>NC_081310.1:22543928-22880357 GCF_026419965.1 Kogia breviceps | reverse complement strand
CCTTGCCTGCGGAGACATACCCAGAAAGATATTGCTGAGATCAATGTTACAGAGCATACTGCATATGTTTATTTCTAGGAGTTTTATTGTTTGAGGTCTTGCTTTCAAGTCTTTAGTCCATTTTGAGTTGATTTTTGTATACGATGTGAGGTAGTGGTCTAGTTTCTTCTTTTGCACTTGGCTATCCAGTTGAAGGAATTACTTTTAAAACAGTGTTAAGAGGTATACCTAAAAAGCCAATAGAGGAATTAAATTTGACAAACTAACAAATGCTCAGTTATGTGAAAAGATGACAGGAAAGAAAGAACAGAGGAGTAGAAAATAAATAGCAAGATGGTAGACTTGTATCTAGCCCTTTTAAAATTACATTAAATGTCAATGAACTAAACACTACACTGTAGAGCTTATCAGACTGGATTTATTTATTTATTTTTTTAAAAAAAGGCAGTCAAACTCAACTACAGTTGGCCATTGAACAACATGGGTTTGACAGGTTTGAATTGTGTGAGTCCATTTATATGTGGATTTTTTTTTTCAATAAACACACTGGAATTTTTTTTTGAAATTTGTGACAACTTGAAAGAACTTGCAGATGAATTGCTTAGCCTTGAAATATTGAAAAAATTTAAAATGTTAGATATGTCATGAATGCATAAGATATATATAGACATAGTCTATTTTATCTTTTACTACCATATTTTATGGTAGTAAAATTTATGAAAACTTACTTCAGCAAACACAGTCCATACATTTGCCATTGAGAGAAATGTAAGCAAACATAAAGATGCCATATTAAATCATAGCTTCATAAAATTAACTGTAGTATACACTATACTACTGTAAAAATTTTGTAGCAACCTCCCGTTGCTGTTGCAGTGAGCTCAAGTGTTGTGAGTATCTGCTAAAAATGCTGTGTGACAGTAATCATTTCCATGTGATCAGTTCATCTCCAGTAAATTGCATATCATTGTAAAAAGTGATCTCTTGCAGTTCTCAAGTATTTTTCATTGTGTTTAGTGGAAGACCATAAACCATGGAGCCCATATGAAGTGCCATAGTGATGCTGGAATTGCTCCTAAGAAGCAGAGAAAAGTCATGACATTACAAGAAAAAGTTGAATTGCTTGATATGTACTGTAGATTGAGGTCTTCAGCTATGATTGCCCACTATTTCAAGATAAATAAATGAATACAGTGTAAGGACCATTGTAAAAAAAAGAAAAGGAAATTGGTGAAGCTATAGCTGCAGCTATGCCAGCAAGCATGAATACCTAGCATTTTTTTGAAATATCTTTTTATCTCATAATGAAAATACAGCTTTTATGTGGGTGCAGGATTGATATAAGAAAGGCATACCTGGGCTTCCCTGGTGGCGTGGCACAGTGGTTGAGAGTCCGCCTGCCGTTGCAGGAGACACGGGTTTGTGCCCCGGTCTGGGAAGATCCCACATGCCGCGGAGCGGCTGGGCCCGTGACCCATGGCCGCTGAGCCTGCATGTCCGGAGCCTATGCTCCACAACGGGAGAGGCCCCAACAGTGAGAGGCCCACGTACCGCAAAAAAGAAAAAAAAAAGAAAAGCATACCTAGGGACTCCAATATGATTTGAGAAAAAGCAAAGTCATTTATATGTCGACAAAGCAAAAGGGAGTGAAAGATCTAAAGCTGGAGAATTTAATGCCAGGAAAGGATGGTTTGATAATTTTAAAAAGAGATTTGGCTTAAAAAATGTCAGGATGACAGGAGAAGCAGCTTCTGCCAACCAAGAGACAGCAGACAGCTTCCCAGATGCCATTAAGAAAGTCATGGAGGAGAAAGGATATCTACCTGAACAGGTTTTTAATGCAGACATAAGTGCCCTATTCTGGTAAAACAAAACAAAACAAAAAAGCCTTGTTAGTAAAGAAGAAAAGCAAGCACTAGGATTTAAAGCAGAAAGGGTGGACTTCCCTGGTAGAGCAATGGTTAAGAACCTGCCTGCCAATTCAGGGCACACAGGTTTGATCCCTGGTCAGGGAAGATCCCACATGCCACGGAGCAGCTAAGCCCGTGTGCCACAACTACTGAGCCTGCGCTCTAGAGCCCACAAGCCACAACCATGGAGCCCGCGTGCTGCAATTTGTGAAGCCCGCGCGCCTAGAGCCCGTGCTCCACAACAAGAGAAGCCACCGCACTGAGAAGCCCATGCACTGCAGTGAAGAATAGCCCCCACTTGCTGCAACTAGAGAAAGCCCTTGTGCAGCAACAAAGACCCAACGCAGCCAAAAATTTAAAAAATAAAAAACATAAAGCAGAACGAGATAGGCTAACTACTGTTTTGCAGATGCAGTCGGGTTTATGATCAGGACTGCCCTTACGTATAAAGCTGCCAGCCATAAGCAACAAGGTCCTACTGTATAGCACAGGGAACTATATTCAATATCCTGTGATAAACCATAATGGAAAAGAATATATATTTTTTTAAAAAAAGAATGTCTATGTGTGTATAACTGAGTCATTTTGCTGTACAGCAGAGATTGGCACAACATTGTAAATCAACTATACTTCAATTAAAAATTTAACTAAATTAAAAAAAAAAAAACTGCTAACCTTGGACCCTTGAAGGGAAAAAATAAACACCAGCTGCCTGTCTTTTGGTTGTACAGCAAGAAGGCCTGGGCAACAAAAATTCTTTTTCTGGATCGGTTCCATTGATGGTTTGTCCCTGAAGTCTGGAAGTACCTTGGCAGTAAGGAACTGCCTTTTAAAGTTCTTTTGATATTGGACAATGCCCCTGGCTACCCAGAACCCCATGAGTTTGACTTCAAAGGCATTGAAGTGGTCTGCTTACCCCCAGACACAACATCTATAATTCAGCCTGTAGCCTTAAGTAATTTTAAGGCTCATTACACATGGTACTCTATGGAAAGGATTGTCAATGCTATGGAAGAGAACTCTAATAGAGAAAACATCATGAAAATCTGGAAGAATTATATCACTGAAGATGTCACTGTTGTTATAGAAAAAGCCTGAAAGAGCCAGTCAAGGAAATAGATTGTAGAGATGGAGGAAAAAAAAAAAAAAAAGGTTGGGGGTGAAGGGCTTCAAGACATGGATATTTTCAAGAGCTAACAGACACCACACCCGAGGAATTAACAGCACAACTTGATGGAGATGAGTGCTTCTGAATCAGTGCCAGCCAATAAAGAAGAAGACATAGAAGATGCAGTGTCAGAAAACAAATTGACATTAGACAGTCGGGGAGAAGACTTTCAATTTTCAAGACTGCTTTTGCTTTGGTTTTTTATAGCACAGACCCTTCTATGATAGGGTCACTGAAACTAAAGCAAATAGTGGAAGAAGGATTGGTACCATATAGAAACATTTTTACAGAAATGAAAAAGCAAAAAGTCAAGTAGAAATTATGATGTATTTCCATAAATTCACAGTAAGTGTGCCTGACTGTCTTCCCTCCCCTTCCACCTCCTCCACCTCTTCCACCTCTGACACCCCTGAGACAGCAAGAGCAACTTCTCTTCCTTCTTCTCCTCAGCCTACTCAACATGAAGATGGTGAGGCTGAAGACCTTTATGATGATTCATTTCCACTTAGTGAATAGTAAATAATCATCATTCTATACAGTTAATAAACTTATCTATTGTGTAGGTGTGTGAGTGTCTTCCTGTGAAAATCTAATCACTTCACGGCAAGAACTGTATGAGATGTATTTGTGTCATCATCATCATGACCTAAGTATTCATCATGTGGAATATTGTGTGCAGGACTTGTATTGAACCAGTCTCCCAAGGCAATAGAAACAAAAGCAAAAATAAACAAATGGGACCTCATCAAACTTACAAGCTTTTATACAGCAAAGGAAACCATAAACAAAACAAAAAGACAACCTACAGAATGGGAGAAAATATTTGCAAATGATGCGACCTACAAGGGCTTAATTTCCAAAATATTCAAACAGCTCATACAACTCAACAACAAAAAAACAGACAACCCAACAGAAAAATGGGCAGAAGACCTAAATAGACATTTCTCCAAAGAAGACATCCAGATGGCCAACAGGCACATCAAAAGATGCTCAACATTGCTAATTATTAGAGAAATGCAGATCAAAAGTACAATGAGGTTCCACCTCATCCCAGTCAGAATGTCCATCATTTAAAAAATCTACAAATAACAAATGCTGTAGAGGGTGTGGAGAAAAGGGAACCTTCCTACACTGTTGGTGGGAGTGTAAGTTGGTGCAGCCTCTATGGAAAACAATATGGAGTTTCCTCAGAAAACTAAAAGTAGAGTTGCCATATGATCCAACAGTCCCACTCCAGGGCACATATCTGGACAAAACTATAATTTAAAAAGATACATGCACCGCTATGTTCATAGCAGCACTATTCACAATAGCCAAGGAAACAACCTAAATGTCCATCAACAGATGAATGGATAAAGAAGATGTGGTACATATATTCAATGGACTACTACACAGCAATAAAAGAGAATGAAATAATGCCATTTGCAGCAACATGGATAGACTTAGAGATTACCATACTAAGTGAGGGAAGTCAGAAAGAGAAAGACAAATACCATATGATATCACTTATATGTGGAATCTAAAGTATGACACAAATGAACCTATCTACAAAACAGTAACAGACTCATAGACATAGAGGTCAGACTTGTGGTTGCCAAGGGGATGGGGTTGGGAGAAGGATGGATTGGGAGTTTGGGACTAGCAGATGCAAACTATTACATATAGAGTGCATAAACAACAAGGTCCTACTGTATAGCACTAGGAACTATATTCAATATCTGTTATAAACCATAATGGAAAAGAATATTAAAAAGAATGTATATATGTATGTATAACTGAATCACTTTCCTGTACAGTAGAAACTAACACAACATTGTAAATCAACTATACGTCAATTTAAAAAAAAAAAAGACTTGTATTGAAGGAAGACTCTGAGCTCACCTCCTCTCATGGGCACACCAGAATTACAACTATTTACAGAACAACTGTTGATGAGAAAGATTGGAAACTACCAGAAAGAATCACAGTGAGATGGGTAAGAGGGGTGGAGTTGCTTTATAATCATTATACATACTCCCAGGGTGGGCAGCCCACAAATGAGAATAATTACGATTGTGGGGCTTCTCCCCATGGAGCAAGGACAACCAATGGATCACTGAAGGAACCAAAGAAGAAATCAAAAGATACCTGGAGACAAGTGAAAACAAAAATATAACAATCCAATATCTGTGGGTCATAGCAGAAGCAGTTCTAAGAGAGAAGTTTATAGCGATGCTAACCAACCTCAGGAAACAAGAAAAATCTCAAATAAACAACCTAACCTTACACCTAAAGGTACTCAAAAAGAACAAACAAAATCCAAAGTTATTAGAAGGAAAGAAATCATAAAGACCAGAGCAGAAATAAATGTAATAGAGACTTAAAAAGAAAATATTAATGAAACTAAGAGCTGGTTCTTCGAAAAGATAAACAAAATTGATAAACCTTTAGTCAGACTTCTCCAGAAAAAAAGAGGGCCAGAAAGAAGAAGTCAGAACTGACACTGGAGGATCATAAAAGAATACTACAAACAACTATATGCCAAAAAAAATGGACAACCTAGAAAAAAAATGGACAAATTCCTAGAACTGTACCATCTCCCAAGACCAAACCAGGAAGAAATAGGAAATATGAACAGACCAGTTACCAGTGATGAAATTGAGTCAGTAATTTAAAGCAAAACAAAACAAAACAAAACAAAAAAACCCCAAAACTCCCAACAACAAAAGTTCAGGACTAGATGACTTTATATGTGAATTCTGCCAAACATTTAGAGAAGAGTTAACACCTATCCTTCTCAAACTTCAAAAAAATTGCAGAGAAAAGAAGACTTCCAGACTCATTCTACAAGGCCACCATCACCCAGATACCAAAACCAGACAAAGATACCACAAAAATAGAAAATTACAGGCCAATATCACTAATGAACATAGATGTAAAAATCCTCAACAAGGGCTTCCCTGGTGGCGCAGTGGTTGAGAGTCCGCCTGCCGATGCAGGGGACATGGGTTCGTGCCCCGGTCTGGGAAGATCCCACATGCCGCGGAGTGGCTGGGCCCGTGAGCCACAGCCACTGAGCCTGTGTGTCCGGAGCCTGTGCTCCGCAACGGGAGAGGCCACAACAGTGAGAGGCCCACATACCACAGAAAAAAAAGAAAGAAAGAAAAATCCTCAACAAAATATTAACAATCAAGTCGAACAATACATTAAAAGGATAATACATCATAATCAAGTGGGATTTATCCCAGTTGATGCAAGGATGGTTCAATAACCACAAATTAATCAATGTGATATACCACATTAATAAATTAAAGAATAAAAAATTATACAATCATCTACATAGATGCAGAAAAAGCTTTTGTCAAAATTCAACATTCATTTATGATAAAAACTCTTCACAAAGTGGGTATAGAGGGAACATACTTCAACATAATAAATGCTGTATATGATAAGCCCACAACTAACATCATATTCAACAATAGAAAGCTGAAAGCATTTTCTCTAAGATCAAGGGCAAGACAAAGATGCCCACTCTTGGGCTTCCCTGGTGGCGCAGTGGTTGAGAGTCTGCCTGCCGATGCAGGGGACACACATTCGTGCCCCAGTCCAGGAAGATCACACATGCCGCAGAGCGGCTAGGCCTGTGAGCCATGGCCGCTGAGCCTGCGCGTCTGGAGGCTGTGCTCCGCAACAGGAGAGGCCACAACAGTGAGAGGCCTGCATACCGCAAAAAAAAAAAAAAAAAAAAGATGCCCACTCTTGCCACTTTTATTCAATAATATTGAGAGTCCTGGCCACAGCAATCAGACAAGAAAAAGAAATAATAATAACCCAAATTGGAAAGGAAGAAGTAAAACTGTTGCTGCGTCACTGTCTACAGATGACATGATACAATACATAGAAAATCCTGAAGACACCACCAAAAAACTGCTAGAGCTCATCAATGAATTCAGTAAAGTTACAGGATACAAAATTAACATACAGAAATCTCTTGCATTTCTATACATTGACACTGAACTATCAGAAAGAGAAATTAATGAAACAATCCCATTTACAATTGTATCAAAAAGAATAAAATACCTAGGAATAAATCTAACCTAGGAGGTAAAAGATGTGTACTCCAAAAACTATAAGACACTGATGAAAGAAATCAAAGATGAGACAAACAGATGGAAAGATATACCATGTTCTTGGATTGGAAGAATTAATATTGTTAAAATGACCATACTACCCAAGATAATCTACAGATTCAATCCATCCCTGTCAAAATACCAATGGCATTTTTCACAGAGCTAGAACAAATCATTTAAAAATTTGTATGGAAACACAAAAGACCCTGAATAGTCAAAACAATCTTGAGAAAGAAGAACAGAACAGAGGTATCACACTCCCTGATTTCAGAGTATACTACAAAGCTACAGTAATCACAGCAGTATGGTACTGGCAAAAAAACAGACACATAGATTAATGGAACAGATTAGAGAGCCCAGAAATAAACTGACACACTTATGGTCGATTAATCTACAACAAAGGAGGCAAGAATATATAGTGGAGAAAAGACAGTTTCTTCAATAAGTGATGCTGGGAAAACTGGACAGCTACATGTAAAAGAATGAAATTAGAACATTTTCTCACACCACATACAGAAATAAACTCAAAATGATTTAAAGACTTAAATGTAAGACCAGAAACCAAAAAACTCCTAGAAGAAAACATAGGCGGGGACTTCCCTGGTGGTCTAGTGGTTAGGACTCCATGCTTCCAGTGCAGGCAGTGCGGGTTTGATCCCGGGTCAGAGAACTAGGATCCCGCATGCCGCGCAGCCAAAAAAAAGTCGAGATCCCTTGACTTCTGTAACTATCCAAAAATAAATAAATAATTTTTTAAATGAAGTTTTAAATAAATTAAATTAAACTACTTTAAAAAAAAAGAAAACAGAGGCAGGACACAGTTTGTTATAAATCGTAGCCATATTTCTTTGGATCTGTCTCCTAAGGCAAAGGAAACAAGGAAAAATAAACAAATGGGACCTAATTAAACTTAAAAGCTTTTGCACAACAAAGGAAACCATTGGCAAAATGAAAAGACAACCTACTGAATGGGAGAAAATATTTCAAATGATATGACTGATAAGGGGTTAATATCCAAAATATATAAATATTTCATACAACTCAATATTGAAAAAACTACCTGATTAAAAAAAATGGGCAGAAGACCTGAATAGATATTTTTCCAAAGAAGACATACAGATGGCCAACAGGCACATGAAAAGATACCCAACATCATTAATCATCAGAGAAATTCAAATCAAAACCACAATGAGATATCACCTCACACCTGTCAGAATGACTGTCATCAGAAAGACCACCATTAACAAGTGTTGGTAAGGACATGGAGAAAAGGGAGTACTTGTACACTGCTGGCAGGAATGTAAGTTGGTGTATCCACTGTGGAAAGCAGTATAGAGGTGCCTCAAAAAAATAAAAACAGAACTACCATATGATCCATCAATTCCATTCCTAGGTGTATATCCAGAAAAGATGAAAACTTTAATTTGAAAAGATACATGCAACCCAATGTTCGCAGCTGCATTATTTACAATAGCCAAGATATGGAAGTAACCTATGTTGCTAATAAAACAGAAACAGACTCACAGATATAGAGAACAAACTAGTGGTTACCAGTGAGGAGCGGTGTAGGGGAGGGGAAAGATAGGGGTAAGTGATTAAGAGGTACAAACTACTAAGTATAAAAGAAATAAACTACATGGATGTATTGTACAGCACAGTGAATATAGCCAATATTTTGTGATAAATTTAAATGAAGTATAAGCTATAAAATTTTGAATCACTATGTTGTATACCTGAAACTAATATAATATTGTAATTCAACTATACCTCAATTTTTTAAAAATGAAAGTGTTTTAATACTGTATTATGAATATGACAGTAAAACTGTATGCCATAAAACTTTTATAATGATTCATTCATTAATGTATATGCCAGGCTACCATGAAGCCATCATATTGATTACACTAGACTACTCTAAAGCAATTTGTGTTGCTTTTTCTTCATTATCAATGCATGAATCATTGTACCTGTAAATAAAAATGAATTTCTTTTTCACATTATCTTTTCTCTTCTTGATGTCTAGTTTTAGTAATATGCGCAACATGTAAAGCATTTTGTAATATCATATAAGACAATATTGATGTAGGTACTGAGACATGATTCATCTTGTAAACAGACAATGTAAACTTATGGTATTGATAAAAATATACAGTACTATAAATGTATTTTCTCTTCTTTATGATTTTCTTAATAACTTTTTTTATCCCTAGCTTACTTTATTGTAAGAATACAGTGTTTAGTACTTATAACATACAAAATATGTGTTAATTGCCGTTTATGTTATCTGTAAGGCTTGCAGTCAACAGTAGGCTATTAGTAGTTAAGTTTTGGGTTATACTCTTGAGTTAAAAGTTATACACAGATTTTCAGCTGCTCAGGGGATATCACCACTCCTAATCCCCATGTTGTTAAAGGGTCAACTGTATGTGCTGTCTTCAAGAGTTGTCCTTGAAATATAAAAATCACAGACAGGTTAAAAGCAAAAGAATGAAAAATATATGCCAATCAGATATTAACAATAGGAAGTTGAAGTGGCTATGTTAACATCAGACAAAATAGATTTCAAGACAAAGAGTATTACCAGAGAGAGGAGATACTTGATAATGATTGAAAGAGCACTTCATTAGAAGAACACAACAAATTCTAATATATATTTATTAGTAGGCCCCTAATAACAGAAGTTCAAAATACTTAAAGCAAAAAGTAAGACAACTAAAGGAAGAAATATACAGGTCGACAATTATAGTTGTAGATTTTAACAACTCTCTACCAGTAATTGAGAACAGGAAAAAAAAAAATCAGTACAACTATAGAGAATTAAAATAGCACTACTGGGCTTCCCTGGTAGGACAACGGTTAAGAATCTGCCTCCCAATGCAGGGGACACAGGTTCGAGCCCTGGTCTGCAAAGATCCTACGTGCCGCAGAGCAACTAAGCCCGTGTGCCACAACTACTGAGCTTGCGCTCTAGAACCTGCGAGCCACAACTACTGAAGCCCGCATGCCTAGACCCTGTGCTCTGCCACAAGAGAAGCCACCGCAGTGAGAAGCCCGTGCACCGCAATGAAGAGTAGCCCCTGCTCACTGCAACTAGAGAAAGCCCACACGCAGCAATGAAGACCCAATGCAGCCAAAAATAAAATTAATTAATTTTTTAAAAAAAGAATAGCACTACCAATCATGATATTTAATTGATATTTTTAGAGCAGTGTACCCCAGCACTGCAGAATATATAATCTTTGCACATGCTTAGGCTTTGTTTGTCAAGATAAATCATATGCTGGCCTATTAACACATGTCAATAAGTTTTGAAAGATTGAAATCATATACAGTGTACAGAATTTCTCTGAGCACAACAGAATTTAATCAGAAATTGAAACAGTAAGATCTCTGAAAATATCCAAGTATTTGGGAATGAAACATCATACTTTAAATAATTCATAAGTAAATGGAGAAAATCTCAAGGGAAAACCACAAATATTTTAAATTGAAAGCTAATAAATATACCAAATATAAACATTTGTGGGGTGCAACTAAAGAAGTATATAGAGGAAACTTTTACATTTTTAAATACATCAGAAGGAAATGCTTATATACATTTTTAAAAGGTATAAATT
The DNA here is from genome assembly GCF_026419965.1 of Kogia breviceps. Classification (NCBI taxonomy): domain Eukaryota; kingdom Metazoa; phylum Chordata; class Mammalia; order Artiodactyla; family Physeteridae; genus Kogia; species Kogia breviceps. The sequence goes on along the minus strand of NC_081310.1, from coordinate 22,869,553 downwards.
TCTATTTTTACCTTAAGAAGCTAAAGAACAAGCCCACAGCTAATGTCATACTCAACAGGGAAAGAGTGAAAGCTTTTTCTCTAAACATCAAGAACAAGACAAGTGTGACAATATAGTGCTGGAAGTCCAAACCAGAGCAGTCAGGCAAGGAAAAAGAAGGTGTCAAACCCAAAAGGAAGAAGTAAAATTATCTCTGTTTGCAGATGACATGATCTTATATAGAGAAGACCCTAAAGACTCTACAAAAAACTATAAGAACTGGTAAATGAATTCAGTAAAGCCAGGATATGAAACCAACATACAATAATCGGTTGTGTTTCTATACACTGAAGACAAAATATCTGAAAAAGAAAATAAGGAAACAGTCTCATTCATGATGTCTCCAAAAGCAATGGAATACTTAGGAATAATTTTAACCAAGGACATAAAACATCTGTACACTGAAAATTAAAAGACATCGATGAAAGAAATTGAAGAAGGCAAAAATAAAAGGAAAGATATCCCATGTTCATGGATTGGAAAACTTAATATTGTTTTAAACAATTCATACTTCCTAAAGCCATCTATAGATTCAGTGCAATCCCTATGAAAACTCCAGTGGCATTTTTTACAGATATAGAACAATCAGTCCTAAAATTTATGTGGTACCACATAAAAAAGACCTGACCAACCAAGGCAATCTTGAGAAAGAGGAACAAAGTTGGGACACTCAAATGTCTTGATTTCAAGCTATATTACAAAGCTATAGTAATCAAAATAGTATGGGACTGGCATAAAATAGACACATAAACCAATGGAACAGAACTGAACCCCCCTAGAAAACCCCATGAATATATGGTCAACTGATATTTGACAAGGCAACCAAGAATACTCAGTGGGGAAAAGACAGTCTCTTCGATAAATGGTCTTGGGAAAACTAGATATTCACATGCAGAAGAATAAAACTGGCCTCCTGTCTTACACCTCTCATAAAAATAAACTCAAAGTAGATTAAAGTCTTAAATGTAAGCCCTGAAACTATTAAATTACTAGAAGAAAACACAGAGGAAAAGCCCCTTGACATTGGTCTTAGCAATGGTTTTTTTTTTTTTTTGATATGACACCAAAAACAAAGGAATAGAAGCAACAATCAGCAAGTAGGACTACATCAAACTATAAAAAGCTTCTACACAGCCAAAGAAACAATCAACAAAATAAAAAGGCAACCTACAGAATGGGAGAAAAGATTTGCAAATCATATATCTGATAAGAAGTTAATATTCAAAATATGTAAGGGACTCATACAACTCAACAATAAAAAGACGACCTGATTAGAAAATGGGCAGAGGAGCTGAATAGACATTTTTCCAAACATGACACATAGATGGCGAACAGGTACATGAAAAGATGCTCAACGTCGCTAATCATCTGGGAAATGCCACAGTGAGATGGCACCTCACACCTGTTAGAATGGCTATTATCAAAAAAGCAAGAAATAACAAGTGTTGGAAAGCATGTGGAGAAAAGAGAACCCTTGTGGATTGGTAGTGGAAATGTAAATCAGTGTAGCCACTATGTAAAACAGTAAGGAAGTTCCTCAAAAAATTAAAAATAGAAGTACCACATGATCCAGCAATACTGCTTCTGGGTGTTTATCCAAAGGAAACAAACTCACTGTCTCATAAGATACATGCACCCCCCCCCATGTTCGTTGCAGCATTATTTACGATAACTAAGGCATGGAAACAGCCTAAGTGTCCACTGACAGATGAATGGAGAAAGAAAATAAGGTGTATACAGTTGACCCTCCCTTGAACAATGCAGGGAGTAGGGGTGCTCATCTCCCATGCAGTCTAAAATTCACAAACACTCAGCCCTCCATATCTGCAGTTACATATCTGCAGGTTCAACCAACCATGGATCATGAAGTACAGTAGTATTTACAACTGAAAAAAATCTATGTGTAAGTGGACCCCTGAAGTTCAAACTTGTGCTGTTTAAGGGTCAGCTGTATATACAATGGAATATTATTTGGCCATGAAAAAGGAGAAAATCCTACCATTTGCAACAACATGGATGAATCTTGAGGGCATTGATAAGTGAAATGTCAGAAAAAAACAAGTACCCTGTGATTCCACTTATATGAGCTTCTTAAAATAGTCACAGTCACAGAGACAGAAAATAGAATGGTGGTTGCCAGCGGCTGGTGGGGAGGGATGAATGGGGAGTTACTGTAATGGGTGTAGAGTTTCAGTTTTACAAGATGAAAAGTGTTATAGATATGAGTGATGATTGAACAACATTATTAATATTTAATACCACTGAACTCTACACTTAAGAATGGTTAAGATGATAACTTTTTAGTGTATTTTACTACAACAAAATAATTGAAAAAATAATATCAAGAGAATGAGAAGAGAAGCCACAGACTGGGGCAAAATATATGCAAAGGACATATCTGATAAAGGACTGTTATCCAGAATATGCAAAGGACTCTTAAAACTTAATAATAGGAAAGCTAACAACCTGATTAAAAAATGGAGAAAAGATCTGACCAGGTACCACACCAAAGCAGATATACTCTCATACTGTTGGTGGGAATATAAATTGGTGCAGCCACTATGGCAAAAAGTATGGAGATTCCTGAAAAAATTAAGAATAGAACTATAACACACACCAAAAAAAGAACTATCATATGATCCAGCTAATTAACTTTTGAGTATTTATTTAAAGAATACAAAAACACTAAATCAAAAAATTACATACACCCCTCTGTTCATCACAGCATTATTTATAATAGCCAAGATATGGAAACAACCTAAGTGCCCATTGTTGAATAAATGGATAAAGATGTGTGTGGGGTGTGTGTGTGTGTGTGTGTGTGTGTGTGTGTGTGTGTGTGTGTGTGTGTGTGTGTGTGTAAAATATACAGTGGAATGCTACTTAGCCATGAAAAATGAAATCTTGCCATTTGTGAGAATATGGATGGATCTTGAGGGTGTTATGCAAAGTGAAATAAGTCAGAGAAAGACAAATATCATATGATTTCACTTGTATGTAGAATATTAATAAACAAAATGGAAACAAACATAAATACAGAGAGCAGAATAGTATGATTACCAGAGCAGAAGGAGTTGGGAGAAGGGCAAAATGAGGAAAGGGCGGCTGTTGTATGGTGACGGATGGAAACAAAACTTTTGGTGGTGAGCACGTTGTAATATATATAGAAGTCAAAATATAATGTTGTACACCTGAGATTTATATGATCTTATAAATTAATCTCATCTCAATTTTTTAAAAAAGAAAAGATATACAAATGGCAAATAGGCACATGAAAAGATGTGCCACATCATATGTCATCAGGGAAATGGAAATTAAAACAATGAAATACCATTATACACCTATTAGAAAAGCCAAAATCAAGAACTTGACAATACCAAACGAGAATGTGGAGCACAGGAACTTATTTATTACTGGTGGGAATGCAAGATGGTATGGCCACTTTGGAAAACAGTTTGGCAATTTTTTTACAAAATTAAACATATTCTTACCACACAGTCCAGCAGTCACACTCCTTCGTGTTTACCCAAATGAGTTCAAAACTTATTTCTCCACAAAAACCTGCATATGGATGTTTATAGCAGCTTTATTCATAATTGCCAACAGTTGGAAGGAACCACTATGTCCTTCATTAGGTGAATAAACTGATACATCCAGACGTGGAATATTATTTGAAGCTGAAATGAAATGAGAGGGAATTCCCTGATGGTCCAGTAGTTAGTAGTCTGCGCTTCCACTGCCGGGGGCCTGGGTTCGATCCCTGGTTGGGTAACTAAGATCCCACAGACTGTGTGGCATGGCCTAAAAAGTAATAATAATAATGACAAAATTCCATGAAGAGATGGAGGAACCTGAAGTGCATATTACTAGGCGAATAAAGCCAATCTGAAAAGGTTACATACTGAATGATTCCAACTGTATGATATTTTAGAAAAGGTAAAACTATGGAGATAGTTGAAAGATGAGGTATTACCAGGGTCTATTGGGAAGAGGGATTAATAAGTGGAGCACAGAGGTTTTTTTAGCGCAGTGAGACTGCTCTGAATGATACTGTAATGATGGGCAGTTACTCAAAACGTATAGAATGTACAACTCCAAGAGTGAACCCTAATGTAAACTATAAACTTTGGGTGATAATAATGTTTCAGCATAGGTTCATAAGCTAACAAAATGTACCACTCTGGTGTGGGATGTTGATAGTGGGAGAGCCTGCTGGGTGTGTCAGGAAGCAGCTATATGGGTTGATAGTAGGGGAAGCTCTTAGGGAGAGTAAAGGTAGGGCATGTATGGGAACTCGGTACTTTCCTCTAAATTTTGATGTGTGTTTAAAACTGCTCCTAAAAAAGTCTTTTTAAAAATCAACTAATGTAATTCCCCATATTTAGTAGCATAAAGTGGAAAAACCACATGGTCCTATCAATAAATAACAAAAAAATCATTTGACAGTATTAATGCCCACTCATGATAAAACTCTCAACAAACTAGAAATAAAAGGGAACTTCCTCAACCTGACAAAGTTAATATATGAAAAAATCAATGTGCAACTACATACTTAATGGTGAAATTTTGAATGCTTTGCCACTAAGATGGGGAACAGTACAAGGATACACTTACGATCTGTATACAGCATTCTGCTAGATACAGTGAAATAATACAAGAAAAAAATAGAAATCATAAAGTTTGGAAGAAGTAAAACTGTCTCTTTTCACAGATGACATGATTACCCATATGAAAATCCTAAGGAATCCACAAATCAAGGACTAAAATTAATAAGATGAATTTTTTGCAAGGTCTTTGGATATAAAATCAATATGAAAATTAGTTGTATTTCTGTTATAATAAGGCAACAACTAGAAAATGACATTTTAAAAAATGACACTATTGACAATAGCATAAAAAACCTCAATAATTAGAGAGATAAAGCATGTCATGGATTGGAAAACTCAGTATTGTTAAAAATGTCAGTTCTGCCAAGACTGATCTTAGAGGTAAACAGTCTAAATCACAGCAGGCCTTTTTCTTTTTCTTTTCTTTTCTTTTCCTTTTTTTTTTTTTGAAAATGTCTTGCTTATTCTAATGTCTGTGAAAATGGGAAGGATAGTTTAATCCAGAAATAGATCCACACATATGTCCAGTTGACTTTCTGAAGGTACCAAAGCATTTCAATGGAAAGGAAGGGCATTTCAATAAATAATGATTGATCAACTAGGTATATATACGGAAATAAAATGAACCTTGACCTTTCCTCATGCTATACAAAAAACTTAATCTAAGATGGACCAAAGGGCTAAACCTAAAAGCCCAAACTGTAAAGCTTCTATAAGTAAACACAGGAAAATATCTTGTGATCTCTAAGTAGGCAGAGATTTCTTGGATGTGACAAAAAAGTAATTATCAAAAAAGAAAAATAAAGGTGATTTTTAGGTTTAACTCAAATTTAAAACTTCTGCCCACTAAAAGCCAACATTAAGAAAATAAATAGGCAAGCCATATACTGGGAAAAAAATATTTCCAAATCATATATCTGAAAAGGGACTATATCTAGAAAACATAAAGAACTCTATTATTTAGTAATAAAAACATAAGTAATCCAATTCAAAAAATAGACAAAACACTTGAGTAGAGACTTCCCAGAGGAAGATGAATGGCCAGTAAGCATGTGAAAAAGTACTCAATATCAGTAGTCATCAAGGAAGTGCAAATTAAAATCATAGTAAAATACCACTGCACACACCAGAATGGCTAAAATTGAAACTACTGATAACATCAAATGTTGACAAGGATGTGGAGCTACCATAATTCATATACATTGTTGATAGGATGGTATACCACTTTGGAGTAAAGCATGACAATTTTTTTTTTTTTTTTTTGTGGTACGCGGGCCTCTCACTGTTGTGGCCTCTCCCGTTGCAGAGCACAGGCTCCGGACGCGCAGGCCTAGCAGCCATGGCTCACGGGCTTAGTTGCTCCGCGGCATGTGGGATCTTCCCGGACCAGGGCACGAACCCGTGTCCCCTGCATCGGCAGGCAGATTCTCAACCACTGCGCCACCAGGGAAGCCCAAGTTTAAGTATTTTTAAAAGTCTTTGAGCCGGTTAAGTAAAACTGGATAGAACTTGAACAGATAGATACTCCTGTAATAATAGGGGAGCCTGACTTCAAATATAGATCTGTGGTAGAGGGACATAAATGACATCCATATAAAAATATGGAAATATCTTCTTGATTTATAAAGGCAATGCATTCTCAAAAAAAAAAAGAAGAAAAAAACACAGAAGTGTAGAAAGTGAGTTTCCCCTGAAGTTTTATAAATCTTCCTCTAAAGTTTGATGTATGTAAGTATACATTATATGCCAGAACATAAGATGGTCCTCCCTCCAAATTATATTTGAGTTCTTATACTTTTCGTATTATAAGTATTCTCTCAGTTTATTTTGCATAACCAAGCCTGCTTGGTGAAGACTCACTGATTTCTGATTTCATTTTGTTGCAGTTGGAGAAAGTACTTTGTATGATTTTACTTCTTTTAAAGTTGTTGAGACTTGTTTTATGACCTAGCATTTGGTCTGTCTTAGAGAATGCCCCATGTATGTTTCAAAAAACTGTATTTTGCTGTTGGGTTGAGCATTGTGTATATGTTAGGTCAAATCGATTGATAGTGTTGTACATGTCTTCCATATTCTTACTGATTTTTCTGTTCTATTGTTGTATCAGTTACTGAAAGATGAATATTAAAATAACTATAATTGTTGAACTCTTTACCATTTCATCAGATTTTGCTTCAGGTATTTTGGTGCTCTGTTATGGTGCATATATATTTATATTTGTCATATTTTCTTGCTATATTGACCCTGTTATCATTATGAAATGGCCCTCTTTGTTTCCAGTAGTATCCCTTATTTTAAATTTTCATTAATATAGTCATTCCAGTACTCTGTTGTTACTGTGGTAAATCTTTTTCCATCCTTTTACTTTAAATCTATTTGAATGTATGAATCTAAAGTGTGTCTCGGCTTCCCTGGTGGCGCAGTGGTTGAGAATCTGCCTGCTAATGCAGGGGACATGGGTTTGAGCCCTGGTCTGGGAGGATCCCACATGCCACGGAGCAACTAGGCCCGTGAGCCACAACTGCTGAGTCTGCACGTCTGGAGCCTGTGCTCCGCAACAAGAGAGGCCGCGATAGTGAGAGGCCCATGCACCGCGATGAAGGGTGGCCCCCGCTTGCCACAACTAGAGAAAGCCCTCAGACAGAAACGAAGACCCAACACAGCAAAAATAAATCTACCCCCAACATCTTCTTTAAAAAAATAAAAAATAAAAAAATAAAGTGTGTCTCAGACACATGTAGAAATATATAAACAGCTTATAGATGAGTCTTGTTCTATTGCAGTCAGTCTGCAAACCTCTGCCTTTTTAAAAATTTAAGAAATTTTTATCTAATTGTATTTTTTTATTGAGGTATAATTGACATCTAACATCATATTAGTTTCAGGTGTACAACATAATGATTCAATATTTGTATATGTTGCAAAATGATCACCACAGTAAGTCTAGTTAATATCCATTACCACACATAGTTACCAAAAAAGTTACAACTTTTAATATCTACTTTTTTAGCAACTTTCAGATATATGATTCAATATTATTAACTATGGTCACCATGTTGTACATTACCTCCCCATGACATTTTTTGTTTTATGTACATTTACAATTAAAAAAAAAATTTTTATTGAAATATAGTTGATTTACAATGTGTTAGTTTCAGGTGTACAGCAGAGTGATTCAGTTATATGTGTATACGTGTGCGTGCGTGCGTGTGTGTGTGTGTGTGTGTGTGTATTCTTCGCCATTATAGGTTATTACAAGATATTGAGTGTAGTTCTCTGTGCTGTACAGTAGGTCCTTATTGGTTGTGTATTTTATATAGACTTACTTATTTTATAACTGGAAGTTTGTACCTTTTGACCTCTTTCACCCTCTGCTTTTTGATCAGTGGTTAGTCTATTCACATTTTATGTAATAATTGATATGCTTGCATTTATGCCTGTCGTGCTATTTGTTTACAATATGTCTCATATCCTTTATTTTCCTTTACCTCCTTTCCTGCATTCTTTTGTGTTAAACAAATACTGTTTAGGATACAATTAGTATACAAATTTTACTTAGTATAGTTATATAGTTAGTGTCTGTATATTAGTATACAAATGTAGTATACAATTTTAATTTCTCTGTTGTTATTTTTAGGTATTTTTTTAGGGTTTTGTGTGTATGTGTGTGTTAGTTGTTCTGGGAAATAAATATGCAGTTTTAACATCACAATCTACTTAAGATTAATACTGAATTAATTCTGATAAAATGTAGCAGATTTACTCCAATATAGCTCCATTTTCTCCTACTTCCTTTTCACTGTCATCAAACGTGTTACATTAATATCTGTGATAAACCTGAGAATATAGTATTATAATTATTGCTTTAAATAATCTTACTTTTTAAAAATGAAATGAATAGAAAAAAAAAAAATGTGTGTGTGGCTTCCCTGGTGGCGCAGTGGTTGAGATTCCACCTGCTGATGCAGGGGACACGGGTTCGTGCCCCGGTCCGGGAAGATCCCACATGCTGCGGAGCAGCTGGGCCTGTGAGCCATGGCCCCTGAGCCTCTGCTCCACAACAGGAGAGGCCACAACAGTGAGAGGCCCGTGTACCACAAAAAAAAAAATGTGTGTGTGTATTTTGTACACACCGTTTTTTGTATGCACCCACATATTTACCATTTCTGGTGTTTTTCTTTTCTTGCTGTGGATTTTAGTTACTGTCTGGTATTATTTTCTTTTATCACAAAGAATGTATTTTAGTATTTCTTCCTAACTTGTCTAGTAGCAACAGATTCTCTCTTTTTATCTGAGAATGTTTCCATTTCTCCTGCATTTGTGAAAAATAGTTTCACAGGATATAGAATTCTTGCCTGATGGTTTTTTCTTGTTAGCACACTGAATATGTCACTCTGTTGCCTTCTGATCTTCATTGTTTCTGATGAGATGTACCTGTTAATTGTGTTGCTCTTCTCCTACATGTGATGAGTCATTTTTCTCTTGAAGCTTTTCTATTGACTATTCTCTCTTTATCCTTGGATTTTGGAAATTTCACTATGATGTGTCTAAGCTTGATACTCTTTATATTTATCCTATCTGGGGTTTATTGAGTTTCATGGGTTAATAGCTTAATTTTTAAAATCAAATATGGGAGATTTTTGGCCATAATTTCTTGCAATTTCCTTTTCTCCTTCTTTCTCTCCTTCCTTTGGGTCTCTCATTACAAATATGTTGGTGCACTTGACATCTTCTTACAGCTCTCCGAGGCTCCCTTCATTTTTCTTCAATCTTTTGTTCTCTGTGTTCTTTGGATTGGATAATTTCTGTTGATCTCTCTTTAATAGATCAGAATCCAGACTTGCTATGATATATTATCTAAAATATTCCCTGATTCTTTTCTTCAAATCTTCTCTTTAACTCTAAAGTTTCTATTTGGTTCTTTTGTATAGTTTCTGTGAAATTCCCTGTTGAGTCATTGTCTTTAATTCTCTGAACATATTTATAAAATCTACTTTTGTAGACTTTGCTAATGTATCATCTGTATCAGTTTCTACTTACTGTACTTTCATCCTGAGTAAGAATCATGCTTTTTTATTTCATTACATATCTAGTAATTTTTGGTTGAAAATAGATATTTTAGATAATATATTGTAGCAACTCTGTAATTTTTGGAGAATCGTTTTTACTTAGTAACTTGCCTATGCAACCACTGATGTCTCTGCTCAGTTTTTTGGGTTTTTTTTTACTCTTTTATTTATTTTTAAGCTTGCTTCCTAGGGAATGTTCCTGTGTCTGCATAACTTAGTGGCCAACCAATGACTTAGGCAGAGATTGTACTCAAACATCTTAATCCAGAAAGGCCTCAGACTGATCTCTGTGTGGACTTGGGAAACACATACAAAGTTGCTGTCCGTTTTCAGGTCATCCTTAGCTTTTACTTTTTACCAGACTTTCTTAGGTCTTTCCCACCCAATCACATAGTTTTCCACTTAGGCAAGAATTTATGGAGAGTTTATTTCAGTCTTTTTATGGCTCTCTAGTTTCCAGGATCTCCCTGTTAAATTCCTAGCTATTCTGCCAGTCATCTCAGACAGGACTCCCTCTTAGGCTTGCAAAGTTGTGGGGTTTTCTTATTCTTTCCTGATCGAGTTTGCCAGTCTTAACTAGCACAGTCACAGGTTTTTACCCACTGGTCCACATCCTGTCTGCCCCTCTGGCAACAAACAACACTGTTTCCATGACCAACCATACACTAGAGAAACTCTTTTTACCAACCAAACTGTTGGTAATGGTAGAGTGAATAGCCTCTTGCAAAAAGGCCACTGAGTTCACCTGTCCCTAACAAGCTCTAGCAATTTTTCAACAGTAATCATTTCTTAATTGTTTTCTGCATTTGGCCCATTTCTAGTACCCTGAAATGGTTGTCGTTGACAATCTTGTACAGGTTTATACAAGTCTTTTGCAGAGAGGAATCACCAACCTCTTCACGCTGCCATAGCTGGAGGTCCTTTTCTATATTTGTGTTTGTTTACTCAATTTTATTACTCATATCTTCTGTATACCTGTTTACTTTTCCTTTAATTGGTCTGTCAAAGACTGAGAATGATATTTTTTTAACTTTTTATTTTTCATTGGAGTGTAGCTGATTAATGATGTTGTGACAGTTTCAGGTGCACAGCAAAGCAACTCAGCCATACATATACCTGTTTCCATTCTCCCTCAGACTCCCCTCCCATCCAGACTGCCACATAACATTGAGCAGAGTTCCCTGTGCTATACAGTGGGTCCTTGTTGGTTATCCATTTTAAATATAGCCGTGTGTACATCTCAATCCCAAACTCCCCAACTATCCCTTCCTGCCACCCTTCCCCACTGGTAACCATAAGAGAATGATATTTTAGTCTTCTACAATTGAGTTTTTATCAGTTGATCCTTTTAAATAGTTTTGCATTGAATATTTGTATTTTATTTGAATGATATCATTGGGACTTTCCTGGTGGTCCAGTGGCTAAGACTCCGCATTTCCAATGCAGGGAGGCACAGGTTTGATCCCTGGTTGGGGAACTAATATCCCACATGGCACACACCGTGGCCAAAAAAAATTAAAACATAAAAAATAAATACTATCTTTATACGTTTTTATGTTTATAAGATGTGTCACTTTGCCCAGTTTAATGCCTTAAATGCTACTGTTCTTATATTTTTCACTCATGCTGGATGTTTGCTTGGATTTTCCTATGTTACTTCAGACTGGATTTAAATAATAGTGACACAAGAATTCATCTGTGTGAGGGATCCCCAAGACCACCCCCAGATTTGGTTTGGTGATTCACTAGAAAGACTCAGAGTACTTGGCAAATAGTTGTACTCATGGCCATGGCTTATCACAGAAAAGGATATAAAGCAAAATAAGCAAAGGGAAAAGTACATGGAGCCAAAGTTCAGAGGAAGACAGGTACAAGCTTCCAAGAGTCCCCTCCCTGTAGTGTCACACAAGACTTGCATAATTCCTTCAGCAGCAAGTTGTAGCAGCACTTGTGAAATGTTGTCTACCAGGGAAACTCATTAGAAAGTCAATGCCCAAGGTTTTTACAGGGGGCCGGTTAGTAGGCACCTTCTGCCCGACACATACAAGAATTGGAAAGCAGGTAACCACATTGTTTGCACAGTCTAGGCACAGTAAACCACCTTTCTTAGTATGGGAACAATGGGAACACTCCCAAAATTCAAGTACCCAGAAGTCAATGTTATAGGCAACCCTTTCTAAGGTTAGCAGTCTGAAACCTAGTAAATCTCTTCTGCATAGCACCATTGTCTTATTTTTTCTTTTTTTCAGTTGAACTACTACTAGTGTTTCATTCATGAGTATAATGACCAAATTTGTTGACTTTTTTTTTTTGCAATTCAAGGTTTAAAGCAATGGTATGATGTTAAAATATTTTCCCCTTAGTTTGGTAGCTATATGATTTCATTCATATATCAAATTAGGGATCACCATTTATAGTTTTGTTTTCTGTTTCAAAAAATTTTGTTGTTCCTTTAAGCCTAAAATAAAGTACATGCTTTTTTTGAAACTTTAATAGACAACAGTACTTACTATACTTTCTCCACTTTGAATTACATGCTTGGAGCAGTTTTGTATGTGACAGTTTTCTGTATCTCCTAAATATCATAATGCCTTTTTGTTTCTTTTTTCAGCACGATTACGTGGTGTTCATGATGGTCTGTTCACTGGACAGATAGATGCTGTGGATACTCTTAATGCTACTTATAGAGTAACTTTTGATAGGGCAGGGCTTGGAACTCATACTATCCCTGACTATGAAGTTCTTGTAAGTATTGTTTCATAATACACATGTTTTATGCCTATTAAATATGTTTTGTAGAGTTTTCTTAGGGATTTATGTATTTATGTATTTGTGTATTTACATAAATATACATAAATACATAAACATAAATACATAATAATTTGTGTATTTATGTATTTATGATAGAATCAAGATTTCAAGTCAAAGAGGAAGAGATCTTTAATGGTTTCCAGCCCTGCTTACTAGACTCCTGGAGCAGAACTATACTTAAGTCTTCCACATTTTCCAGAAGCTAGCATCCGTCTACCAAATTCAGTGTGACACAACTGATCACTCTTGACTAACTAATCTTGGGGAATAAGCTACATAACACTTTCATTTCAGCTGTTGGTATAGTCCTCTTGCAAAACGACTTTAAAAGTATGTTAACATCTTGCACTTCAAAATATGTATTTTTATATGTTCCTATTTTATCCTCAGAGTATGCAGGGTGGTTGTTAATTACCCCCACTTTTTGCATGATGAAATTGAAACATAAGTACGTTAAGTAATTTATTCAAGGCTTTCAAGCTGGATTCTTGCCCTGTTGAGACTGGAATCCACACCTTTGGAACTTCTGATATAGTCCATTAAACTACTGGACCATTATTTCATGATCATGCTTGATTTAGCAATGTCATGGAAATTATATACCTTTCTAATAAGTTAAAATATAAAGGATAAATATAACTCTAATAGTTTTTTTAATGAGTAATGAACTTTTTATAACAAAACTGTTTACCTCTAAGCATTATGGAAATTAAATTGTTCACATTTAGCCTCCCCTTTTTTCATTTATTTATTATAAACTTGATTTTTAAGTGTTGTGAACTTACAATTAAAAATCAAAATTACTTTATAATAGAAGAATAGAAGAATCTTTTTTTTCTGATCTATACTTTTAAAAAAACTGTGACTCTGCTTATTGTAAGGGTTTCTTTATCAAATGTACTTTTAGAGAGGAGTAGGAGAGAAAGAAAATTTGGTCTAAATATAGAGCAAGGTATACCAATCTTAGTTTTTTTCATTAAAGGAGGAAATCTTTAAACCTCCCATTTCAAAAAAGAAAAATTACTTTTCTGTTTCATTAATGTAATTTCCTTTATGAGATCACCCAAACATTTCTCCCTGGCCAGATAAGAATTGCCTTTAATTACAGTGCGTAATATTCAGATAGTCTTTAACACAGAGACAACCAAGGGTGGCCATAGATCACTTTCCTTTCTTTCAGTAGATCACTTTCTTCTGTTTTATGAATTCAGCCTCTTAGTAACAGAGTAGTATCTATACTCTGACTTAAGTTCTAGCCCTTTGATCTTGTAGGTTAATATATTTTATGATAAAATAGAACTGTTATAAAGCTAAACTGATTGGTAAATTTCTTCAAGTTTGGGGGACTATTTTCTTTTCCCATAGAGTAATGAGCCTCATGAGACGATGCCTATTGCTGCCTTTGGACAAAAACAGCGACCTTCTCGATTTTTTATGACTCCACCACGGTTACATTATACTCCTCCTCTCCAGTCACCCATTACAGTAAGTAATATTTTTTAGATGTCACCAGTAGTTTAAATGATTATTATGAATGTAAACTATGTTCTTATGAAATACACATCTATTACAGTAACTTCAGGAGGTGCCCACATTATTTTGAGTTGTCAGATATTAAATAAAAAGTTAATAAAGTAAATAAAATAGTTGCTTCAACTCTGGAAATATTTTCCTTTTCGTAGGATTTTTAATAGAGTAGTAATTATAATAGAATTTGATCTTTATTTAAGAATAAGATACTTCCTTCCTACTGTATAGCACAGAGAACTATATTCAATATCCTGTGATAAACCATAATGGAAAAGAATATGAAAAAAAGAGTATATATGTGCATAACTGAATCACTTTGCTGTACATATATACTCTTTAGCACAACATTGTAAATAAACTATATGTCAATAAAATAAATTTTTTTAAAAATAAGATACTTCTGGGACTTCCCTGGTGGCACAGTGGTTAAGAATCCGCCTGCCAATGCAGGGGACGCAGGTTCATTCCCTGGTGGGAAGATCCCACATGCCACAGAGCAGCTAAGCCCGTGCACCACAACTACTGAGCCTGTGCTGTAGAGCCGGCGAGCCACAACTACTGAGCACCCGTGCCACAACTACTGAAGCCCATGCACCTAGGGCCTGTACTCCGCAGCAAGAGAAGCCACCACAATTAGAAGCCTGCGCACCACAACAAAGAGCAGCCCCCGCTTGCCGCAACTAGAGAAAGCTTGCACACAGCAACGAAGACCCAACACAGCCAAAAATTAATTAATTAATTAATTAATTAAAAACATAGATACTTCCTCTTGAAAAGTCAATGGTTAAATGATTCCCTTTTATTCCCACAGGATAATGACCCCTTACTAGGACAGTCACCTTGGAGAAGTAAAATTTCTGGCTCTGACACAGAAACGCTAGGTGGTTTTCCAGTAGAGTTCCTTATCCAAGTGGTAAGAATTGCTCTGAATATTTTGGTTATTTGTTAAAAAATCTCAATGACTTTTGTGTTATTAAAGTTGAAAATTTTTCTAGGACCAAATATTTTTATACTTTTAAAAATCATTGTGTTGGTTTTAAGAACTCTGTTATTTTCCAGCCAGCTTGAAAATAAGTTATAACAGCAAAAAAAGACTTAGAGATCTATTTTTGTTGGGCTTTTCTTGGGTTTGGTTCTTATTATTTTTCTGTGTTAAGGACTCTAACCTTCTAGTATATGCTCTGTGAAACTGATTGGTTAACTGTTCATAAATTGTATAAGTATAAAGGTTTTTATTTAGTAATCTCAGTGCATCCTACCATTATCAGTCACCTCAACAATTGTGATGTGTTGGCCAGCTCTCTGGTTAGGAGGAACTTTTTTTCTTTTCTGAGACTAGGAATAGCTATTCGTTTGCTAAGTACTTATTGATTAGGCACAAAGAAATCTAAGGCTAAATTGAAACAAGTATAGAATTATTATATAGAACAATTTTCTTGAATAGCCTGACTCTTAAGAATGTAATGTGCTGTTTGTTTTGAAAATTAGATTAAATAAATTATTTAGTTTGTTTTTTTATCAGTAATTTAATGTTTTATTTTCTTTTTATTTTATTTAGTTTGAATCATAGTCTAATAATGTTTGTTTCTTTTTGTTTGAAAAGAAAAACTACTTGGCTTGGGATAGATAGAGTCTTTATAAATAAAAATGTTTATAGCATAATCCATTAAAATATTCATAGTGTTACCTTTTACAACTAATGTTATTTTGAAGAAAAGTCTTGTCATTTGTGTGTATATGTATAACATTTTTTATTCCTTAGTTGTATGTTGTTAATTATCCTTGGAATACAGAATTACACCTTTTAACTTCCAAAGATAGGTAAGATATTTTTATATGAAAAGTTAAAAATATGAAAAGAGCCAAGGCTTATCATTTTCACAAGTAGGACACTTGTGTTTTAAAGAAATTCTTTCTTTTAAATAGTAGAAGTAAAAACAGAGCTAATATGTCATATTTGAGCAAGTGTGTGTAGGGTGAGATGGGGGAAAGAACAGGGGGTCAGGGAGAGGGAGAGGGGCTGGGGGGAGAGAGAGATCCATCGATACACCAGCAGAGGGAGTCAGAGGCTAAATACTAGTACGCTACTTCTAAAGTATTGATGTTTTTATTGATGCTTAGATGGTTGATTGCAGTGCTTAATTTTAACTTCAAAATCTACGTGTAAAAGCCTAGTTAAAACACTGCTTTCATTTTTTAAGCTATCTAGCAGATAAAAATAAAAGTCCTTTTAGGTACTTGTCTTTTGTAATATGTAAAGTTTTATGAAACTCAGATTAGCTCTTGTTAAGCTATGAGATATGTTTTTGTCTTTTTCTGATACTGTTTTCTTATAACAAAATAAACATCATTTTTTTGCAAGTTTTATAATTCATAGTTTACAATGAATTTTCTTAGTGAGGAAACTTTTTCTTTCCTGGGGTTAGGGATTTTGAGGAATGTGAAAGACTGACCCACTTCTTAGAGAGGACTCAGTTTTGAAAAGAATGAAAAGGAAACAGCATGATTTTCTGTCAAAAGCAAGCAAGAAGGGACTTCACTGGTGGCACCGTGGTTAAGAGTCCGCCTGCCAATGCAGGGGACACGGGTTCGAGCTGTGATCCAGGAAGATCCCACATGCCGCTGAGCAACTAAGCCCGTGCGCCACAACTACTGAGCCTGTGCTCTAGAGCCCATGAGCCACAACTGCTGAGCCCGTGAGCCACAACTACTGAAGCCTGAACACCTAGAGCCTGTGCTCCACAACAAAGAGAAG
The DNA here is from genome assembly GCF_026419965.1 of Kogia breviceps. Classification (NCBI taxonomy): domain Eukaryota; kingdom Metazoa; phylum Chordata; class Mammalia; order Artiodactyla; family Physeteridae; genus Kogia; species Kogia breviceps. The sequence goes on along the minus strand of NC_081310.1, from coordinate 22,852,742 downwards.
CCACCGCAATGAGAAGCCCGCACACCGCAATGAGTAGCCCCGCTCACCACAACTAGAGAAAGCCCGCGCACAGCAACAAAGACCTAAGGCAGCCAAAAATTAATTAATTAATTAATTAATTAGTTTTAAAAAAACAAGAAACACAAATGAAAATGGGAGAGAGACTGTTGCCTTCATCCCATCTTTTACTGCTTCTAACTCTGAAGAATCACACAAATTTCCATAAAACCCCAACAACTAGAGACAGGGCACCAATCCAGAGCTCTGGAGATACTAATGAGGGTCTGAGTGAATAAGTATGTAACATATCTCACCAGGCCCTCCCTCTACCTGTATCAACTTAGGTCAAGCTTTTAGATTTTTTTTAATTATCAAAAATTTAATGCATATAAAAGCAGACAGGGCACTTCTCTGGTGGCACAGTGGTTAAGAATCCACCTGCCAATGCAGGGTTCACAGCCTCGAGCCATGGTCCAGGAAGATCCCACATGCCACCGAGCAACTAAGCCCGTGCGCCACAACTACTGAGCCTGTGCTCTAGAGCCCATGAGCCACAACTACTGAGCCTGCGTGCTATACGACTGAAGCCCGTGCACCTAGAGCCCATGCTCCACAACTAGAGAAGCCACCAAAATGAGAAGCCTGTGCACTGCAACGAAGAGCAGCCCCCACTCGCCACAGCTAGAGAAAGCCCAAACGTAGCAACGAAGACCCAACACAGACAATAAATAAAATAAATTAATTAATTAAAAAAGAAAAAAGCAGACAGAGTTGTATAATGCACCTCTAGGTACCCATTATCTAGCTATAACAGTTACCAACAACTCCTGGCCAGTTCAGTTTCAGCTATACTCCCACCCACTTTCTCTGTTTTGAGAAATCAGACATCATATCATTTATCTGTAAATATTTCATTATATATCTTTAAGTGGTAAGGGCCCTTTTTTTTTAAGAGACATAACTATATTATCATTATTACATTTAAAAAGTTAACAAAAAAGTCTTAATATCGTCACATATCCAGTCAGCATTCCAGTTCTCCAGTTGTCTCTTAAATGTTGACTGTACTTTTTCCCCATTAACTTATTTGCTGAAGAAACTAGATTATTTGTCCATAGAGTCTCCCGCAGTCTGGATTTTGCTGACTGAATCCTTGTGATCCAACATATTCTTTTGTCTTTTATATTTCATATAAATTGCTCATTGAATATAAAGCTTTGATTTGATTTGGGTTTTTTTATTTGATTGGTGTACTTTTTTTTTTTTTTTTTTTTTTGCGGTACACGGGCCTCTCACTGTTGTGGCCTCTCCCGTTGCGGAGCACAGGCTCCAGATGTGCAGGCTCAGCAGCTATGGCTCACGGGCCCAGCCGCTCCGCAGCATGTGGGATCCTCCCAGACCGGGACACGAACCCGTATCCCCCGCATCGGCAGGCGGACTCCCAACCACCGCGCCACCAGGGAAGCCTGGTGTACTTGTTTTTATGTGACTACTTTTATGTGTGGTTTTGTGTTCTAATAGGATACCCATATTATTTTATCTCTTTTTTTATGTAATGTTGGCTGGTACTAATTATTGATGCCTAGGTCAATTCATTCATTAGGATTGCAAAATGGTGCTATTCTTGTTCTTTGTTTAGTAGCTGAAATAGTTCTATAAGGAAAAAACTTGCCCTAATCTATTATTTGGTTACCTAATGGCATAGTTTGTATAGTATAGGCAGGATAAATGCTTGACTCTTTGTCTTTGTTTTCCAGTTTATGAGTATGGTCACTAGTATTCTCCAACAATGGTTAATTTTGTTTAAGTATCAGTCTGAACTCATGGATTTTAATGTATTTGTGCTTCAGTTAACTGTAGTTATTATTATGATTGGTCCATACATTGTTCCATTTTGGACCAGTGAAAGCTTATTCAGGTTGACTCCTTAATTGTTTTGACATATCCTGGTTACAGTGGATTTTAAAATATCTTCTTCTCAGCCAGTCTGACTTATAAAATAGTGTCTGTGCTATATTTATATTGAAACACTAAAATCTAAAATATCTTGGTGAAAACTTAGAAATTTGACATCTACATGATATACTTTAGTGCCTGTGTTTATTCCAAAACATCTCTTCTTCATTGTCTATAGACCAGATTATCAAAAATTCTCATGATTAAAAAGGAACATATCAAGAAATTAAGGGAAATGAACACAGAAGCAGAAAAACTGGTAAGGATATTTTTTTTCTTTGTTTGCTTGTCTCATTTTAAAATGGTGGGCAGCTTCTATATCTAAAGATTTTAAAATATTTTATGGAAGAAAACCTTGAGATAAATGTTATTTTAAAATCCTGACTTGCTCTCGCTGTCTCTTGTTATACTGAACATATGCTAAGTAAATTAGCAATGCAATACAGTTCATTACCCCAGACCTCCTTATGCCATTGAATAGGATTAATGGATATATATTAGGTTCTTTGACAGTTTGCATGAGTGTAGAATTCCTAGCATTGGTGCGTCTGACTAAGGAAGTCATATTAGCAGAGATTATTAAAAGTGATTCAGAATAAATAAATCAGGAAATATATAGGCTGGTATCTTCAGGTTATCTTGACAGAGCTTATATCCTATTTTATTCATCTAATGAGTACAAAAATGTGAGTCAGTTTTATTCATACGAGAGAATTATCCGAGTTTCTTAAAATGTAGAAAATATTAAGGAAGTTTTTAAATTGTATTGAAAGTCATAACTTGCTTATGGATTTATAGGATGGTGAATAGATTTTATCTCAAGTACCATCTCCAGTTGATTGAAAATGGTTGCAAGGATGTATGAAAGTAAGAGAGAGCTCAGTGACTGGGCTTGGGGGCAATGGGCTGTAGCTAATTACCAATGTCTGTCATGAATGCAGGAATAGGGAGTTGTACCATTAGTCATCTCTTGTATGGAATGGTGTGAGGGGTAGGTGTGGGTAAATAGCTGGACAAGTAGTTACCTAACTGAATGAGGAACAGTCCTTTTAGGATTATGGAATTTTTTTATCTGAACATGACTTTGAATTATCTAATTTGAACCCATCATTTTTATGGAATTGAAAACTGAAGACCAAAGTTGTCAAGGGATTTTGGACTAAGATTATGCTGTTATTTAGTAGTACAGGTACCAGAACAGGCTTCTTAGTCCCAGTTTAACTCATTTAGGCATGATAGAAAATTAGTATTGTCAGATACACAAGCTATCAAAGATTGAAAAAAATAACCGTAACATATTGCCATTATATATCCTAAATGTAAAAATATTATGTGTTTGCTTCTTTCCTACTGGACTCTAATTCCTATCTTGGTTTCCATCAATTCTACCCTTTATTCTATGCCTTTTCTATGCTCCCCCACTACATTTCCTTTGATCATTTTATCATCTCTTCCACCTTGATGCATAATCAAATTATTTAACTTTTATATCACTAGCTAGGACTTTTCCCTGTATCTAGGTTTCACAACTTAAAGTACTGGACTTGCCTTAGCCTAGTTAGTGTTACCTACTTTTTAAAAAAGGCCTGTTTTGATGTTGGTTTGGCTTCTTGGCATGTGGGATCTCTGTAGAAATCTAACTGGCTTGATAGGCTGTATAATTTATTTATGATTAGAAATAATTACCATTATAAAAATTGAAATACTGTAAAACTATTTACTTTAATGTATGGTATAAATATGTTTTATGCTTAGCATATGGATTTCTTCTTCTATGCATATACTTTCATATGTTGTTTTATTTTTTGAAGTATAGTTGATTTACAGTTTTGTCTTAGTTTCAGATATACAGCATATTGCTTTAGTATTTTTGTCAGATTGTATTCCATTACAGGTTATTACAAGATACTGGGCATAATTCCCAGTGCTATACGGTGTATTCTTGTTGCTTATCTACTTTTTATATGACAATTTGTATCTGTTAATCCCATACCCCTAATTTATTCCTTCCTGCTTTCCTCTCCCCTTTGGTAACCACTAGTTTGTTTTCTATATCTGTGAGTCTATTTCTGTTTTGCATACACATTCATTTGTATTGCATTTTAGATTCCACATATAAGTGATATTATACAGTATTTGTCTTCATCTGTCTGACTTATTTCACTAAGCATAACTCTCTAGGTCCATCCATGTTTCTGCAAATGGCTTTTTTTCATTTTTTTTTATGACCAACTAATACTCCATTTGTGTGTGTGTGTGTGTGTGTGTGTGTGTGTGTGTGTGTGTATGACACATCTTTGTAAACCAGTCAGCTGTTGCTGGGCACTTGGGTTGTTTCCATGTCTCTTTTTTTTTTTTTTTTTTTTTTTTTTTTTTGTGGTACGCGGGCCTCTCACTGTTGTGGCCTCTCCCGTTGCGCGGAGCACAGGCTCCGGACGCACAGGCTCAGCGGCCATGGCTCACGGGCCCAGCATGGCTCATGGGCCCAGCCACTCCACGGCATGTGGGATCTTCCCGGACCGGGGCACGAACCCGTGTCCCCTGCATAGGCAGGCGGACTCTCAACCACTGCGCCACCAGGGAAGCCCTGTTTCCATGTCTTGGCTATTGTAAATAGTGCTGCTATGAACATTGCAGTGCATGTATCTCTTTGAATCAGTGTTTTCATTTTTCCTGCATATATACCCAGGAGTGGAATTACTGGATCATATGGTAGTCTATTTTTAGCTTTTTGAGGTCCCTACATACTGTTCTCCATAGTGACTACACCAATTTACATGTCCACCAACAGTTTATGAGGATTCCCTTTTCTCCACATCGTTTCTAACATTTGCCTTTTGTAGACTTTTTGATGATAACCATTCTGACCGGTGTGATTTGATACCTCATTGTGGTTTTGATTTGCATTTCTCTAATAATTAGTGATTTTGAGCATCTTTTCATGTGCCTGTTAGCCATCTGCATGTCTTCTTTAGGAAAATGTCTATTCAGATCCTATGCCCACTTTTGGATTGAATTGTTTGCTTGTTTTTTTTGATACTGAGTTGTATGAGCTGTTCATATATTTTGGATATGAACCCCTTGTCAGCCACATCATTTGCCAATATTTTCTTCCATTCCATAGTTTGTCTTTTTCTTTTGTCAGATTTAATTACACTTAAATCTTTAAGTTTAATTAGACCCCATTTGTTTATTTTTGCTTTTATTTATTTTGCCTTAGGAAGCTGATCCAAGAAAATATTGCTACAATTTCTGTCAAAGAGTGCTCTGCCTCTGTTCTCTTCTAGGAGTGTTATGGTTTTGGGGCTTACATTTAAACCATTTTGAGGGTTTGTTTTGTTTTTTGTATATGGTGTGAAAGAGAATATTCTATTCTTACTGTTTTACATGTGGCTGTCCATTTTCCTAGCACCACTTGTTGAACACACTGTCTTTTCTCCATTGTATAGGCTTATCTCTTTGGTCGTAGATTAATTTATCGCAGGTGCACGAGTTTGTTTTCTGGGCTGTATTCTGTTCCATTGATCTATGTGTCTATTTTTGTGCCAATACCATGCTGTTCTGCTTACTATAGTATAGTGTGACGTCTGGGAGGGTTATACATCCAGCTTTGTTCCTTTTTCTCAGGATTGCTTTGGCAATTAAGGGTCTTTTGTGACTTCATTTAAATTTTAGGATAATTTGTTCTAGTTCTGTGAAAAATGTCCTGGGTATTTTGATAGGGATTGCATTAAATCTGTAGATTGATTTGGCTAGTATGCCCATTTTAATAATGTTAATTCTTCCAACCCAATAGCATGGGATATTTTTCCATTTCTTCGAATCATCTTCCTCAATGTTTTATAGTTTTCAGAGTATAGGTCTTTCACCCCCTTGGTGAAGTTTATTCCTAGAGTTTGTTTGTTTGTTTTTGGTGCAACTTTAAACAGGAATGTTTTTTACTTTCTCTTTCTGATATTTCATTCTTAGTATATAGAACCGCAGCATATTTCTGTATATTAGTCTTGTATCCTGCAGCCTTTCCGAATGCATCTATTAGTTCTAAGTTTTTGGGCCTAGACTTTAGGGTTCTCTATAGAGTATCATGTCATCTGCAGATAATGACATTTTTAGCTCTTCACTTCCAATTTGTGTACCTTTTATTTCTTTTGGTTTTTGATTGCTGTGTCTAGGACTTCCAGTACTATTTCCTGAATATAGCAGGAAGGCTTTCAGCATTTCACTCTTGAGTATTATGTTGGCTGTGGGTTTGTCATAAATGGCCTTTATTATGTTGAGATTTGTTCCCTCTATACCCACTTTGATGAACATTTTATCATGAATGGATGTTGAATTTGTCAAATGCATTTTCTGCGTCTGTTGAGATAATCATGTGATTTTCATCTTTTTTTGTTAAAGTGGTATGTCACATTGGCTAATTTGCATATGTTGAACCATCCTTGTGAATCTGGGATAAATCCAACTTGATCGTGGTGTATGATCCATTTTATGCATCATTGGATTAGGTTTGCTTATATTTTGTTGAGGATTTTTGCATCTCTATTAAACAAAGATATTGGCCTGTAATTTTCCTTTTTTGTAGAGTCTTTGTGTGATTTTGGTATCAGGGTAATGGTAGGGCCTCATAAAATGAATTGGGGAGCGTTCCCTCCTCTTCAGATTTTTGGAATAGTTTGAGAAGGATAGGTATAAGTTCTTCTTTACATGTTTGGTTGTCTGGTCCTGGACTTTTGTTTGCTGGGAGTATTTTTTTTTGCGGTATGCCGGCCTCTCACTGTTGTGGCCTCTCCCATTGCAGAGCACAGGCTCTGGACGCGCAGGCTCAGCGGCCATCGCTCACAGGCCCAGCCGCTCCGCGGCATGTGGGATCTTCCCAGACCGGGGCACGAACCCACGTCCCCTGCATCAGCAGGCGGACTCCCAACCACTGTGCCACCAGGGAAACCCTGCTGGGAGTATTTTAATTGTAGATCCAATTTCACTCCTGGTGATTGGTCTTCAAATTATCTGTTTCTTCTTGACTCAGTCTTGGCAAGCTGTATCTTTCTAGAAATTTGTCCATGTCTTCTAGGTTATCCAGTTTGTTGGCATATAACTATTCATAGTATTCTCTGTCATTTTGTTTGTTTGTTTCTCTGTAGTATTGTGTTTATTTGGGTCCTCTCTCTTTTCTTCTTGATGAGAGCCTGGCTAAAGTTTATCAATTTTATTTGTCTTTTTAAATAACCAGGTCTTGGTTTCATTGATCTTGTCTGTTATTTTTTGGTCTCTATTTTATTTGTTCTCTCTGATCTTTATTATTTCCTTCCTTCTGCTGACTTTGGACTTTGTTTTTCTTTTTCTAATTCTTTTAGGTGGTACGTTAGGTTGTTTATTTGAGATTTTTCTTATTCTTGAGGAAGACCTATATCACAATGAACTTCTCTCTTGGAACTATTTTTGCTGCATCCCATAGATTTTGGAAAACTGTTTTCATCTTCGTTTGTCCTGAGGTATTTTCTAATTTCCTTTTTGATTTCATCATTGACCCTTTTTTTTTTTTTTCTAGTAGCATATTGTTTAGTCTCAGTGTGTTTGTTCTTTCCTGGTTTTCTTTCTGTAGTTCATTTATAGTTTCATACTGTTGTGCTTGGGAGAAATGCTTGATATAATTTCTATCCTCTTACATTTCTTGAGACTTGTTTTGTGACCTAGTATGTGATCTATCCTGGAGAACGTTCCATGTGCCCTTGAAAAGAATGGGTATGTATTCTGCTATTTTTGGATGTAATTTCCTGTAGCTATCAATTAAGTTCAACTGGTCTAATGTGTCAGTTAAGACTACTGTTTCCCTGTTGATTTTCTGTCTAGATTATCTGTCCATCGATGTAAATGAGGTGTTAAAGTCCTCTATTGTTATTATATTTTTGTCAATTTCTCCCTTTATGTCTGTTAATATTTGCTTTATATATCTAGGTGCACCTATATTAGGTGCATGTATGTTAACATATGTTATATCCTGTCTTGTTTTGATTCCTTTTTCATTATATAATGCCCTTTGCTACCTTTTGTTATAACCTTTCAAAGTCTATTTTGTCTAATATGAGTATTGCTACCCCTGCTTTCTTGTCATTTTTGTTTGCATGAAATGTTTTTTTATCCACTCACTTTCAGTCTGTATGTGTCTTTTACCCTGAAGTGAGTCTATTAGGCAGTTTATTGAAGGGTTTTGTTTTTTTAATCCAGTCAACCACGCTGTCTTTCAGAGCATTTAGTCCATTGGCATTTAAAGTAATTATTGACAGGTATGTACTCATTGCCATTTTAATCCTTGTTTTCCAGTTGTTTTTGTAGTTCTTCTTCATTCATTTCTTCTTCTTGTTTCTCCCGTAGTGGTTTGATGATTTTCTTTTTTAGTATGCTTGAGTTCCTTTCTTTTTGGTTTTTGTGTATCTACTGTAGGTTTTTGATTTGTAGTTACAATGGGGTTCATATATGTTGACTATAATTATGTCTATTTGCTTTAAACTGATAATCATTTAAGTTCAAACACATTCTAAAAAGTTCTACAGTTTTCACTCCCCTCCTTCATATATATATAGGTATATATATAATTTATATCATATATATGAATATATATATATATATATTTTTTTTTTTTTTTCCCCCACATACACTGCACAGGTTGTGGGATCTTAGTACCCTGACCAGGGATCAAACCTGGGGCCCTGGCAGCAGTGAGAACACCGAGTCCTAACCACTGAACCACCAGGGAATTCCCCTTCTTCTTTTTTTTTTTTTTTTTTTTTTTTTGTGGTACGCGGGCCTCTCACTGTTGTGGCCTCTCCCTTCACGGAGCACAGGCTCTGGATGCGCAGGCTCAGCAGCCATGGCTCACGGGCCCAGCCGCTCTGCAGCATGTGGGATCTTCCCGGACCGGGGCACAAACCCGTGTGCCCTGCATTGGCAGGCGGATTCTCAACCACTGCTCCACCAGGGAAGCCCCATATGTTGTTTTTTTTTTTTTTTTTGCGTTATGCGGGCCTCTCACTGTTGTGGCCTCTCCCGTTGCGGAGCACAGGCTCCGGACGCACAGGCCTAGCGGCCATGGCTCACGGGCTTAGTTGCTCCTCAGCATGTGGGATCTTCCCAGACCAGGGCACGAACCTGTGTCTCCTGCATCGGCAGGCGGATTCTCAACCACTGCGCCACCAGGGAAGCCCCCATATGTTGTTTTTTGATGTCATATTTTACATTCATGCTTATCCCTTTACTGTTTATTGTAGTTATAGTTGCTTTTGTAATTTCTTTTTTTAAAGTCTAAGTACTGTCTTATTTAAGTGATCTTCAGTCCTTACTATATATTTGCCTTTTCTATTGGGATTTCCCCTTTCCTATAGATTGTTACTTCTTTTCCATTTAGAGAAGACCCTCCAACGTTTCTTTTAGGCTAGGTTTAATATTGGTGAATTCTTTTAGTTTTTGCTTGTCTGAGAAGTTCTTTATCTCTCCTTCTATTCTAAATGATAATCTTGCTGGGTAGAGTATCCTAGGTTGCAGGTTTTTCCCTGTTAGGACTTTGAATATATCATGCCACTCCCTTCTGGCCTGCAGAATTTCTGCAGAGAAATCAGCTGATGGGCTTTTAGACATTCCCTTATATATGACTCTGTTTTTCTCTTGCTGCCTTTAGAATTCTCTATTTATCTTTAACTTTTTCCATTTTAATTATGATATGTTTTGGTGTGGATCTGTTTGGGTTCACCTTGTTTGGGGCCCTGTGTGCTTCCTGTACCTGGATATCTGTTTACTTCTTTAGATTTGGGATATTTCCAGCCATAATTTCTTTAAATACAGTTTCTCTCTATCTTCTCCTTCTGAAAACCCCATAATGTGAAAGTTGGCACATTTTATATTATCCCAAAGATCTCACATGTTGCTTTTGTTATTTTTGTTGTTTGTTGGTTGGTTTTTTTGGTTTGTTTATTTTCATTTGTCTTTCTGTCTGCTGTTCTGATTGGGTGATTTCCATTATTCTGTCTTCCAGATCACTTATGTGTTCTTCTGTCATTTAGTCTGCTATTCATTGCTTCTAGAGTGCTTTTATCTCAGTAATCGAATTACCGATTTTTGATTGGGTCTTATATATAATTTCTAGTTCCTTGTTAAAATGATCTGTGCTTATAGATCATTTCTCTTTCTTAATTCAGTTAGCATTTTTATTACCAACTTTTTTTTCTTTTTTGGCCACACCACACAAACTAAGATCCCATGCTTGTGGGATCTTAGTTCCCTGACCAGGGATCGAACCCGGGCCCCTGGCAGTGAGAACGCCAAGTCCTAACCACTGAACCACCAGGGAATTTCCATATTACCAAATTTTTTAGTTCATTGTCTGATAGACTGATTATCTGTCTTTCAGTATTTTTTTTGTCAGGGGTTTTCTCTTGCTTTTTCAATTGAGAGTAGTTCCTTTGCCTTTTCATTTCTCTGTCTCTGTGAATTTGGGTGAAACAGTTATCTATTGTGGTCTTGAAGGGGTGTTTTTATGTGGGAGTGTCGCTTTGTAGACTGCATGTGCCCAGTGTCTTTGGTGTGAAGGCTGAATTTTATGTGGATGACAGCCACATCTTTCCTGAGGGTGTGCTGGCCACTGTCACCTTGATAGGAGGTGTGACTGCTGTTGGAGGAGCTAGAGCCTGTGCAGAGTGCGAGGCAGAACTTCCTCCCTGCTCAGTGGCCATTGCCACCCTGACAGGTCAGAGTCTGTTTCCGAGTTGCTTTGAAAGTTATTTTCTAACAAAAATGAAATTATATCATTATATATTAACTTATCTCAGTCTCTTAAAATTTCTGTATTATACCATAATTTAAATAATCTATTAATTGATAGTTGAGTTATTCCCATGATTATACTAAAATACTGCCACAGTAAATGTCCTTGTCTGTACAGTTTTTTGCATTTGTTTGTGTCTATTTGTAAGATAAATTCATAGAGTCAGCTCTACCCACCACCAGTCCCTCCCATCAGGAAACTTGCACAAGCTTCTTAGATAGCGTCATCCACCAGAGGGCAGAGAGCAGAAGCAAGAAGAACTACAGTCCTGCAGCCTGTGGAACAAAAACCACATTCACAGAAAGATAGACAAGATGAAAAGGCAGACGGCTATGTACCACATGAAGAAACAATATAAAACCCCAGAAAAACAACTAAATGAAGTGGAGATAGGCAACCTTCCAGAAAAAGAATTCAGAAAAATGATAGTGAAGAGGATCCAGGACCTCAGAAAAAGAATGGAGGCAAAGAAAGAGAAGATGCAAGAAATGTTTAACAAAGACCTGGAAGAATTAAAGAACAAACAAACAGAGATGAACAATACAATAACTGAAATGAAAACTACACTAGAAGAAATCAATAGCAGAATAACTGAGGCAGAAGAACAGATAAGTGACCTGGAAGACAGAATGGTGCAATTCACTGATGCAGGACAGAATAAAGAAAAAAGAATGAAAAGAAATGAAGACAGCCTAAGAGACCTCTGGGACAACATTAAATGCACCAACATTTGCATTATAAGGGTCCCAGAAGGAGATGAGAGAGAGAAAGGACCAGAGAAAAAATTTGAAGAGATTATAGTCAAAAACTTCCCTAACATGGGAAAGGAAATAGCCACCTAAGTCCAGGAAGTGCAGAGAGTCCCATACATGATAAACCCAAGGAGAAACACACCAAGACACATAGTAATCAAATTGGCAAAAATTAAAGACAAAGAAAAATTATGGAAAGCAGCAAGGGAAAAATGACAAATAACATGCAAGAGAACGCCCATAAGGTTAACAGCTGATTTCTCAGCAGAAACTCTACAAGCCAGAAGGGACTGGCATGATATACTTAAAGTGATGAAAAGGAAGAACCTACAACCAAGATTACTCTACCACGCAAGGATCTCATTCAGATTCGATGGAGAAATCTAAAGCTTTACAGACAAGCAAAAGCTAAGAGGATTCAGCACCACCAAACCAGCTCTAAAACAAATGCTAAAGGAACTTCTCTAAGTGGGAAGGAAACACAAGAGAAGAAAAAGACCTACAAAAACAAACCCAAAACAATTAAGAAAATGGTCATAAGAACATACATATGGATAATTACGTTAAACGTGAATGGATTAAATGCTCCAACCAAAAGACACAGGCTTGCTGAATGGATACAAAAACAAGACCCATATATATGCTGTGTACAAGAGACCCACTTCAGACCTAGGCACACATACAGACTGAAAGTGAGGGGATGGAAAAAGATATTCCACGCAAATGGAAATCAAAAGAAAGCTGGAGTAGCTATACTCATATCAGATAAAATAGACTTTAAAATAAAGAACGTTACAAGAGACAAGGAAGGACACTACATAATGATCAAGGGATCAATCCAAGAAGAAGATACAACAATTATAAATATATATGCACCCAACATAGGAGCACCTCAATACATAAGGCAACTGCTAACACCTATAAAAGAGGAAATTGACAGTAACACAATAGTGTGGGACTTTAACACCTCACTTACACCAATAGACAGATCATCCAAAATGAAAATAAATAAGGAAACAGAAGCTTTAAATGACACAACAGACCAGATAGATTTAATTGATATTTATAGGACATTCCATCCAAAAACAGCAGATTACACTTTCTTCTCAAGTGAGCACAGAGCATTCTCCAGGATAGATCACATCTTGGGTCACAAATCAAGCCTCAGTAAATTTAAGAAAATTGAAATCATATCAAGCATCTTTTCTGACTACAATGCTATGAGATTAGAAATCAGTTACAGGGAAAAAAACATAAAAAACACAAACACATGGAGGATAAACAAAATGTTACTAAATAACCAAGAGGTCACTGAAGAAATCAAAGAGGAAATCAAAGAATACCTAGAGACAAATGACAATGAAAACATGACGATCCAAAACCTATGGGATGCAGCAAAAGCAGTTCTAAGAGGGAAGTTTATAGCTATACAAGCCTACCTCAAGAAACAAGAAAAATCTCAAATAAATAATCTAACCTTACACCTAAAGGAACTAGAGAAAGAAGACCAAACAAAACCCAAAGTTAGCAGAAGGAAAGAAATCATAAAGATCAGAGCAGAAATAAATGAAACAGAAACAAAGAAAACAATAGCAAAGATCAATAAAACTAAAAGCTGGTTCTTTGAGAAGATAGACAAAATTGATAAACCATTAGCCAGACTCATTAAGAAAAAGAGGGAGAGGACTCAAATCAATAAAATTATAAATGAAAAAGAAGTTACAACAGACACCGCAGAAATACAAAGCATCCAAAGAGACTACTACAAGCAACTCTATGCCAATAAAATGGACAACCTGGAAGAAATGGACAAATTCTTAGAAAGGTATAACCTTCCAAGACTGAACCAGGAAGAAATAGAAAATATGAACAGACCAATCACAAGTAATGAAATTGAAACTGTGATTAAAAATCTTCCAACAACAACAACAACAAAAATCTTCCAACAAACAAAAATCCAGGACCAGATGGCTTCACAGGTGAATTCTATCAAACATTTAGAGAAGAGCTAACACCCATCCTTTTCAAACTCATCTAAAAAATTGCAGGGGAAGGAACACTCCCAAACTCATTCTATGAGGCCACCATCACCCTGATACCAAAACCAGACAAAGATACTACAAAAAAAGAAAATTACAGACCAATATCACTGATGAATATAGATGCAAAAATCCTCAACAAAATACTAGCAAACAGAATCAAACAACACATTAAAAGTCTGATACACCATGATCAAGTGGGATTTATCCCAGGGATGCAAGGATTCTTCAATACATGCAAATCAATCAATGTGCACCATATTAACAAATTGAAGAAGAAAAACCATATGATCATCTCAATAGATGCAGAAAAAGCTTTTGACAAAATTCAAAAACTCTCCAGAAAGTGGGCATAGAGGGAACCTACCTCAACATAATAAAGGCCATATATGGCAAACCCACAGCAAACATCATTCTCAGTATTGAAAAACTGAAAGCATTTTCTCTACGATCAGGAACAAGGCAAGGATGTCCACTTTCACCACTATTATTTGACATAGTTTTGGAAGTCCCAGCCATGGCAATCAGAGAAGAAAAAGAAATGAAAGGAATACAAATTGGAAAAGAAGAAGTAAAACTGTCACTGTTCACAGATGACATGATACTATACATAGAGCATCCATAAAATGCCACCAGAAAGCTACTAGAGCTAATCAATGAATTTGGTAAAGTTGCAGGATACGAAATTAATGCACAGAAATCTCTTGCATTCCTATACACTAATGATGAAAAATCTGAAAGAGAAATTAAGGCAACACTCCCATTTATCATTGCAACAAAAAGAATAAAACACCTAGGAAAAAACCTACCTAGGGAGACTAAAGACCTGTATGCAGAAAGCTATAAGACATTGATTAAAGAAATTAAAAATGATACCAACAGATGGAGAGATATACCATGTTCTTGGATTGGAAGAATCAGTATTGTGAAAATGACTCTACTACCCAAAACAATCTACAGATGCGATGCAATCCCTATCAAATTACCAATGGCATTTTTTACAGAACTACAACAAAAAAATCTTAAAATTTGTATGGAGACACAGAAGACCCCTAATAGCCAAAGCAGTCTTCAGGGGAAAAAATGGAGCTGGAGGAATCAGACTCCCTGACTTCAGACTATACTACAAAGCTACAGTAATCAAGACAATATGGTACCTGGCACAAAAACAGAAACATAGATCAATGGAACTAGAAAGCCCAGAGATAAACCCACACACCTATGGTCAACTAATCTATGACAAAGGAGTCAAGGATATACGATGGAGAAAAGACAGTCTCTTCAATAAGTGGTGCTGGCAAAAGCGGACAGCTACATGTAAAAGAATGAAATTAGAACACTTCCTAACACCATAGGCAAAAATAAACTCAAAATGGATTAGAGACCTAAATGTAAGACCGGTCACCATAAAACTCTTAGAGGGAAACATAGGAAGAACACTCTTTGACATAAATCACAGCAAGATCTTTTTTGATCCACCTCCTAGAGTAATGGAAATAAAAACAAAAATAAACAAATGGGACCTAATGAAACTTAAAAGCTTTTGTCGCAGCAAAGGAAACCATAAATAAGACAAAAAGACAACCCTCAGAATGGGAGAAAATATTTGCAAACGAATCAACAGACAAAGGATTAATCTCCAAGATATATAAACAGCTCACGCAGCTCAATATTTAAAAAAACAAACAACCCAATCCAAAAATGGGCAGAAGACCTAAATAGACATTTCTCCAAAGAAGACATACAGATGGCCAAGAAGCACATGAAAAGCTGCTCAACATCACTAATTATTAGAGAAGTGCAAATCAAAACTACAATGAGGTATCACCTCATACCAGTTAGAATGGGCATCATCAGAAAATCTACAAATAACAAATGCTGGAGAGGGTGTGGAGAAAAGGGAACCCTCTTGCACTGTTGGTGGGAATGTAAATTGATACAGCCACTATGGAGAACAGTATGGAGGTTCCTTAAAAAACTAAAAATAGAATTACCATATGATCCAGCAATCCCACTAGTGGACATATACCCAGAGAAAACCATAATTCAAAAAGACACATGCACCTCAATGTTCATTATAGCACTATTTACTATAGCCAGGTCATGGAAGCAACCTAAATGCCCATCGACAGACGAATGGGTAAAGAAGATGTGGTACATATTTACAATGGAATATTACTCAGCCATAGAAAGGAACGAAATTGGGTCATTTGTTGAGACGTGGATGGATGTAGAGACTGTCATACAGAGTGAAGTAAGTCAGAAAGAGAAAAACAAATATGGTATATTAATGCATATATGTGGAACCTAGAAAAATGGTACAGATGAAACAGTTTGCAGGGCAGAAATTTAGACACAGATGTAGAGAAAAACGTATGGACACCAAGGGGGGAAAGCAACGGGGGGGGTTGGGGTGTGATGAATTGGGTGATTGGGATTGACATGTATACACTGATGTGTATAAAATTGATGACTAATAAGAACCTTCTGTATTAAAAAATAAAATAAAATTTAAAAATTTTTTAAAAAGATAAATTCTTAGTACAATGGCAGGGTCAAAATGTATGAGCATTTTAAAGATTTAATTATACTTTAAGATGGATTTAAGATGGTAGGCTGAACATGTGTTTTCTTCCTATTCCTTACAATTCCATGCAAAATAAGAAGTACAAAAGAAAAAGTAAATAGAATACATGGAAACAGACTGCTTAACAATGTCTGAAAGATTTAAAAAATTTTTCTTATGTGTTGTTGGATGATATAAAAACCTTGGCTAAAAGAGTCTGCATGTTGGAACCCTGAAGAGACTCCAGGCCAAGAGTTGCAAATATGATAGAGGAATTCAAAAGTGAGATGCAGTACTTTAAAAGGAATTCATTCCATTTCTGTTTCCACATTCGCCTCTTCATCCCAATGATAGAATGTAAATGTGGTATTTACCCAAGTTAAAGGGAGAGAAAGTAACAGACACTTCTCTAAAGAATTTGAACATACTGCTTGGGAAAAGTTAATGCTGCTTCTGCTTCTGATAATGGTAGACTAGATAATTTGGATTAGTCTTCCTAATCCAGATAGTTGAGAATAGCTCTTTCCTTTTTTTATATAAAATATAAAAATAAGCTGTTTGAAGAAACTGGACCATTAATAAGGTATTAAAGAATTATAGGGGGCTTCCCTGGTGGCGCAGTGGTTGAGAATCCGCCTGCCGATGCAGGAGACACGGGTTCGTGCCCTGGTCCGAGAAGATCCCACATGCCGCGGAGCAACTAAGCCCGTGAGCCATGGCCGCTAGGCCTGCGCGTCCGGAGCCTGTGCTCCGCAATGGGAGAGGCCACAACAGTGAGAGGCCCGCATACCGAAAAAAAAAAAAAAAAAAAAAAAAAAAGAATTATAGGGATAGGATCTAGGAAAAGAAGTAAACTCAGATCAGAAGGGGGGACCTGGCATTTAGGATTCCTTTTTCCTTAGGGGCTTCTTCAAGTTGCAGAAAAGGTGGCTGAGAAACTGAGTGGTGTTCTCAAAAGTCTTACAAGGGTGGGGAGGACAAAAATTAGAGTCCAGAGAACTAGCAAGGGTTGAGGGAAGCTGGTGAACCTTCCATGTTCTGCGTTGGAACCCCAAAAGGCTACACTGGCCCAGCTTCAAATAATCTTACCTCTGAAATTGAATTAAGATGATTATGGAGTACTAGGACCCCAAGCAGCCCACTAGAAGTAAATATAAATCCTCTTAGAGGAATATAATATACTAGACCTGAAATTATTTCTACAGTTTTTAACATAACAGTGTCTAATACTCAATTTTAAATCCCAGACACAATAGGAGACAAGATAACCCTAACAAAAATCAAAAGAAAATATGAACAGTGGGCAAATTACAGAGAATGGTATTCTTAGACATAGATTTTAAATGCTTGTTTGTTTAAAGAGATGAGACAAAATGGAGAATTTTAGAAGAGAACTAGAAACAACAACAAAAAGGACCAAATGAAACTCTAGATATAAACTACAATAATCAAAATTAAGAACTCAGTTAGTAGATATAACCACAGCAGATTAGGAACAGCTGAAGAGAGAACTAGTAATTGAAAACAGATCAGAAGAAAATATCCAGACTTAAGCAAGGAGAGAAAGATGGATAGAAAATTCAGAAGAGAGGATAAGATAAATAAGGGATATAGTGGGGAATCTAATATGTCTAACAGAGTAACAGAAGGAGAAGAGAAAGAGAATGGGACAAAAGGAATATTTTAAGAGCTGAGAACATTCCAAAACTGTTGAAAGACAACAGGCCACAAATTCAAGAACCCCCATGAATCCTAATGGGATAAATAAAAAGGTAATGCCTCCTAGACACATCATATTAAAACTGCTGAAAACTAAACACAAAGTGAAAAGTATTTAAAGTACCCAGAGTAGAATGGAAGAGAGGAAGTACCTTCAAAAGAGTAACAATTTGTTTGACAGGTGACTTCTCCGTAGAAACCACAGAGGATGGAAGAGAATGGCATGACATCTTTATAGGGTGGAAACAAAATTACTGCCAGCCTAGTTCTATATCCAGTGAAAATTCCTTTAAGGGTAAAGTTAATAAGGACATTTGCAGACAAATTATAGAATTTGTTACCAGAATACCTATACTTAAGAAAATAATAAAGGTTTTCTTCAAGCAAGAAAGAAAAACTTGTTTTTTTAAGATACTTGAAGTTTCAAAAAGGAATGGAAAACAACAAAAGGATAAATATGTACATTAGTCTAAGTGACACCATATAAAATGATAGAATAGTATCTTGTGGCATTTAAAATATAAAGGGTTTAAAAGTACAACAGTTGTCTTTTGGTCAGAGTAAGGGGTGTGTATACACATAGACTTTGGTAAATCAAGGATGTACATTTTACTCTCTAAGGTACCTATTAAAATAATAGTAAAATATGAATAACTACCAAACTAATCAGGGGGAGGTGGGTGAGGGAATGGAACAATAAAATGTTCATTCAGTCTAAGAGAAGGCAACGAAAGAAAGAAAAAAAATGACACCTAACAGGTGGGACATATAGAAGGAAAATAGTAAGATGGTAGATTTAAGTCTAAATATATTGATAAATAGTATTGAGTATAAGTAGACTAAATTTCCTGAATAAAAGGCAAAGATTGCCAGACTGGAGGAAAAATAAAACCCAACTCCTACCATATGATCCAATAGTTCCACTCCTGGTTATATATTCGAAGAAAACAAAAACAATAATTCAAAAAATACATGCAATCCAGTGTTCATAGCAGCATTATTTGCAATAGCCAAGATACAGAAGCAACCTAAGTGTCCATCAACAGATGAATGGATAAAGAAGATGTATTTTGTATGTATGTGTGTATGCATATATGTGTGCGCACGCACGCGCGCGCACACACACACACACACACACACACACACAATGGAATATTACTTGGCCTTAAAAAAGGATGACATGCTGCCATTTGCAACAATGTGGATCAACCTAGAGGGTATTATGCTTAGTGAAATAAGTCAGACAGAGAAAGACAAATATTCTATGTTATTACTTATATGTGGAAGCTAGAAAATAAAACAAATGTATATAACAAAACAGAAACAGATGTACAGATATAGAGAACAAACTAGTGGTTACCAGTGGGGAAAGGGAAAGGGGGATGGGCAAGATAGAGGTAGGGGATTAAGAGGTACAAACTACTATGTATAAAATAAATAGGCAACATGGTTATATTGTACAACACAGAGAAATTTAGCTATTATTTTATAACTTTAAATGGCATATAATCTATAAAAATATTGAATCACTATGTTGTGCACCTGAAACTAATATAATAATATTGTAAATCAACTATACTTCAATTTTAAAAAAACCCAACTCTATGATTCTTGCAAGAGACACATTTAATATAAAAGGATCCAGAAAGAATAAAATTGTAAATGGATGAAAGTATATATAATACAAATTTTAAAATAATAACAGAAGGGCTTATAACTATATTAATATCTGACAGTAAAATTCAGGGCAGTACATACTACTGAATATAAAGAGTTGTGCTTCCTAATGATGAAAGGTTTAACTCACCATATCTTACTTGCTATAAGGAGATGTGGTTTTTAATGATGAAAGGTATAATTTCAGAATAATAACTTGAAATTGACATGTACCTAATAGCTTAGCCTCCAGATGTATAAAGCAAAAATTGGCAAAACTCAAAGGAAAAAGACAAATTCACTGTACAGCAACACAATTTCCAGAGCCCTCTTAGTAACTAATAAAATATAAAGGTTTAAAACAAAAATCAGTAAGACCATAGACTTGAGGGACTTCCCTGGTGGTGCAGTGGTTAAAAATCCTCCTGCCAGTGCAGGGGACATGGGTTCGAGTTCAGGTCTGGGAAGATGCCACATGCTGCAGAGCAACTAAGCCCATGTGCCGCAACTACTGATCCTGTGTGCCACAACTACTGAAGCCCGCACACCTAGAGCCTGTGCTCTGCAACAACAGAAACCACCATAGTGAGAAGCCCACGCACCACAACGAAGAGTAGCCCCCGTTCACCACAACTAGAGAAAGCCTGCACACAACAACAAAGACCCAACATAGCCAGAAATAAAATAAATAAATTAATTAATCAATTTTTTAAAAAAAGAACAGACTTGAAAAACACAGTTAACAAACTTGATCTCATTAGCATATGTAGACAATTATACCTGCCAACTTCAGGATACCTATTATTTTCAAGCCCACATGGAATATTTACAAAAATTAATTGTATGCTGGTCCTAAATCAAATTTCAACAAATGCAAAATGATTAGAATTCTCCAGAATAAGTTCTCTGATCACAGTGAATAAGCTTAGAAGTTAATAACAAAAGGATACCAAGAAAAAAACTCATGCTTGAAAATTACAGAATGCAGTGCTAAATAAATCATAGATCAAAGAATGAATTATCAGGAAATAGAAAATGTTTTTAATTTAGTGGTATTGAAAATTATATATCAAAATCTTGGTATGCAGCCATGCTTATTTTAGAATAAAAAACATGTTTAAATTGAAGAAAGACTGGAAAATCAGTAAGTTAAGCATCTATCTCAAGATGTTAGAATAAGAACAAATTAAATCCATAGAGAAAAATAATGAAATAGAAAACAAATCTAGAGACTTCCCTGGTGGTACAGTGGTTAATTCTCCTGCCAGTGCAGGGGACATGGGTTCAATCCCTGGTCCGGGAATCCATGATTCGATCCATGATCCCACATGCTGTAGAGCAGCTAAGCCTGTGTGCCACAACTACTGAGCCTGTGCAATAGAGCCTGCGAGTCACAAGTACTGAGCCCGCATGCCACAACTGCTGAAGCCCACGTGCCTAGAGCCCGTGCTCCACAACAAGAGAAGCCACTGCAATGAAAAACCTGCGCACCGCAACGAAGAGTAGCCGCTGCTCACTGCAACTAGAGAAAGCCCGCTCGCTGCAACTAGAGAAAGCCCACATGCAGCAACAAAGACCCAACACAGCCAAAACTAAATAAATATTTTTTTTTTAAAAAAAAAAGGAAAACAAATCTAAAATAGAGAGGACTGGACTTCCCTGGTGGTGCAGTGGTTAAGAATCCACCTGCCAATGCAGGGGACATGGGTTCAAGCCCTGGTCCAGGAAGATCCCACATGCAGCAGAGCAACTAAGCCCATGCGCCACAACTACTGAGCTTGTGCTCTAGAGCCCACGAGCCACAACTACTGAAGCCCACGCGCCTAGAGCTCGTGCTCCACAGCAAGAGAAGCCACCGCAATGAGAAGCCGGCGCACCACAACGAAGAGTAGCCCCCGCTCGCCACAACTAGAGAAAAGCCCGCACACAGCAACGAAGACCCAACGCAGCCAAAAAATAATTAATTAATTAATTTTTTAATAAACGGAAGAAAGGGGACATCACAATACCACCTACAGACATGAAAAATATCTTGAGAGGATACTGTGTTACTGAATTTTGTGTGATTGAATTTTGTCCCCTCCAAATTCAGAAGTTGGTGCCTTAAGCCCAATATGACTATATTTAGAGATAGGGCCTTTAAGGAGGTAATTTGGGTTAAATGAGGCCATAGGTTGGGGCTCAAATTAATAGGACTGGTGTCCTTATAAGAAGAGGGGAAGAGACACCAGAGATTTCTCATGTGTGCACAGAAGGAAGGCCATCTGAGGACACAATGAGAAAACAGCCATCTACAAGCCAGGAAGAAAGTTCTCATCAGAAACCATTCCTGCCAGCACCATGATCTTGAACTTACAGCCTTCAGAACTACAAAAAAAATTATTTCTGTTATTTAAGCCACCCAGTCCATGGTGTTCTGTTATAGCAGCCTGAGCAGACTAATACTTATTATAAACAGCTACCTGTAAATATGTTTGAAAATTGAGATGGAGACAAATTCCTAGAAAAATACAACTTGCTAACATTGATATACTAAGAATTAGAAAGTCTGAATAAGCCTATCACTACCTTATAAATGAATCTGTAATTTAAAACTTGACCACAAAGAACTTACAACCCCAGATGAATTCTTCCATACCAGCGAATTCAACCAAGTGTTTACCATTACCATCAACTTTCAAAAACTTTTTCTAGAGAATAGGAAAAAAACAAGGAGCATTTTCCAATTCATTTTGTAATGCTTGAATAATTTGATATCAGAACCTAACAAAGATATGACAAAAGAGAAAAACTGCTAGCCAATCTCATTCATGAACGTAGGTGACAGAATCCTAAACAAAATATTCACAAATGGGAATTTGTTAGTATGTTTAAAAAGGTACATTATCACAGCCAATAGATTTATTCCAGGAATGCAAGGAGAGTTTAACATTCAGAAATAAATAACTGAAGTCTAGAGCCACCGAAGATGATGATGGTCTCCACAGACAAATTATGAAAACAATATAAAGCCTGCAAGCTAGAATGACCTAGATATCCAGAAACTCCTCCATTAGTAGATTTACAAGAAAATTTAATATGGATAGAATATTTCCAGTGGGATGGTGGATTCACAGAACATACCAGTGTTAAGCAGAACGTCATAATTCATATAGCATTAAAACATTGCTTCAAGAACTAGGAATATTAATTATAGTAACTTAATTATAGTAACTTATTTAAAAGGGCAGGTTTTTTTAAACAACAGCCTATTGAGATATTATTCACATACCATACAATTCACCCATTTACAGTAAGTGGACAGTTCCGTGGTTAGTTCACAGTTCAGTTCACAGGTTGTACAGGCATCATCATAATCAATTTAAAAACATTTTCATTATCCCAAAAAAGAAACCCTGTATTTTTTCCTCATTTCACCTCTAACCACCCCTCACCCCAAACCTAGGCAATCACTAATCTAATTTCTGTCCCCCTATTCTGGACATTTAATGTAAATGTGATCATTTGTGACTGTATTCTTTCACATAGCATAATGTTTTGAAGGCTCATCCATGTTGTAACATGTATTAGTACTTTTTAAAAATTATTATTGGCTGTGCAGCTTGTGGGTGGGATCTTAGTTCTCTGACCAGGGATCGAACCTGGCTCCTGACAGTGGAAGCGTGAAGTCCTAACCACTGGATGACCAGGGAATTCCCAGTACTTCTTTTTAATACCAAATAATATTACATTGTATGGATATACCACATTTTATTTATTTATTCATCATTGAGGGACATTTGGATTGCTTCCACACTGGCTATTATGAATAAGGTGACTATGAACATTCAGGTACAGGGTCTTTGTTTGTTTGTTGGCTGTGTTGGGTCTCTGTTGCTGCTCGCGGGCTTTCTCTAGTTGCAGCGAGCAGGGGCTACTCTTCGTTGTGGTGTGCAGGCTTCTCGTTGCGGTGGCTTCTCTTCTCTTGTTGCGAAGCACGGGCTCTAGGCACACGAGCTTCAGTAGTTATGGCTCGCGGGCTCTAGAGCACAGAGTCAGAAGTTGTGGTGCAGGGGCTTAGTTGCTCTGCGGCGTGTGGGATCTTCCCGGACCAGGGCTTGAACCTATGTCCCCTGCATTGGCAGGCAGATTCTTAACCACTGCACCACCAGGGAAGTCCCAATATCATACTTATTAGTGAGTGTTAAAAACTTTCTCTTTAAGATTGGGAATGAGATAAGGAGGCCTACTATCGCAGTTTTTATTCAGTAGTACACAGGAGGGCCTAGCCAGTGTAACAAAGCAAGAAAATGAAGTAAGAGCTATAAAGATTGGAAAGAAAGAAATAAAACCGTTTTATCCACAGATGATGTGGTTGTGTACCTAGAAAATGTAAAAGAATCTGCAGATAAATTATTAGAATTAATAAGTGAGTTTAGCAAAGTTGCTAGATTCAAGGTCAATTTTTTTATTTAAGCAGTTTCTATATATCAGCAATAAGCAGTTATAAAATGAAATTTCAAAAATACCATTTAAAACTACATACCTTGATATAAATATAATATATATTAAACTTCTATATAGAAAACTATTAAATGTTGAGAGAAATTAAAGGAGACCTAAATAAAAAGAGATATTCATATTCATGATATCAGACACTATCTTTTGTAAAGGGGTCAATTTCCACCAAATTAATCCATAGATTGAATGTAATCTCAATCAAAATCCCACCTGGGTGTGTGTGTGTGTGTGTGTGTGTGTGTGTGTGTGTGTGTGTGTGTAAGTGCGTTCAAATTGACAAGCTGATTTGAAAATTTATGTGGAACTGCAATAAGGTAGGATGACTTACTCTTGGATATCAAGACTTATTACAAAACTAGAGTTATTGAAGACTGTGCTATTGGCACAACATGGACAAAAAGACCATGGAACAGAATAGAGAGCCCAGTAATAGACTTGCACGTGTACGGACACTTGATCTATGACAAAGGTGGTTCTGCAGAACGGTGAGGAAAGAAAGGCCTTTGAAATAATGGTGCTGGGGCTTCCCTGGTGGCGCGGTGGTTGAGAGTCCGCCTGCGGATGCAGGAGACACGGGTTCGTGCCCTGGTCCGGGAGGATCCCACATGCCGCAGAGCGGCTAAGCCCGTGAGCCATGGCCGCGGAGCCTGTGCGTCCGGAGCCTGTGCGTCCGGAGCCTGTGCTCCGCAACGGGAGGGGCCACAACAGTGAGAGGCCCGCATACCGCAAAAAAATAAAATAAAATAAAATAAAATGAAATAATGGTGCTGGATCAGTTGGATATCAGTATGGGGAGGGGGGTAAATCTCATAACATAGCCAGACGACTGGCATTTTAAATCTAAATGTGAAAGGCAAAACTATAAAGCTTCTAGAGATAATATAGGAGAATATTTTTAAGACCTTGGGATAAGAATTTTTTAATGAAATAAATAGAATATAGAAAGCAATAACCATAAAAGAAAAGATTGATCAATTGTACTACATTAAAATTAAAAGCCTTTGTTCATCTAAAGATACAACTACAAGAAAAGGCAAGCCACAAAATGGAAGAAAATATTTACAGCACATATAATTGATAAAAAGCTTGTATCCAGAATATATAAAGAACTCTAAGTCAATAAGAAAAATATATGCAGCCCAATAGAAGACAGGAAAGAAAATTGAACAGATATTTTTAAAAAGAGGATATTCAAATTAGCAAAAAACTTTTGAAAAGTAGTAACCTCAGCAGTAATCAGAGAAATGCAGATTAATACCACAGTGAGATACCAGTCACACCCTCTAAAGTGGCTAATATTCAAAGACTACAGTATTAAAGATTGGTGAATATATGAAGCAGCCAGAACTTTCTTATTCCATCACTTTGGGAAACTATTTAGATCTATCTACTAAAATTGAACAAAGTACAAAATGTCATAGCTGCACTATTCACATTGGCCAAAACCTAGAAGCAGGCCAAATGCCCAACAACAAATAGAACAGTAGAATGGGTGAATATATCTTATTTCTACAAAGGTATAATATACAGCAATGAATGAACTAACTACAGATATACACAGCAGTGTGGATAAATCTCACAAACTTAATGTTAACCGAAAGAAGCCAATAACAAAATACTGCATATATTGTGAGATTGTATTTTATATAAAGTTCAAAAACTCAACTATAATGTTTGATGTCAGGATAATGGTTACTTTGGAGAGAGATGAAAGAGAATTGATTGTAAGGTGACACATAGAGGGCTTCTGGGGTGCTAGCAATGTTCTGTTGTTTGATCTGGGTGGCCTTTTCCTATTATCATTTTGTTGAGGTATCATTGATGTACAATAAACTATACCTGTTTAAAATGTACAGTTTGATGGGAAGTATTTGTGTATGTATACACAGATATATGCGTCCATGAAACCATCACCACAAGCTAGATAACAAATATTTCTATCTTCTCCCTTCCCCCCAAAATTTCTCCAAGCCCTTTGTAATCCATCCCTCCCTCTACTTCAGGCTCCAGCAACTACTGATCTAATTTCTGTCATTATAAATTCATTTGTGTTTTCTAGAATTTTATATAAATGGAATCATACAGTATGTACTCTTTTTTTGCCTGGCTCTTTTCAATCAGTATAATGAGTTTTGATTCACCCTCTTGGTTGCACGATTCAAAGTTCACACAATATTGTTCCTTTTTATTGCTAAGTAGTAGTCTCATTGTATGGCTGTAGCACAGTTTGTTTATCCATTCACCTGTCAATGGACATTTGGATTGTTTACTGTTTTTAGCTATTACAAATGAACATTCATGTGCATATGCACAAAGGTGTACATACAAGAATGTTTATTGCAGCATTGTTTGTAATAGCAAAAAAAAAAAGGTGGAAGCAATACGTCCATCTAAACAGGAGTGGTCAAATAAATCATGGGACAGCCATTCTTCTGGAGCACTATGTAGTTCTTTTTTTTTTTTTTTAATAAATTTATTTATTTATTTTTTGGCTGCGTTGGGTCTTCATTGCTGTGCACGGGCTTTCTCTAGTTGCAGCAAACAGAGGCTACTCTTTGTTGCGGTGTGCAGGCTTCTCATTGCGGTGGCTTCTCTTTGTTGTGGAGCACAGGCTCTAGGCACGCAGGCTGCAGTAGTTGTGTCATGCAGGTTCAGTAGTTGTGGCACACGGGCTTAGTTACTCCATAGCATGTGGGATTTTCCCGGACCAGGGCTCGAACCCGTGTCCCATGCGTTGGCAGACGGATTCTTAACCACTGCACCACCAGGGAAGTCCCACACTATGTAGTTCTTAAAAGCAACAAGCTAGATCTGTCTATATCAACATGGAAAGCTCTCTAAGACACATTAAGTAATTGGACAAATTGTGGAATAATATTTATAGTAGGATCTCATTTTTATTGAAAGCTATACATATATGTGTATAAAATGCCTTGAGAAAGTGACTGGAAAGCTGCAGATCAAACTATTAATAATACTGTACTGCACATTTGAAAGTTGCTAAGAGAGTAAATCTTAAAAGTTCTCATCACAAGAAAAAAATTCTGTAACTGTATATGGACGGATGCTGACTTATTGTAGTGATCATTTTGCAATATATACAAATATAGAATTATGTTGTACACATGAAACTAATAGAATGTTGTATGTCAGTTATACCTCAGTTTAAAAAATAATTACAAAATAAAAAATAATTAATTTTTTTAATGACTTATCCCTTCCCTAATCTCCTGACATTCTTTCCCTTCCTTCTCTTTCACTGCATCAGACCCAGTGGCGGAGGAATTCTGACTGATGCAGTCTAGCTTCAGATCCAATGTGCTTACCACTTATTGGCTGTGGTACATGGACCTCAGATTCCTCCATATGTAAAGTGGGAATAATTATAGTACCCTTCTCATGGGATGGTTGTGAGGATTCAGTAAGATTCTATTAAACACTTAGAACAGTGCCTGGTACATTATTAATAGTGTGTGCTGTTAAGCAAAGCATTTAACTTTCCTGGGCTTCAGTTTTTCTCATCTGTAAAATGACAAGGCTGAACAAGATGATCTATCTAAGGTTTCTGTTAGCTTAAACAATTATAATACTGTGATTTAGCGCTAGTGTAAGTAGTTTATCCCTATCAGTCAAGGTATACTTTTCCCTTCTTAACTGTACTTGTTTCCCTGGTACATGATGATCTGTTTCTCAGAAATCCTCTGAAAAAAGAAGTGTGGTTAAATTTGGCTTGACTGAAGACGTCTCATTGCAGCATTTGTAGCTGGAGCAGAATGGATAGTGTAGTTTATTGGAGGTGTTATGAAGAGAGGAAAGGAAATGGAATCAAAGTCCATTTACACTTACTGGTAGGAAGCAAATATGAAATGATAGCTGTGATGATAATAGTTAATATTTACTGAACATTTTCTGTGTGGAAGGCAATATACTGGCATATATTATTTCATTTAATCTTTACCATAATCTCATTAGGTAGATGTTCTTTTATCCCCATTTTGCAAATGAGGAAACAGAGGCACAGAGAAATTAAGGAACTTGCTTAAGGTCACATAGCTAGTACATAAGGGAGTTGGGATTTGAACATATCATCTGATTTTAGCACCCATGCTCTTATCCATTGTGCTGTATTGAATTGATTCCAGGTGGAGAATCAATTGAGTTTTAGTAACTAGAACACTTCAAATGAATATATATAACTTTTACCAACTTTTTATTTTTAAAAATGATAAAGTTATTAAAAAGTTGAAAGATTTATATAAGAAACATATATATAGATTCAACAGTTTTGCTTCATTTGATCTCTCTTGCGCACACACACACACTCCCCCCCCCCATATATAAATACACACACACACACACGATCTCTGTTTTTTAAAAAGTAAATGACAGAGACTTCCCTGGTGGTGCAGTGGTTAAGAACCCTCCTGCCAATGCAGGGGACACAGGTTTGATCCCTGGTCTGAGAAGATCCCACATGCTGCGGAGCAACTAAGCCCATGGGCCACAACCACTGAGCTCTGCGGTCTGGAGCCTGTGAGCCACAACTGCTGAGCCCACGTGGCACAACTACTGAAGCCTAGAGCTTCAGTAGTTGTGCACCTAGAGCCCATGCTCCGCAACAAGAGAAGCCACCGCAATGAGAAGCCCGCGCACCACAACGAAGATGAGCCCCCGCTCGCTGCAACTAGAGAAAGCCCGTGCACGGCAACGAAGACCCAATGCGGCCAAAACTAAATAAATAAATATATTTTTTTAAAAAAAGTAAATGACAGACATCATGACACTCCTAAGAACAATCTCCTAAATAGCAATAATACCATTATCACACTTAAGAAGTGTAACATTGAGTACAGACTGTTTTAATAACCTTTAGTCTATTTTGAGTAAGTCCAATGTCCTGTTAGAAATTGAAATCACATTTGTTAAAAAAAAAATTTATCAAAATCTGACTTTTCTTTTTTCTTCTCAGAAATCATATTCCATGCCCATTGGCATTGAATTTCAACGGAGATACGCAACGATTGTTCTAGAGCTTGAACAACTGAACAAGGACCTAAACAAAGTTTTGCATAAAGTTCAACAGTACTGCTATGAGGTAGGTAATTTGTATGAATTTCCCTTGAGGGGATTGTGACCTCCACTCTTACCTGAAGCTTAATACTGTAACCATCACATTTCAGAAAATCCAAATTAAGCTAAGATCCTTTAGCAGAACCATATTTTATATATATTTCTATTCCTTACAGCATCAGTATTGAAGAGTGCTTTATACACAGTGAGCTATCAATTCTGTTGGTTTTCTGTTTGTTTGAATTACAAATGATTATATTATAGCTCTCCTGAAATTTAGAAACATCCAGAAAAATAATTTCTTTTAATTCCACTACCCCAAAGACTATAAAAGTTTACTTACTCCTAATTTTTTTTTTTTTACCATACATGCTTTTTCTCACAAAGTTATGATCATGCTGTGCATATAATTTTGTTTGTTCCTTTTTAAACTTTATATTTGGGAATTCCCTGGTTCAGAGTCCATGCTTTCACTGCCAAGGGCCCAGGTTCAATCCCTGGTCAGGGAACTAAGATCCCACAAGCCATGCAGCGTGGCCAAAACAATTTTAAAAATAAATAAAAATTTAAAAACTAAACTTTACATTAGAACTATAGATTCTTGAACTTCAGTCACATAGATTATAGGGTTATTTGTGAATTATTGTTTTCATTATCATGCACATATAATTATATATATGAAGGTGGTTCAACAGGTTCACCTAAAATTTGAGTTTCTTACTAAAAGGTAAGAATTAGATGATTGTGATGAGTTTAGTGTGCGCCTGCATTTGCTTTCTTAGAGGCTGTATATTTCCAGTAAAGCCACTCTTATTTTTTTTTTCAAGTATAGTTGATTTACAATGTTTCAGGTATACAGCAAAGTAATTCAGATACATATATATATGTATCTGAATTTTATATATATATAATATATATAATTATATATATTCTTTTTCAGATTCTTTTCCATTATAGGTTATTACAAGATATTGAATATAGTTCCCTGTGCTATACAGTAGGTCCTTACTGTTTATCTGTTTTATATATGGTAGTGTATATCTATTAATCCCAAATTACTAATTTATCCTTCCCCCACCCCTTGGGAAACCCTTTGGTAACCCTTTATATGTCCCCTTTTCTGTGTCTGTGAGTCTATTTCTGTCTTGTAAATAAGTTTATTTATATCATTTTTTAACCTTTTTTTGGTATCATTTTTTTAGATTCCATGTTTAAGTGACATATGATCTTTGTCTATCTGTCTGACTTACTTCACTTATGATTATCTCTAGGTCCATCCATGTTGCTGCAAATGGCATTATTGCATTCTTTTTTATGGCTGAGTTATATTCCATTGTATGTATGTACCACATCTTCTTGTTTTGTTCTGTTTTGTTTTTTTCTTATATTATACCACATCTTCTTTATCCATTCATCTGCTGATGGACATTTAGGTTGTTTCCATGTCTTGGCTGTTGTAAATAGTGCTGCTGTGAACATTGGGGTGCATGTACCTTTTGAATTAGAGTTTTCATCTTTTCTGGATATATGCCCAGGAGTGGGATTGCTGGATCATAATGGTAACTCTATTTTTAGTTTTTTAAGGAACCTCCATACCATTCTCCATACTGTCTGTACCAATTTATATTCCCACCAACAGTGTCTGAGGGTACCCCTTTCTCCACACCCTCTCCAGCATTTATTATTTATAGAATTTTTGATGATGGCCATTCTGACCAGTGTGAGGTGATACCTCATTGTAGTTTTGATTTGCATTTCTCTAATAATTAGAGATGTGGAGCATCTTTTCATGTTCCTGTTGGCCATCTGAATGTCTCGTCTTTGGGGAAATGTCTCTTTAGATCTTCTGCCCATGTGTTTATTGGGTTGTTTGCTTTTTGATATTGAGCTGTATAAGCTGTTTGTGTATTTTGGAAATTAATCCCTTGTTGGTTGCATCGTTTGCAAATATTTTCTCCCATTCAGTAGGTTGTCTTTTTGTTTTATTTAGTTTCTTTTGCTGTGCAAAAGCTCTTAAGTTTAATTAGGTCCCATTTGTTTATTTTGCTTTTGTTTCCATTACTCTAGGAGAATCCAAAAAAATATTGCTGCAATTTATGTCAAAGAGTGTTCTGCCTATGTTTTCCTCTAGGAGTTTTATAGTATCTGGTCTTACATTTCGGTCTTTAATCCATTTTGAGTTTGTTTTTGTATATGGTGTTAGAGAATGTTCTAATTTCGTTATTTTACATGTAGCTGTCCTTTTTTCCTAGCACCATTTATTGAAGAGACTGCCTTTTCTCAATTGTATATTTTTGCCTCTTTGTTGTAAATTAATTGACCATAAGTGCATGGGTTTATTTAAAGCCATCTCTATTTGTGATATGAGATTCTTAAACAGTTTTTTATGATGCTAGCCTCATAGTTAAGTCCCAAAGATCTGCCATTGGTGATGTTATCAATCCACTTGAATAGAACTGAGGGAAATGAACTGTGATTACCTGTAACTAAACTCTGAGTATATTTTGTTCATTCCTTTAGCCATCCATTATCATTTATTTTTATTTTCCGGGTAATTATCATTTACCTACATAGCAATATATATGTGTGTCCTAGCAAATAGAGTTCTCCCCATGGACTAGCAACCATCCATAAGAGGTGCAAACCAAGCAGTCCAAAATAACATGTAACAAAACATGCAGAAGTGGATTGCTTACCAGTCTTTTTGTATCTCATTATGTACTGCAAGGCCATATGTGATAGGCTCATTTCCTAATGGAGTAAAATGATT
Organism: Kogia breviceps; assembly: GCF_026419965.1. Taxonomy (NCBI): domain Eukaryota; kingdom Metazoa; phylum Chordata; class Mammalia; order Artiodactyla; family Physeteridae; genus Kogia; species Kogia breviceps. The sequence goes on along the minus strand of NC_081310.1, from coordinate 22,820,899 downwards.
TAATTTTCACAAAGTTCTTATGGAAGTACAATAGTGATTTTAAAATAAGAACAAGGGCTTCCCTGGTGGCGCAATGGTTGAGAATCCACCTGCCGATGCAGGGGACACAGGTTTGTGTCCCGGTCCGGGAAGATCCCACATGCCGCGGAGCGGTTGGGCCCGTGAGCCATGGCCGCTGAGCCTGTGTGTCCGGAGCCTGTGCTCCGCAACGGGAGAGGCCACAGCAGTGAGAGGCCCGCGTACCACAAATAAATAAATAAAATAAAATAAAATAAAATAAAATAAGAACAAGCAAGTCTACTTCTAAATATATACCAAATATATGTGAACATGTATTTACCAAAAGATATACACTAGTACATAGCATCACTGTTCATTATAGCCAGAAATTAGAAATTACCCAAATACCCATCAATACTAGAATGAATCAGTAAACTGACATATAATATACAATGGAATTCTCAGCAATAAGAATGAATGAACTTTGGGACTTCCCTGGCAGTCCAGTGGTTAAGACTTTGCCTTCAGTGCAGGAGGTGCAGGTTCGATCCCTGGTCAGGGAGCTAAGATCCCACATGCCTTGCAGCCAAAAAACCAAAACATAAAACAAGCAATACTGTAACAGATTCAATAAAGACTTCTTTATTGTTGGGGTTTTCTTGTTTGTTTGTGTTTTTTGCGATACGCGGGCCTCTCACCGCTGTGGCCTCTCCCGTTGCGGAGCACTGGCTCCGGACGCACAGGTCCAGCGGCCATGGGTCACGGGCCCAGCCGCTCCGCGGCATGTGGGATCCTCCCAGACCGGGGCACGAACCCGTGTCCCCTTCATCGGCAGGCGGACTCTCAACCACTGCGCCACCAGGGAAGCCCAAGACTTCTTTAAAAAAATAGTCCACATCAAAAAAAAAAAAATAGTCCACATCAAAAACAAATCTTAGAAAAAAAAAAATGAATGAATGAACTCAACTACTCACAACACCATGGATGAACTCACAAATATGTGAACATTTGTTCATACGTAAATATTGAACAGATAAAGTCAGACACAAAAGAATATATAATGCATGATTGCATTTATGTAAAGGTCAAAAAGCCAGCAAAAGCCAACATGCGATACTAGAAGTCAGGATGGTGGTTACCCTTGGAGTATTATACTGGAAGATGACAATTGGTCTCTGAGGGGCTGGGAATGTTCCATTTTAGTCTCGATGCTGTTTTCTCATGTTTGATCTGTGAAAATTCATTAACCCATACACTTTAGGATTTGTATCCTTTTATATGTTCATGTATACTTCAATTTAAAAAAACTTTTAAGTATTAGAAGACAAGGTTCTTCACTGCAGTGTTACTGATAATCGCAAAATATTAGAAAAAACCTAAATGCCCATACATAGGGAGTTGGCTAAATAACTTATGGCACATCCCATGGTGGAGCAGTGTGCTGCTCTAAGAACGATCAAGGAAGCTCTCTGGGATGATTAGGAGGCACATAGCTACCTTAACCGAGGTGATCGAAGATAACATCAGCAGTAGTGGGACAGATAAACATCATGCGCCTCCTGCTCATGATGCACTGAGAAGAACTCGACATCAGTTTTGTGGTGTTCCTGCCAAAGGTGTATAACCTTAGTCTAATCAAAAGGAAACAGACAAACCCACATTGAGGGATATTATGCAAAATAATTGGCTGGTTTTGTTCAAAAATATCAGGGTCATGAAAGACCGAGGAACTGTTCCAGAGTAAAGGAGTCTAGAGAGACAGGACAACCAAATGTTTTCAGGGGGAAAACTAGCTATGTGTTGGGACAGTTGATGAAATCTGAATATAGACTGTTAGAAAATGGCGTTATAAATAGTGCTAAATTCCTGATTGTGATCACTGCACTGTGGTTATGTAAGAGAATATGCTTGGACTTAGGAAATACAAACTGGAGTATTTAGGGGTAAAGAGGCACAGTGTTTGCAACTTATTCTCAAATAGTTAAGAGAAAAAAAATTAAATACAGACAGGGAAAGAGCAAATGTTAAGTCAAACGGTAAACCATAAGCAGTTAGTGAATCTGGGTAAAAGGTTATCAAGAGTTTTTTATTCTATTCTTTTTTAGAAGTTTTAAAGTATCTCAAAATTAGGGCTTCCCTGGTGGCGCAGTGGTTGAGAGTCCGCCTGCCGATGCGGGGGACACGGGTTCGTGCCCCGGTCCAGGAGGATCCCACATGCCGCTGAGCGGCTGGGCCCGTGAGCCATGGCCGCTGAGCCTGCGCGTCCGGAGCCTGTGCTCTGCAACGGGAGAGGCCACAACAGTGAGAGGCCCGCGTACTACAGAAAAATATAAGAAATTTTAAAAAATAATAATAATAAAGTATCTCAAAATTAAAAGTTACCAAAAATATAAAACAAATCAGAAAAAAAATAAAATTAGAGGAGAAAAAACTTCTAAGGTAAGAGTGAGCATCATTTTTGTTATAAATGCTAGATTTATAAAAATCCTAACCTGAAAACAGGGCACAAACACAGAAATTATCATGGCCTTATGAATGTCCATCTTATGTTTTAATCATCTGTATTCAGCTTGCTCCAGACCAAGGGCTCCAGCCTGCAGATCAGCCGACAGATATGAGACGAAGGTGTGAGGAAGAAGCACAGGAGATTGTTCGGCATGCAAATTCCTCAACAGGACAGCCCTGTGTTGAAAATGAAAATCTGACAGACTTAATCTCCAGGCTTACAGCTATTTTATTACAAATTAAGGTAAATTTCGGAGAACTTTTCGGAGAAAATATTAAGAATATTTTCTTAATTTTGACACCTAAACAAACTATGCTAATTAATTTGTTGCTAAAAAATTAAACTGTATATTAGAGCAGAGTGTTTGTATCTGAACTATAATTGAATTAAATTTTGAAATATTTTTTCCTTTAGTGTCTGGCAGAAGGAGGAGACCTGAATTCCTTTGAATTTAAATCACTTACAGATTCATTAAATGATATCAAGAGTACAATAGATGCTTCTAATATCAGGTAATTCATTAGATGTATTCAAATTATTTTTATATTAAATTCATAGTGATTTCCAGTGTAAGCTTGAAGACTTTTACATATTTATGAAGTATTCATATGATTTTTATCCTTTAAATAAATTGTAAACGAGCTTTTCGGTTATATCCAGTCCATTGACAGAGTAGAATTTTCAGATGGATTTTTTTATATAAAGGAATCAGAAGACATATAATACTTAGGTTTGGATTTAGCATGGATTTCAACTTAGAAGTCTTCCCCAAAGAGAGATTCGTCCTCTCTTTCCAGTACTCCTGTGGCTTCTTTGCTTCTTTCAAATATACTTTTTCAATTACTACTGAAGTAGAATTATGGCTAATGTAAAGGGAAGATTTCTTATTACGTGGGGTCATTATCTTAGCTACTTCCTAACTGCAATTCAGCTCTGCCTTTTTTAAAAATTGTTTTTCTTTATTTTGTGAGATAATGTAGCTAACCGTGTTTCTTCTTTCTTTAGTTGCTTTCAGAATAATGTAGAAATTCATGTTGCACATATTCAGAGTGGCCTGAGCCAGATGGGAAACTTACATGCCTTTGCAGCAAATAACACCAACAGAGACTGAATAGAAGATTTAATTATTCCAACTGCATAGGACATTGTTTTTGAGAAGTTCTCTTCCTTTATATAGGCTTCCAACACCAAATAACCTAACTGCTGGAAAACAAGGGAAATTTAAATCTCCAAATAAGGCATTTTAATATACTGTACTGCTTCTTAAACCAGCATTGCTGACCAGCATTATATTTATTTTTCTTTTATTATTCAGCTGCAGTAGCACTGCTTATGTTACATATGTTTATTAGCAAGTACTTTTAAACTGAAAATGTCTGAACATATATAATTTCATGGAAGAACATGTTGACCATCTTTTTAACGTGCATGAATTCAACCCAACCCATGCAGACAACTACTGACTACAGTGGAGAACGTGAAGAAACATGGTCTTTTTGTGCATTATGCATGGCAATGTGGAAATTCCATCTAGAAAATTACAACTCCAGTTCATTTAGTTGATCACCACCTCAGTCTTCAAAAGATAACATCATGAGATACGGGGAGTCCTCATTTTTAGGAAGCCACTGGAATATAGGTGGGAAATATGGACTTTACAAGTATATATGATATATACTTGCAATGTGACATGGTTCTATAGATCATTTTATAATAATAAATATTTTAATTTATCATAATTTATAAAAGAAACCTTTGTTGTTTGTCTGTTGAAAGAAAATGAAGGAGTAGGAAAGAAACATTACTGCAAGATGCTTAATTTCAGCAAATGGATTTGGCATGTCTCTTCCCATCAATTCAGGGGAAGATGTGCTATTGCTATGGGATTTATTTTTTAAAAAAAAGACTGATAACACACTATTTTCATATTTTTTGTTTATTTGCACAACGTTTGAACCAGATTACTGGTTAAAATCCAACAGTTACCCAATTTTTAAAGTAAAAAGATTTTATAAGGAAAACAAATATAATAGCCAGTGCTAGGAAATGGAGAAAAAGGTTTGTATTTGGTTGTGGGCTTTTTTGGTTTTTGGTTTTTTAAGGAAAACCCTGCCTAAGATGTTAATCTTGTAAAAAGTGTGTATTTGGAATTTTCTCTGTTTTAATATAGAATATTATAAAGTCAAAATAAAATAAATTGTTTTCAGATTTGGAGTTTAAGATATAGCTGTAGAAGTGGCTTTGATTCTTTTAGATGTCTCATAAAATGAGACTTTTTATATGTTAATGTATAATAAAACTGAAACAAGATTATTTTCCATTTGAAATTTTTGTATAGTTTAAAAATGCTTCCATATTCTTTGTTGGTATTGTGCCACTGCAGAACTTTAGTGCAGAGTTTATATTTAGCTAAACTGTTATGTTAATTAAGAAATGCATAAATCTTTTATTCTTAATATTTGTAATTCTAAATAAATTGATCTATGAAAATTAATATTATCTACATTTTCATTTAATTAATATAAGTTGATAAGTATTCCTTCTATTTAAAAAGTTTTTTAAAATTATCATTTCCACTAAATGATTTTTTTAGGAAAAACGGTACAGATTAATTACCAAGTCATTTTGAATTAAAATATCATTAGGGGTTTTTTTTTCCCATCACTGAGTAATCACTGTGGAAAACAAGTAAGTAAGTTACTTGGCTTACTATAGACCTAGAGAAGGGTTTATTTTTTAATATATTCTGCCTAGACTTAGGTAAGCATTTTTTACATTTTTTCTTTTACATTTCTTAGGGCTAACTTGTCACACTGAAATTATACCTCATCATTGTAAAGCAATTATACTCCAATAAAGATGTTAAAAAAATAATAAAATAAAATAAATTATACCTGGTTTTGCACATATTTAACTAAGCATTGTCCGCATCTTTCAGTGCCATCATATGTTGATGGCAAGAACTGTGCCTAAGAATATATTTGAATTTTATTTTTGTGTAAGGAAGAAGAAATCTGTATAATTCAAAGTAGTCATTTGGGGTCAGCTGTACATTCATTTAAATGATGCTGCCACTGCTTAACACATTTTTGGAGCTCTTAAGAAAACTATCAAAGCCAGATTGAGCAAGCAAGCAAGCATATCAGGTGTTAACGTAGATTTGGTTCTGAATTACTGTTAGTTCCAAAAATCAGATTCACTTGCTACCGTTGAGAATCTACAAAACAACTTGCCAATTAAAATTTTTTTTCCTGTGAATTCATGCACTTTTCTCCATCTGCACTATCACCAGTACTCTGAACCCAGCTGCCATCATCACTAGCCTGGAACACAGCAGTCATTTCCTAACTTATCTCCCAGTATCCACTCAGCTCTCCTCAGATGCAGCCAGAGCGATACTCTTAGAACACAGGACTGGTCACGTTATCCCCATCTGAAGTTTAACGGCTCTCGGGACAATTTCAAAACTCTCTTACAAGACCTACACAGCCAGGTATGATCTAGCCTCCCCTACAATTTCTCCATCCTGCTTCTTACTCCACAGGGCCTTTGCACAGTCAGTGACCTCTGCATTCCCTCTTCTTTTACCTTGATAACTCCTGATCATCCTACAGATCTTACCTTCAGCATCACTTTCTCAGGGAAGCTTTCTTTGATCACAACACATCATCTCCAGGTCTTCGTGTACCCCTCCTTCCAGCACTTTGTCACATTTGCAATTTTATATTTCTTCTTTTGTTCCATACTGGCCTCTTTGGTCCATGAGGGGAGGGAACGTTGCTGGTTTTGCTTACCATTTTATTTCCAGGCCCTGATAAAGTACCTTTTATAGGCACCAAATATTTGTGGAACAAATGAACAAATAAGAGTCTCAAAAGAGCTCTAAGCAACATTAGTGTCACTGGAGTAAAAGTATGGTCCTCCATGATGATTGCTTTGAAAGATGAGACAGTACTCACTTGGGTGTACAAATTCTGCTTAAGGAGTTGCCTTTAAACCTGTCACATTATCATTAGTCCTAACTAAAAAGGCCAGGCCAGTATAGCAGGCATTATATGGTGGTGAATAAATGGTGGACTGATTTAGTCCTAGATTTGAGTCCTGGTTGTCATTTATTAGCTATGTGATTTGTCAACCACTACTTAAAATTTGTAATCTTTAAAACAATAAGTCTCTACCTTATATGGCAGTTGTGAGGAATAAACATATAGTGCCTATAATAGATACATTTAGCAGTTAGGGTCTCCTAAGAGCTTGAGAGGGGTACAGATCACTGTTCTTAGAGGATCCCACATAAAAAATTGTGGCAATATTTAAATATTTGTAGATTTTCTAAACTCTTCACTGGGGAAAACAGGACATAACACAATGTAAATGCAATGATAAACTTAATAAGCTAATTACCAAGTTTCCTTTAAATGTGATCCTTAGTGGACTGCAAGGTTTTTTTTTTAAGTCATTTGCTTATTTTTATTTGAGAACATCCAGGAAAAGTAAGAACGGAAAGAAAATAAAGACCGAATGTTTTAAGTTTTCCATGTAAAATGTGTTGAAATTGTCTTTCTAGCTTTTTAAAATTTATATTTAGTATTTACAATTAAAGTGATTCAAAATTCAGGAATGTTCATGGCAGTGATTTAAGTAATCATTTATGATAAAATTAAAATATCCTGACGCACGAATGTTCAAGTGAAATAAAGTAGTGTAAATGGTTTTTTATAATGGTTTCTTTCCCTAACAACAACAACAAAAAAAACCAACAAAAATCTTCAAATTGCCTATAGATAAGAAAGAAGTGGTTTGTACTTCACTAACTTTAATAGGAGTGTTTCTATTACTTTTTAAAATAAAGCAATTAGTTGCTGATGTAACTGAAAAGTTAATCTGGTGCTGGGACAGTTTGACAGACAGACAAATGAGACTTGCCCCCCACCTCACACCATAAGTCCAGGTGGACTGAAAGCCTAAAGGGGAAAGGCCACTGTAGGACGACAACCCAGGAAAATACCTTTATAATCCAGGAGCAGGAAAGATGTCTTCAAGTGGACGCACAACGTGCTAACAATAAAGGAAAAGACTGATACACAGTTGACCCTTGAATATGGTGTGGGGAGGGCGTTTAGAGGCCAACCCTCCCTGCCGTGGGAAATCCCCGTGTAACTTCACAGTCATCTCTCCTATATGTAGTTCCTCCTTGTCTGTGGTTCCACATCTTCAGGTTCAACCGTCCAGAGATGGTGCAGTGCTGTAGTATTTTCTGGTACAAGTGGGGAAACAGACGCGAACAGGAGGCGATGCGGACAGGAGGCGACGCGGACAGGAGGCAACGCGCGCGCACCCACTTGGCTGCAGACCCAAGCTTTGGGACGGATGGGGCCCCTGCCCTGCGCTTCCCCCAGCGGGCGTCTCTCCCCAGCAGGGGACTGGACTGTAAGTTAATTATTGTATGTCTCTCAGTTGTGAATGTATTTATATCATCTCATTTGGCCTTGTCACAAGTCTAAATGCAAAGGAAGCGCTCTGATTGTGAGACTTCCTGGCCACCCCCGGGGCAAGCCCCAAGCACGATGTTTGGCACATACCAAGCACTGAAAATGGTAAGCACTAATGTTTATCATTTCATTTTTGGTTTCAGACAGCTTCTAAGAAGGGTTCAGAAGGCAAGTCTGCTACTAAAGCCTGAACTATGTCCTGGTTGCTTTTAATAGTGGATTTGCTACTCTGAAAAGTGCAAGCCATTTAACGCCTCTATGAAAATCAGGATAACTGGCATGTATGATCTCTGAGACATTCAGCATAGCTCTGACTCTTCTAGGAATCATCAAGACCTGAGTCCTGGGGAATTCCCTGGCGGTCCAGTGGTTAGGACTCCGCACTTTCACTGCCAAGGGCCCGGGTTCAATCCCTGGTTGGGGAACTAAGATCCTGCAAGTCGCGTGGCATGGCCAAAAGAAAAAAAAAAAAGTCCATTAAAAAAAAAAAAAAAAAAGACAAACCTGAGTCCTGGCCCCGGCCATGGCTTCTCATGAGCCACCTCCACAGCACAGTTTACAGAGAAACCTCACCTATGATTACCTCATATACAAGCAGTTTCCTTTTGTCCTTAGGAGTTTGAAAACCCTCAAAATCTCGAAGCAATCATTTATCTTGGGCTAACTTAGTAATTTACATACATTCTTATCATATAAATTGGGAATATCATATAAATTGGGAAAGAGAAATCTGAAACCAGAAGACTCATGTTACTAAACTTTGAAAAAGCTGGATAGACTTTTAACCAAATTAAATTTCTCAGCACAGTGGCCTGCTGATACCATGATTACTGGCTTTATAAACTACATTTGCAGAAACTTTTCTTTTAGAAATATTTCTCATGACCACAAAATACGTACTGAGCAGTTATGGAGTGAAGCGCTGTACTAAGTGCTATCTAAAGGACAGAACTCATTTGAAAGTGAAACATTTGTGGAAAACATTTAATAATAATAAACTGAAGTTGCACAGAAGTACAATAACAAGTGCTAAGGGTAATGCTGCAGTGATTGAAGTAACAGGTACAAAATGAGGATTAGAAAAAGTTACAGCCTTCAGAAAGAGAGAGGTCTAGAGTTTTGAAAGAGAGGTTATTCATTTGGTTCTAAAACTGAAAGGAGTGGCTTTGAGACAGAGGCATATATATATTGTGGATGGGTGACCCTAAGAAGATGCACATAATTATCCTGTAGGCTATCAATGTCAGTTATCTGGAAGGGTAACCAAAACGTTTTTATAATTTGGTAGCAATTGGAGGCTACTACAGATTTCTAGAGAGTAGTTTTTTAAAAGCTGAAAAACTTGAGGCAGGGGGCTCTTAAATAATCTGGATGCAGAATCACTGGAGCTACGAATGAGCATAAAGATGTCAGGCCAAATTTAAAAAGTAGTAAATCTTGATAGGATGAGGATTGAAGGAGCTGGGTTAACATGAGTCTAAGGGTATAAGCCTTGGAGGAGCCATATGAAGACAGCAACTGTTAAGCACAAGGGGAAACTGAGTCGAACCAAGAAGTTCTTGTGAAGATAGTGAGTTCTGAAAAACTAGTTCAAAAAAATAACAACAGGACTGGTAGGAAGGAGCAGGTATGCAGACCAAAATGAAAGTTCGGATTTGGAGATGCACTGGTAAAAAACGCCAGAACTCCTAGGGGAGTTCTATATAGTTCTATATAGAAAGAACAGGCCATGAGCAAAAGTTCATGGGCAAAAGGGGAAGAAGCTTCACAGGTGAGAGATGACCCAAAACCATTACCAAGGTTAACATGGACAAGTCCTTAACATGGAGGCCAGAAAGGATGGTACTCTGATGTGTGTCTCCCTGGCTGTCAGTCATGGTTCCTCTGAAATTATCCTGAATTCTCCCAGACTCCTCAAGAGTTACCAAAGGCAGAAAAGATGTGTTCCTCCCATGAGTCCAGCTTTGAACCAATGTCTTCAGAGAGAGGAGAATAGGTTTCAAAATTCTGAGCTTGGGAGCTAGGGTCGGAGATGTCTCCTCCAACCTTGTTGGGATCCGGCAGGCAGTTCACATCTACCTCCAGAGGCAGGTGGGGCTTCAAATATTCTGCTTCAGTTTCACAAGCAGAGTGGTGGAGGAAAAGCTCTGGCCTGGCTGAAGGCTGAAAGGATTTCCCGCTCTGACGACGCGACTTGGCGCGCCTGTTCTGGAACCACACCTGGAAGGGGGGAGAGAAAAACCACTTTTGGTTGGAGTCCTCATGCTACTATTACACACCTTCATAGTTCATAATAAGTTCCAGTTTAACATGCCCCGGCTCCCTGCTCCCGAACCTTATGGTTTTCACAGAACACTTCACAAATCAGAGCACCTAGCTTTCTCGGCCTCACCATTCCCAGGTGCAAAATTGGAATAATACCTAGTTCTAGCTATACTTTATATAGGGATATCTGCAATGAAAAATGAGGCCACAGAAATAGCAGCACTTAAGAATTTTAGGAAAAAATGCTACTATGCTTAAAGATGATAGCCCTTAAAAGCATTTGGAAAATTAGTTTTTCAAAGTGTACTCCCCTGTCAAATTATTTACGGAGGCATTTTGCTCAGTGGACTTCATTCACTTCTATGAATAAATTTTTCAGCTCACTATTTCCCCACAAATACCGAGGAACCTGTCCTTATTACTTTAGGCAACAAACGCACCTTGCGCTAGATTTTTCAAACTCTGACGAGAAGCTCCATATGCTTCAGGCTTTACCCCAAGACGCTACATCCTTTACAACCCACATTGCAGACCCAATACCTGCCAAGAAAGTGGCCTAGGGGCCCAGGGGGCAACTTGGTGAGCCAGCAGGAGGAAACACCAACTGTGCCTCATCTGTCCCTTCTTCCTGGATAAGGAAAAAGTGTGAAAATACTTCCTATTACCTTCCTGCTGAGGATTTACTTTCTGACCATTTCAAGAGACCAGCTAGCCTCCTCGGAGGGGCCCTTATTATCCTCAGCAGTGAGAGGCAGAGTCATTGAGCATGCGGCTGAATTATTTCATTTAAGCCTCACAATCACCGTAGACAAAAGGTACTGGTTTTACAGCCGAGGACACCGAGGCTCAAGGGAAGGAACTTGCCCAACGTCAAGCAAGTGGCACCGGAGAACGTGCCGGCCCTCCGCGGCCGCTCACCTGGATCCTGGACTCCGGGAGCAAGGTGAGCGCGGCCAGGCGCTCACGCAGGTGGATGTCGGGGTACATGGTCCGGCGGAAGACGAGCTCCAGCAGCTGCAGCTGCTCGGGTCTGAACGACGTGCGCTTTCGGCGTTGCGACGCCGACGGGACGGCCGCGCCTTTAGGGGGCGCAGGCGGGCCCAGGGCGGCGGAGGGCGGCGCCGCGGGCCCGAGACCCCTCCCGAGAAAGCCGGCGAAGGCCACCGGGGCGCCGCGCTCCGGACCGGGGCCCGAGGGACGCGCTGGGAGCAGAGCAGCGGCGGGGTTCGGGGGCGGCGGGAACGCCCCGCCGGGGTGGGCGGGCCGGTAGGCGGGGGTCGCGGCGATCTCCCCGAACTGGAGCTGGCTGGGCTCAGCTGCGGCCATCGCTGCCGGACCCCAGTGCGCCGCCGGGAGGGGCACGGCCTCTAGTTATACCGGCCCCGGGGCCGAGGGAGGGGCCCCGGTGTGGCGGTGCGATCAAAGGGGTGGACGCGGGGAGGCCCGTGTCTCTTCGGGGTGCGAGCCCGCCCCCCGCCCCGCCAGACGCCGGTGGGGAATAATCGCTTCCGCTGCCCGTGGGATGGAGGGAGGGAGGCGTGAACTTGGGCCGGGGCCCCCTCCGACCCCTCCCCCGTTCATCCGCCCCGCCAGTCCCGCCACAGCCACCGCAATCCACATCCCCCAGAGCGGGTCTGCCCCGCGAGCGCGGCGGCTAGGGGGCCCCTCGAGTGCGTGGGCGGAGTGCGGGCGGAACCGCCCTCCTCTGGGGTCAGGTCACCCGCTCAGGGCGGCGAGGGCCGGGGGCCGCTTCTCTCTCGCACGGCCAGGTCAGTGAGCCTTGCCCGCTGCCCCGTCTGTCTTCATCAAAGGTATTTATTTACCCACCCCTGCTATGTGCTAGACCCTATACCAGGTTGGTCAAACAGCCCAGCCCCTGTCCTCTGCAAGCCTCCCTAACAAATCCTGAATCAGAAGAAGGGGGTGCAGATAAAGAGACCTCAAAGAGAGGCAGTAAACTCACCTTGGAGGGGAGGAGACCTTTTGTCTGGAATGTCCCTGTAGGCCTAGGAATAAGGGTACCCTAGGCACAGCAGGGTTGAGAATGTGCCTTTCTAGACTCATTTATTGACTCCTGATCTGGCCTTTCTGGAGATAGCCACCAATGCTCAAGACGCATCTGAGCTGGAAGGGAGGAGATGAAAGGGGCACCACCAAGTTTCCACTCTCTCTTGCCTCTGCCCTTTGGTCCTCATTTAAGGTTCCCATTTTACCCTGATTTGTACTGTGGTTATGGTTTATGTATCTGCTTCCCCTCCTAGATTGTAACGTCTTAACAGGAACCACTTCTCTCGTTCAAGTCTGAGTGTTTGCTTTGTACATCTACTATGCATAAGGTGCTATGCATAAGGCACCAATTAACATCCGTTGAATTGGATGCCACTGAATTCACTCTATAGAAACTCATGGTCCAGTATGGGAACTGCTCCACCAGAGTGCACGTCCTCAGGAGAGGAGCCCAAAGGCCTGGGTCTTCTTGCTCCCAGAACCTGAGCCCTGATTTCACCAGGACCATTTACTGTCACTGACTCAGAGAGGGCTCTGAGTTGGGAGGGTCTCTTAGGCTACAGTCCCCACCTGTCTCTATCCATTCTAGAATGCTACAAGACAGCCTCAGGAAGAGCTTGGATATTTTCGTCCTGGATGGACTTTCCAGGTGTCAAAGCAAAAAGTATTCTTGGGGCAGCTGCAAAGAGGAGCCCTGTGCTTGATTCTCTCCCCGTGGGGACAGGGGATAGGGTCAGGGACCGTGTCCCAGAGCCCTTACGCAGCCCCTGAGGCTCTTGTAGGCAGTCTGACCATTCTCACAGCCTGCTTCTCCATCTGCACCCACCCCTTACCCTGCCTTTCTCTTTCTCCCTTCTCCTCGCTTCCTCCCTTATTCCTTAGCCAGGTCATTGGGGTTTTTAGGCAGAGGATGTATGGGATGGGAGGTCAGACCCTCTTATTTTACTATGCTCCTTCATTCTTTCATTAATTCAAAAACCATTTTTGTAGTGTCACTGTGCTAGGCTGTGCTGTACTTCTGTACCTATGAAGTAGCTATTCCTATCCCAGTTTTACAGATCAAGAAACACTCCACAATCTAGACGAGGCCCAAATGACTCCAAAGGCACTGTGCCGAGCTGGTCTCCAGATATGACCCCTGGGACCCCTGCTGAGCTCCCCTGCCAGCCTCAGAGGAGGATGAAGCCCCCTGGCCCTCTCCAGTCTCGGTGTTGTTCTCTTCCAGGCACATTGGGCCCGTTGGGTTCCCAGTCATAGGCAGAGGTGATGGAGCCAGATCCACGCAGACCCCGAGTTCCACTGCTGTCACTCTGAGATCAGGAGGCCAACCACGCAAGGAAAGCAGAGGTTTGCCAGCTGCTGGCTGCCAGCTGAGGTTTAAGAGCCACATGGCCCAGCAACCCAGAAACTCTGCCCAGGGGTCAAGAGCCATCAGCATTCTCCGGCCTGTGTGGAAATCCCCCCACCCTCTGCTGCTGTCTGCTCACTTGTGAGGGGCCCCCGAACCAGCCTGTTTTGCACTTTTACCAGGAAAATGGACCTGCAGACACGAATGGAGTGCCTGGTGACGATTTGATGAAGAAATCTAAACATGTAAGACAGTCTTTTCTCTGTCTTTTAAACTGGTAGTAAGAAATTGCAGTGTTCAATTTGCAGCTTGATAATCCTCCAAACTGACTAAATGAGCATTCTCTTCTTATGACTTTTCCTGAGAGTCTGTGTGGAATTATAATCCTCTATGTTGAAATAAGATTTCAGCCTTTCCCCTTCTCTCCTCCTTTTGCTCTAAAATGAAGTTTGAATGGTCTGTGCTTGCATATACCTAAAAAAATAACCTCGCTGAGGAGACAGTAGAAACCCAGGGTTGGAATTTGGAGTGAAGTGTTATAGTTGGAGACTTTATTTTATACCCTTCGGTGTGCTTTATTATTTTTTAAATTATGTGCCTGTATTATTGTTATAAGTTCATTTTTAAAACCTAGTTTTTTGATGACTAAATGCAATGTGGTATTCTGGGTTGGATCCTTGGAAAAGGAAAAAGAACATTAGTGGAAAAACTGGTAAAATCTGAATTTAAAAAAAAAACTAACTTCTAAAAACTGAAGCAAAGAATGCAATGTAATATATCTGAAAAGAGGTGTTACTGCACAGTAGGAACAGTTTTCCCAGTTCTCTTGGGCTTTTCATTGACTAAGGTGAGCATTCTGTAAGCCTCTACAGGGTCTCTAGGGAATACGTTCACTCTAACGTTATTTTCTGCTTCTCTTTTGCTTGACAAACACCTAAAAAATCATAAGTGGTTTTCACTAAATCCAAGTTCTAGATTCCTTACTCATTTACCCTGCTGCGAATGCACAATGAATATTTGTTCATTCTTCTATACCTGTTTCTCCAAACGCAAAATGGAAAGAGCCCGATCCTTGGCAATATCTTAAAAAATAATTATTGCAAGTTCTTTCTCAAAATAGATAATCTGTGAAATTTAATACCTTTTACATAAGCTCTGTAAAGTACTTTCTTCTACCAAAGCAAGTCAGTTTACCAGTTACAGAATAACAAACCAAAGTTCACGGTTAGCTGAAGACAAGGATCACTGAGGTCAGGGGTCTGATTCCCCCTCACTAACAGGTGGGCTCTGCGCCTTACCACTTGATTTGCTGAGCGCTTTTGGCCATTATTTGTATTTGGTCTGTCAGTAACACCTATTGAAATAGACACAAAGGAAGGGCAAGGTGAAATAGAAGACAGTTTTCAGAGATGCTTCCTGTATAATGGGGGGAAAGCTGGTAAATACAAGTAAAAACGCAGTAGTAAAGCAACACATAAAGAAAACATTCTCTGGAGCCAAGACTGGCTCTGTAACAGCCCAGGCTGGGGAGGATGGAGCCATCTGGGGTTACCATCCTGTTCTGCTTCCTCCACATTTCCCACCACGGTTCCTGTCACTGACTCCCCCAAACATCACAGAGGCCTGCCTTTCCTCTCCAAGTGCTAAGTACTCTCTTCCCCTCTGCGCTGCCCTAAGGCCTGGCTCTGGAGCCCTGGGTGTTTATTAAAGAGAGAGCCAGGAAAAGGCAGCCGAGGGGAGTCGATGGCTCTGCTTTCACCTTGAGATCCGAGAGCCGTTTGCCCCTTTGATCCTGGCCTCGCTTTGATTTCATCTCCTCTTCTGCCCAGGCCTCTTCAGTTTCTGAAGTTTATTTCAGAACCAGTGGTTACAAGAGATTGAGAGACAACACCCCCAAAAGGTATTAATGTGCCAGGAAAGTGATAAAATGTTCAGGAGCTTTTTTTGTTGTTTAGTCAGCGTCATATAAATTCAAATAGCAAACACGAAACAGATTTTGAACCCAGCGTGTTGAGTTTTTTAAAAGGATGATTCCTTTTCTTCTTTCAGTGATTTTTACCCAAAAGCCTCTGAGCAGGAAAGACTCTTCTGTATGTCTTTCACGACCCCGATTCACATAGCTATGCAATAAAGTTAAAAGAACATTTCAACCTCAGAGAAAGGAAACCATAAAATTTCCAAGTTTATGTCTACACACTTGAAAAGAAAAACTGAAACAACTAGCAGAATATTTGGTCCTCACACCTGGCATTCGTCTGACATTTCTTTCTGCAATGTGCCTACTGGGCACTTTAAATGGGGCTGGTGCCCCCAAGGAACTGAATTTTAAATTTTATTTCAGTTTAATTGATTTAAATTTAAGTAGCCACATATGGCTAGTAGCTATCATATTTAACAGCTAAGCTCTATATCATCATCCAGCAAATCACTGTTCTTTTATCATTTCTTTTTTCATCTGAAAATTTTTTATTTGGTAAGTGCTAGATCTTGTAGCTTAAGTTTCGAAATTTTCCGTATTTTCATTGTCCAGTCTGTTTGTCTATACTCCTCTTTGTTTTGATTTTATTTATTTTTAATTGAATATATAGTTGATTTGATATTTTTTATTGAAGTATAGTTGATTTACATTGTGTTAGTTTCAGGTGTACAGCAAAGTGATTCAGTTTTATATATATAAATATATGTATATATCAATATATATATTCTTTTTCAGATTCTTTTCCCTGATAGGTTATTACAAAATATTGAGTATAGTTACGAGGACCTTGTTGGTCAACTATGTTATATATATTAGTGCATATATGTTAATCTCAAACTCCTAATTTATCCCTCCCCCCTCTTTCCCCTTTGGTAACCATAAGTTTGTTTTCTGTGTCTGTGGGTCTATTTCTATTTTGTAAGTAAGTTCATTTATATCATTTTTTAAGATTCTACATATAAGCAACATCATATGATATTTGTCTTTCTCTGTCTGACTTAGTTCACTTAGTATGATAATCTCTAGATCCATGATAATTTTTTTTTTTTTTTTTTTGGCCATGCTGCACAGCTTGCAGGATCTCAGTTCCCCGATTGAACTAGGGCCATGGCAGTGAGAGCCCGGAATCCTAACCACTAGGCCACCAAGGAACTCCCCCATGATAATTTTTTATATGTAGATACAAAGAGATATTCAGTTGATACAAAATCATACACTAGATTTGGATTCTAGAGTCTCATTTTTATTGTTTAAACAGAACTCTGGAGCATCAAAATGATTACCTCATTTTCCTACTGGACAGTCTCCTATAGATTTGGCTGAGTAGTGTGTGTGAGGTACTCCTGTAGCATTCATGAATGGTGTTTCTCCAAAGTGATGATATGAGAACACTGCTTATGATACCATGAGTTTCTTCAACATTGGCAGTTGACTAAACTCCATTTCATTTTGATCATTCTGTTCTCTTCTAAGCGGGTAATGAAACTTAGCTTCAGAATTCCCTGACTCTCTGTGGGGTGTGGCATGGTATTGAATTAGCGCGTATCACGTGTCTTGCACAAAGTTAAACTGAACCAGGATAAGTAAAGAGAGAGGTGTCAGGAGAACACAGAATCTGCCAATACCTGTCTTTTCTGCCCCCAAATAATTTATTACGTGTTAGCAGATACCCAAAGTAACCTAAGATCAATTCTGGACTCTGTGTCCCACCCAGCATGTATTGGGTCTGTATTTCCAATATATTGTCATTTACTGGATATATTATAAGCCTATAATAGATGAGAAAATCTGTGCAAGTAAAATACCACCTAAAGTTAGTCCAATCAAGCACAGATTCTTGGTGGATATAGGATATAATAAGGCACCTTCAAATGGATTCTAATCCATTTTAGTGTGCACCAGGAAGGGTTGTTTTAAATAAACAGATCCATTCTCTCCAGCAATTGTGCATTTACCTTTTCACAGTCCCAGACTCCTTTAGACAGAACAGTAAGTAACCTTGACCTCCTCTTCTTTCAGACAGTGCTCATGTGCTCCAGGCACCGAGCTTCAGTACCATGAGGGGAATCTCATTACTGCTGGGCCTTCTGCTTTGCAGCCTGGCTTCTTGGGCTAGTGGCCATTCTGCATGAATGAAGCCCACCCCACGCAGCTGACCCACCACTCTGAGACCCCAGCCATTGACCTAGACTCAGCCCACTCCCTTTTATTGCCCCAAATATGCTTTTGCCTTGGGTTTATCACTTGTACATAGCACCAAAGGGGGCCCTGCTTTTAATTTGCGTTGCTTATTCTGGGATTATTTAAACTCATTAGCACTGAGACTTTGGTCTCTACATACCATTTCCTATTAAAAGGGAAAAAATGCTTCATTGGGAAATGGCTCATTCTAGGCCTGAGACAGCAAATGTATGAGTCTAAAATATTTAGTCATATCTGAAAATGACAAAACTGTTAAGCACTACTGAGGGAGCCCTCCCAAGAAACAATCTGAATAGGCTCCTACTGACCAAACATTGGGACAGTTTGAGCATCAATAAGACTCCTGAAAGTGGACTTCCCTGGTGGCGCAGTGGTTAAGAATCCGCCTGCCAATGCAAGGGACATGGGTTCGAGCCCTGGTCTGGGAAGATCCCACATGTTGCGGAGCAACTAAACCCATGCACCACAACTACTGAGCCCGCGTGCCATAGCTACTGAAGCCTGCTCACCTACAGCCCATGCTCCACAACAAGAGAAGCCACTGCAATGAGAAGCCTGCCCACCGCAACGAAGAGTAGCCCCTGCTCACTGCAACTAGAAAAATCGGCAATGAAGACCCAACACAGCCAAAAATAAATAAATAAATAAACAAACAAAAAAATCCTGAAAGCAAAAACAAAACAAAAAGTCCAAAAAAAAAGGACACTAAAAGCAATAGACTGAAACATATCAAGTATGTTAAAAAAAAAAAAAAAAAACTTTACTTCATAACGGTCACAAAAACCAAAAATTGGTCACCTTTGGAAAAACCCTTTATTCTGAAGACTGGTAAACAAAGAGAAAGAAATAAGTTTTTATCCTTCCTTTTCTGTATGACTGAAACTCAAGGGAAACACACTCTTGATAAAGAAAAATTTCTCCTTATAGAGGTGTTTTGCTGATACATGAAGAAGAATGACAGACTTAGAATAACCCGGTTTGCAACTTCTAATGAAATAGTGGACCTAAGTGGTGATCGTCATGGCTGCTAACTCTACCTCCTTGTAGAAATGCACATTGCCACCTATGTATCATTCTTGCCAAAATTTAGAACCAGAATTTCATTCAGCCGTTAGAGCTCCCTACCAGTTCAAAAGAAGTACAGGAGCAGGTCCCACATCACCCACAGGGATACACTCTACAAAACCCAGAGTGTGGAAACCTCTGCAGGACAAACCAACAGCTGCTTCATCAGATAAAGTGCAGAGAGAGAGAAAACCTGAAGACCAAAAGAAACCAAAGAGACATATCAACCCAATGTAACATTTGGGGAATGATGTGATGCCAACAAACCATCTGTAAAAATTCATTTCTAGGGCTTCCCTGGTGTCGCAGCGGTTGAGAGTCCGCCTGCCGATTCAGGGGACACGGGTTCGTGCCCCGGTCCGGGAAGATCCCACATTCCGCGGAGTGGCTGGGCCCGTGAGCCATGGCCGCTGAGCCTGCGCGTCCGGAGCCCGAGCTCCGCAACGGGAGAGGCCACAACAGTGAGAGGCCCGCGTACAGCAAAAAGAAAAACAAAATAAAACAAAACAAAACCAAAATTCATTTCTAAAACAAGGTGGGACATTTAAACATTAGCTAGGATACGATATTAGGGAATTGCCGTTAATATTTCTTCAGTTATGGTGATATTGTGTTATATTTTTTAAAGACTCATTGTCTTTTAGAGATACATGGAAATATTGGCAGATGAAATAATAAGATGTTTGGGCTTTGCTCTCAAAATAATCTATTTTGGGGGTCGGGGGGAGAGGGGAAATATAGAAGAAGCAAGATTGGGTATGAATTGATAACAGTTGAAGTTACGTCATGATCATTCACGATGCTATTCTCTCTACTTTTGTGAATGCTTGAGATTTTTCCGGAATAAAAAGTTTTAAAAAGCAATAGGCAGTATTTTTGAAAGAAACGGAAGATAGATACTGAGGCTGAGGACAGAAATACCACTTTGGAGAGGCAGGGTCTGCTGGCCTGAGGTGGCACGCGCTTTATGAACCCGGGGGAGAGAAGACCAGCCGCAGCCACCCCGTTTGGAGCCGGAAGCAGAGGAAGGGGGCGGTGCCGGAGCTGAGTGTGTTCCGTAGCTGGGTCTTCCCTCTGGGGAATCTGCCACAAGCCAGGCTGCACAAAGCACAGCCACAGAAGGCTTGGTCATGCTGCTTTATCAAATGAAAGGAGTACTGGGGGGAGACGGAGAGGACGTCGGGGAGAGGCAAGGGCGGGCTTGGCAGGTGCAGGATCACTTCCTGGATGAAGGGGTGGCCGGGCTGAGCCTTGCAGGCAGGCAGACAGGCTTTAGGGAGGCTGTGAGAAGGACTTTGGGAGAAGAGGGCACGAACACAGGTACAAATGCAGGAATAAGCAAGGCCTGTCAGGGAGCCTGGATCCCCAGCACCGGGTATCAGCCTGGGGACAGGGATCCCCATGGCCAGGGACTCCAGGGGAAGAGCTAATACGTCAGAAGAGGGAAAGTCGAGCCTCTCATTCCACTGCTCTCGAGGCACTTTTTCTTCTTCTGCAAACAGCTCTTCACCTTTTTTTCTCCCCCATCGTCCTGGGCAAGTTTCTGGGGACTCTGGGCTGAGTTCTGAGGCATCGCCGGGAATTTTGACCCATCTGTTGTTAAAGCCTTCCCCAGAGGACGAGTTGCTGGAAGCCGTGCCCACCCTGGTGGCAAAGAGCCAGTCAGAGGTCTGCTCAGGACAGTTCCATTGTAAGTCTGGGAGGAGACTCGCCAGTTGCAACCACAGCCCTAAAAATGTCCCTGAGTGGGGTTTAAGAAAACAGCCCCCTACAGGCCGGCCCCTCTCCGACCTCGGACACTGGGGCCGAGAGTGCCTTGCGGGTGTGCACTGCTGGGTGAGCTCCCCCTTCCCCAGCGCTTGGTCCTGGCCCAAGGTGAGAGCAGGGGCAGGGGCGACAGGGGACCTCTCCCGGAGAGGCTGAGCTCAGGACCCCACCCGGGGAACTTTCCAGAGCCAGGCTGACCCACGCCAGGGCCTGTGTGCAGTCTGCTCCCCCTCAGGCCATCCCTCCTTGTCTCTCAACCCCTGTCCTTCTCGGGAGTAACTGGGTTCCACCTTCTGATATTTGCTCCAAATCCCACCCCACCCCCGCCAGTCCGGGTTCAAGTCGTCCTCCGCCCGGGTCTGCCCCAGCTGCCACCGTTCCTTGGTTATGTATGTGGGGCTCTCCAGGCGATTCATGTGAGTCCTAGTTTCTGCAGAAGTCAAATGTAAACCACAGAGAAAAGAAAAGACCCAGAAATAAATCTATCTGAGGTCAGCCATTGATCAGCCATTTCGGGTAAAACCTTCTCTGTGCAGGTACATGCGTATGGGTGTGTGTGTCTATACATGTATTTATATAATTTCATGTATAGTTTTTCTGCAGTCGAATCTTGTTTCCCTGGCCAGACTATAATTTCTTTATTTGATATCACTATGCCCCCGTGTGCCTAGCACACTATAAAATCTGTCAGATGCCGGAGAGAAATCACTATCTAAAATCTGTGTGTGTGCCCATCTGTGTGGGAAGTGGCATTGGATGCGGGAGAGAGACTTTCACACTTTTCCTTACGGGCTTTAACAGTATCTGTATTCATTGTACAGCGATCATTCTCAAACTCTCGTAATCTTCTGTGTGTTCTGCATTCGGAAGGACTCAGGATATGTCCCAGGATGCCCCGGGGGGCAATCCCTGGATTGCTCCAGCTCTGGGAAGACCCCGCTTTCCTGGAGCCAGCGCTACTTTGGAAGCATCTGACGCTGACTGTGGAAGAAGAAGGTGATTTAGCTCACTCCAGGAAGGGCCTGAGTGAGATCTGGTCTGAGCCAGGGCCTCGGGCACAGCTTTTGTCTTGACGCAAAGGTGTGTTTACAAGCCTTTGGGTTAGGAGAGGCTCAGCGACTTGAGCACGCCTGTGCCTCCCAGCGCATCCAGAGAGGAATGAGGTTGAGTGGAGAGCGTGGCTGAGTGTGCATCTCTTACTTGGGGGTCCACGAGGCACCTTGAGGGCTGAGGGCTGAAGGGGTGGAGTCTGCAGGGGCCTGGATGACGAGGGGCTGGCTGGGTTGTTTGGGGAGCACCCACCTCAGACTCTAAAAGGCCTCTCCCTGTTTTAGCCCCAGCTTTTCCTCAAAGCAAGAGTCTGTTCAGGTATATTACTGCGCTGCGTCTGAGTATTTCACAGCCTGAGGCCAGACACAGGCAACAATCCCCACGCAGAGCTCCATCCGGGTGACCACCCCCCCTTTCTTCCCACGCAGTCACTAAAGTTCCTGACCTGCGCTAGATGGCCTGGGGTTCTGGCCCACGTAGAAGTATGGTATGAACACCCAAAAGGAGCCCTGAGCCCAAGACCAGGGCACTTGCTCCCAGCCCTCCTGTCTACACGCTGCCTGGGACGCCTGGGTAATTGTCCGCCTTCCCTGGGAGACTGGCGGGAGCCGGGTCTGATTTGTTCTCCACTCACCCGACACCAGCCTCGTATCCGGCACACAAGAGGGGCTCGGTGAACGTTTCATTATGATAAGCAGGCAGGGGTCAGGGGTTCTCTGTGGCTGGCCCTCTGCACAAGTTCGGGGTTCCCGCCCACTCTGGGTCAAGTCTCCAGCCCCAGAAGGGTGCAGATTCTTGAATTTGTCTTCACTTGAGTCCTCGATTAGTTGTTGGACCTTGGGCGAGGGCTTTAACATCTCCAGGCTTTGGTTTTCTCCGCTGCATAATGTGCCTGTGGAGAGCAGAGGTGCTAACCCCCGAAAGGGCTTTTGAGGCTGGCCTGCCCAGGCCAGGTGCAAGTCTTCGGCTGATGAGGCCATGAACGCTGCAAAACGCTGCCCGTGGAGCATCTGGCTGACCTTTACTACATTCCTGGCGGTGCTGCGGGTTAAGTGAGGTGGAGGGACACGGTGCACTCACTTTGGCTCTGCCCATACGCCCTCCCGCCCTCCGTGGCCCCTCACTGCCGGGTCTATCACGTCTCACTACTGCTTTGCAAAGTCAGTGTTTTTTCAGGTGTGCTCCTCTCGGCTCCCATCTGGCCTGCGAGCTCCCGGTGGGCAGGGCCCCCGGTATCTGCTGAGCTCTGGGGCCAGCTCAGACGTGTCTGGGGTTGTGTGAGTCCGGGGCCTTGAGCTCCTGAGGGCACAAAGGTAAAGGGCATAGCACCCACCCAAGGTGCTGAGACACAAGACGACAGGGGAGGCCGTCCACGCAGAAGCAACTGTCTGGTCAGCAGTCTCTTTCTGGAAGACTCAGTGGGGTTTCTTTCAGCCCCTGCAGGTTTCTGTCAACTGATTTATCTCAATAGGAACTGGAGGGCTCAGGGGGGCAACAGACAGCTTCTCCCAGAGCCTCAGTTTTGCCAGCAGTGAAATGGGGAAAGTGGTACCTGCCTCCTACCTTCTTCCCCGGGGGTTCTTTGATAGTTGAAACTTTTCACTTTTAAAAGGCTCAGATGAAAGGCGCTGAAGGGATGAAAGGGCCTTGGGGCCATGTTAAGTTTCTCCACAGTTTTTGAAGCCTTGGAGGAGGGGCTGGAGGAAGTGGTCAGCTGACAGGGACTTGTGAAGCCACCCAGAGGGTGATGCGGGGTGTGGGGGGGGCAGAATTAGCATGCCAATCAGCCACACCTAGGGCGTGAGGGCAGCGGGGTGCAGGGCCCTTATCAGGGGCAAAATCTGTCATTTCCCTGAGGAGGGGGGCTTTGGGTAACATGCTGAGGAGACTGGGCCCAAGCGCACAGCCCAGAAAGGCAAAACCTTGAGCAAGCTCTCGCGTCTCTGGGCCTCAGTCTCCTGATGTGTAAAAGGAGGAAACTGAGGAGAGATGTGACCCCCCGAACTGGCTGCACGCTGTCGTCTCCGGGGGAAATTGTTAATGTCCTGACTCCAGACTGCACCTCAGATGGAATAAATCTGAGCCTCTGTGGTGGGACACTGGCATCAGTTATTAAAGCTCCCAGGTGATTCCAATGTGCAGCCAAGTTTGAGCACTAGAATAAAGGATTTCTAGAATTCTATGGTTCGCTAATCATAACCCACCTTCCCACCAAGTGAGGAGTCTCTGAGGGACTGAGAAATTCAACCATGTATCTGAGTCTTTTGGAGCCCCCTCTGTGTGCAGAACCCACTTCCAACCACTTCTCAGATATAAGATCTCTCTAGTACACTTTTTGGTCAGCTTTTATTCTCTTCCTCAAGTTTGTGTCTCTTTCTAAGACACAAACTTAGAAAACAAACAGTTACCAAAGGTGCGGGGGGAGGGATAAATTAGGAGGTTGGGATTAACATACCCACACTACTATATATAAAATAATCAACGAGGACCTACTGTGTAGCACAGGGAACTCTACTCAATACTCTGTAATGACCTATATGGTAAAACAATCTGAAAAAGAATAAACATATGTATAACTGACTCACTTTGCTGTACACCTGAAACTAACACAACATTGTAAATCAGCTATACTTCAGTATAAAATAAAAATTAAGGGCTTCCCTGGTGGCGCAGTGGTTGAGAGTCCGCCTGCCGATGCAGGGGACACGGGTTCGTGTCCCGGTCCGGGAGGATCCCACGTGCCGCGGAGCGGCTGGGCCCGTGAGCCATGGCCGCTGAGCCTGCGCGTCCGGAGCCTGTGCTCCGCAACGGGAGAGGCCACAACAGTGAGAGGCCTGCGTACCGCAAAAAAAAAACCAAAACAGAAACCAACAGAGACTCAGTAGAATCCAGGGGGAGGAAGGAGTATCCATGCTGGGCCAGGGACTTTTCTAACTGCTCTGTGCATACAACCTTAGTCATGTCCCCAATAATCCACTCTTCATGTGCCTTTTCTCCCATTTTACAGGTGGGGAGACTGAGGCTCTGAGAATGTAGATGACCAGCCCAAGGACCCACAGCATGTATGTGGTGGGGAGGGGTCTGCCCACACCTCCAAACCCCATGCAGTTCCCACCACCCCTCTGAGGTGCCCAGCACTCCCCTCTAGATGATGGGAAAGCCAGAGCCCTCTTCCTCAGTTTCCCTGCCCTCTTTCATCCACCTGGGAGCATCTAGGAATCGAGGTGTTCCCTCACACAAACCCCAAAGGGACCGAGTCTGGAGATGACAACCCAGTCCTCAGACAACCAATTTGGGGACAAAATAGATGTTCCCTGGCTCTTCTGGAGCCCGCCATCTGGTCAGTGTGCCCCCCCTCCTGCCCTTTCTCTGCACACTCACCTCAGAAGTTTAGGATTTCTGAACCCACGAGACTCCTCGTGAGCCCCAGACACTCGCTGGCCCTGTCCCCACTCCCAACACAAGTCTCATGGGAGACATTCTGGCCTCCCGACCCGCCTCATCCAGAGGTGTTCCAGGGGTACTTACCATCGGTTCAGCACTGTCCCGGGCACTGGGAACCCAGCGATGAACCAAACAACAAAACTCCTGGCCCCCATGGGGCTCTGATTGAGAGGCGACAGACGATAAGCAAAATAAGTGATTCATTATATAGGAATTTGGTACGATGTTAACTACATAGTTTGGTAGAAGTATTATAAAGAGTAGGGAAGGAGGATAGGGTGGAGATGACACTCTTAAATAGGACGGTCAGAGAGGCCTGGAACAAACGCTGAAGTTGACGGCTGTGGAGGGAAAAGCTAATGCAGAGGTCCTAGGGTGGCAGTGTGCCTGGTGGGTTGCAGGACCCCCAAGTCCGGTGTGTGAAGCAGGGGAAGCAGTAGGAAAGCAGGCCAGGGAGGTGATGGGCCCAGATTAGTTGGTAGACACAGAGTAATGACTTTGGCTTTTCTTGGGGGCCCAAGCCCTGGTAGGCTTTGCTCAGAGGAAGGACTTTGTGACCATAGCTGATAGTGAGTTCTTTTCTGTGCTGAGTTCTGCATTCAATGCTTTCTTTCTTTTTTTTTTTTTCCTGGTCACGCTGCCGCAGCATGCAATCTTTTTTTTTTTTTTTTTTAATAAATATTATTTATTTATTTATTTAGGCTGCGATGGGTCTTCGTTGCTGTGCGTGGCTTTCTCTAGTTGAGACGAGCAGGGGCTACTGTTTGTTGTGATGCGAGGGCTTCTCATTGCGGTGGTTTCTCTTGTTGCGGAGCACGGGCTCTAGGCACACAGGCTTCAGTAGTTGTGGCTCACGGTCTCTAGAGCGTAGGCTCAGTAGTTGTGGTGCATGGGCTTAGTGACTCTGCGGCATGTGGGATCGTCCCGGACCAGGGCTCGAACCCATGTCCCCTGCATTGGCAGGGGGATTCTTAACCGCTGCGCCACCAGGGAAGTCCCCAGCATGCAGAGTCTTAACCGCTGAACTGCCAGGGGAGTCTTAATGCTTTCTACAGTTTATCTCACTTCACTCTCATAGCCGCCCTATGTGGTAAGTACAATTATTGTGACCATTTATTTTATTTAAGGAGTGAAATTCACAGAACACAAAATTAACCATTTCCAAGTGTACAATACAGTGGCATTTAGTACCTATACCGTGTTGTGCAACTATCGCTTCTAGTTCCAAAGGATTTCATCACCCTCAGGGAAGACACCGTGTCCACTAAGGAGTTACTATGCCTTCTCGCCTCTCCCAGCCTCTGGTAACAACCAATCTACTTCCTTTCTCTATGCATTTGCTTATTCTGGATATTTTATAAAAACAGAATCGTCCCGTGTGTGATCTTTCACGTCTGGCTTTCTTTCACTTAAGTGTAATATTTTAAAGTTCATCTAATGCTGTGGCATGTATGAGCATTTCATTCCTTTCTCACGGCTGGAAAATATCCCATTGTATGGTTGTCACCAGTTATTTTATAGATAAAGAAACTGTGGCTTGGACTTCTCTGGTGGCCCAGTGGTTAAGAATCCACCTGCCAATTCAGGGGACACGGGTTCAAGCCCTGGTCCAGGAAGATCCCACATGCCGCGGAACAACTAAGCCCGTGCACCACAGCTGCTGAGCCTGCGCTCTACAGCCTGTGAGCCACAACTACTGAGCCCATGCACTTAGAGACCCTGCTTCGCACAGGAGTAAGCCACCGCAATGAGAAGCCAGTGCACCGCAGCAAAGAGTAGCCCCTGCTCGCCACAACTGGAGAAAGCCTGTGTGCAGCAACGAAGACCCAACGCAGCCAAAAATTAATTAAGTAATTAATTAATTTTAAAAAAGAAAAAGAAACTGTGGCTTTGGGCACCGGACCAAATAACTTACTCAAGACCTCCTTACCCAAGCTGCTTAGTGGTCCAGCCTGGATCCAAGCCCAGGTCTTCCAGACACCACAGTCTAACCTCCTCACCATGACAAGCCTCCATCACTCCCTTCTCTCAACTCTGGCACATTTATAATCTCCCAGCATAGCAATACACGGTCTCCTGTCTTTTTTTTTTTTTTTTTTTTTTTAATTTTTTTGGCTGAGCCACATGTGGGATCTTAGTTCCCCGACCAGGGATCAAACCTGCACCCCCTGCATTGGGAGCGCAGAGTCTTAACCACTGCACCACCAGGCAAGTCCCTCCTGTCATTCTTGATCTGTGTTTGCAGATGTTTGGTTTCCGGAGGACAGGAGCCGAGACCCACACTTCCGCCCTCCCCTCAGCAAGTGCTGGACACAGAAGGAAATACAGCCTGGTTGGTAACTTGACTCTTCTACAGTTGATTTGATTACAAACCAGCACCAGCAGACAATTGGCTGGATACATTATGGTACATTCATAAGATATAATGTGATGCAACCATTGAAAACTGTGATGCGAAGTAACAGTCATTGTCATGAGAAAATGAAGTATTGCCCCCCTCCACAGAGGGTGAAAAGCAAGCTACATGACAAACAATATGGAAAATATACCATTTTCTAGAAATTAAAAAATACACAAACATATATTCGCAGAAAAGCTTCTGGAGGGGCATTTTCGAAAATATTAACTCTGCTTGTTTTTAGATAATGAGATCATAGGTTGTACTCACTTCCTAAATTTGGGGGGGAAATACTGCAAGAAATCCCCGTCAGACAGATGGATTCACTCCCCAAAGAAGCCACATCAAAGGCCACTTGCTGCCCTGACCCCCAGTTCTCCGTGAGGCACAAGAAGAGGCCCCTCTCAGCGGTTTTCAAAGGTGCTCCCAGACCAGGAGGCTGGATGGTGGAGTGTGAGGCAGGGAGGGGCTGATACCATAGGGTGGGCTGGTGTGTCAGCTGGGCTGGGGGACTTTGGGTCAAGTATGGGATCTTCCACCGGCTGGCGGTGACTTGGGTCAACACAACCCCTCAGGTTTCTCATCCATATAGTGTGGGCACCGGACTCTTAGGTCCCTTGCTATTATTCCAGGACTCAAACCCTTCCCCGGCCTGCAGTGGGAGAAGGGGTAATGACACAGCACAGCCTCCTTCTGGAATGCGGCCCCTCTGCCCTTCCCCAGGTGAGCCTGAGAGACGGCGTGGGTGAGTGCCTCTTGTCTGGTTTGCTGCGCCCTCCACCCTGCTTAAATAAACTGGGGTATGTTGGTTCAAAGGAGATCTAGACCCAAGCAGAAAGAATTTGTAGCTCTAAATGTACTATCTGGAAAGAGGTCCCCAAGATATTGTGAAATGAAAAAAGCAAATTGCCAAACAAGTTGTTACTATAAGCACATGTGTATGTTTTTAAAGAGGCTCTGTACTGTATTTACATGTATATATTTGCATATGCATAGAAACAATTTCAGGGAAGGCTACTTGAGAAACTCTGACCTCTGGGGGGGGACTGGGGAGTTTAGGAGAGGGGCAGGGGAATTTAACTTTTCACTTTATACCCTGCAGTGCTGTGTGAATATTTTTTCACCACAAATCTGTGTTATTTTGTGTTTAATTTAAAAGTAAATATATTAGAAAGAAGTCAGTAGGAATAAAGAATATTCCTTTATTAAGAATGAATTATTATTGGTATTTATGGAATTATATTAATGATTATATTATAACAATATGATATATTTATCTTTTATATTTAAAACATACACCATATATTGAAGTTTATAAATTATAATTAATGTTAGTAAGGATTAGTACATAAAATTCAGAAGGAGTAAAAAGAATAAGAAGAAAATATTGCCTGGTCCCACTACCTTTTGACTGTTGAAATGTCCTCTGGGCCTCTCGCCCTGTTACACACCCTGACGCAAGAGCTGCCATAGCCCTGCTGTCCAGGCAGCTTTTTAAAAGTTTGCTTTTTTCTTTTCTTTTTTTTTTTTTTTAACCTTTGGCCATGCCAAGTGGCCTGCTGGATCCCAGCATCCCGACCAGGGATTGAACCTGGGCATGGCAGTGAAAACACGGAGTCCTAACCACTGGACCTCCAGGGAATCCCCCCAAAGTTTGCTTTTTAAAAAATAAACAGATACAGCCTTGCACACAGCCCTGTGCCATGGGGGAGGGTGTAGCTGGCACACTCTTGGTACTTATTTTAAGGCCGTTTATAATGGGGGTTTTATTTGATTATCACCTTTATATCTGCCTCAGCCGGAATCCTGCTGTCTGGCACCTGGAAAGCCGACACCCTAGTCCCTGCTCTGGGGCTTGCACACCACATTTTTCCTGGGTGTCAGGACTTCCTGTTGTTTGAAGATATGCAGTGTGATTGGGCTGCTTCTGACTCTTCAGTTTCTGCCTCTGAAGCCTCCCATGGCAGCCTCTGGACCTGGTATTCTTAGTATCTCCCCTCGAGCATTTCTGCTTTTCTCACCCATGGGGGCGATGAACCTGGCGATCGGTGGGCAGGGCGGGGACACCCGATGTCCTGCCACTCACGGGTCAGGTTATCCAACTCCCGCGTCCCGCTGGATGGTCATGGAGACAAAAAGCCAGTCTATAATTATCCAAGCACAGAACCTGAATTGAACCTGAATTTTACAAAGAAACAGTGAGTTTTTGCACTAAAATTTCCAGAGAAGTATCTATGTATGAGCTAATTCTCTTTCTCAAGAGTTGTTCACAAGTTCAAAAAGCACGTTACCAACAGCAACAGCATTATCCATCTGCATTTATAGCAGATGTTTTCAAGGTGGTTCCATGTAGGCATGCAAGCATCTGACCACTTCATTATTGCCCTAGAAGTCATGCTCAAACAGCCACAGTTTTGTTATTAATTGCTTTTCCTGCATTTCTCCTTTATATTATATTTAGGACATAAAAAATGACTGTGTACCTATGATGTTTTATCTATGGATTTCTTTTAGATAGGAAGAGGTATACTAAAAGTGATCTGTTTTATGAAGAGGCTCGGGGTCTGATAGGGTTGAGATCCATGG
This sequence comes from Kogia breviceps, assembly GCF_026419965.1. Classification (NCBI taxonomy): domain Eukaryota; kingdom Metazoa; phylum Chordata; class Mammalia; order Artiodactyla; family Physeteridae; genus Kogia; species Kogia breviceps. Next base: position 22,790,791 of record NC_081310.1, on the reverse strand, counting down.
CCCTTGGACCTCTAGGTCCCTTAGAGCAGGGAATCACATCTGTTTGCCCCTCCACCTGGAATACATGATATGTGATCCGTAAATATTTGTTGACTTAATAACTAGTTAGCTATGAAAATAATTTGGGGAAGTTAACACCAGCGCCTTGCTCTGCCTTGTGCATATAGTAAGTGAGCAATAAATATTTCCTGATTGAATGTGTGAAAATGTTGGAGCTTTTGGGTAGAAGAGGAAGGCTGCAAAGGTTACATTTAAGATAACCTGCTCTTCAGAGATTGTGGGAGGACTTCAGGGGCTGAGCTCTACGAGTACAGTGAATTGCCTCCAACAGATTCATCAAATTTATTCATCCACTGAATAATTTATTCAGTATCTACTATGTGCCAGGCATGAGGATGGTTGGCAGTCCTGGTAGCCATAACGGGTGCCACCTCAAAAATTCCTAAATTAGACATTGAAAAAAGGTTAATTTTTTTAAAATTTGTTTTATTGAAGCATAGTTGACTTACAATGTTGTGTTAATTTCTGCTGTACAGCAAAGTGATTCAGTGATACATATATATACAAAAGGTTAATTTTAAAAATACAAAAATTGGGAATTCCCTGGCGGTCCAGTGGTTAGGACTCCGCTGCTGGGGTCCCAGGTTCAATCCCTGGTTGGGGAACTAAGATCCCACAAGCTGGAAAGTGTGGCCAAAAAAAAAAAAGTATTTGTAATACAGGAGTAGAAGATTCATGTGTTTTTTAAATATAAGAATACACAATGAAAAAAAAAAAAGAATACACAATGAAAAGATTTTAAAAATTAGCTGTAACCCTTCCTTCCCAGATAATCCTCAGTGACATTTTTTTTTTTTTTTTGGGCTGCGGGGCTTGTGGGATCTTAGTACCCAGACCAGGAATAGAACCCGTGCCCCCTGCAGGGGAAGCGTGGAGTCCTAACCACTGGACTGCCAGGGAATTCACTGTGATATTTTAAAATAATGCCCATATAAGATTAGAACATTCAAACAGTACAGAAAGGTAGAAAATGAAAGGTTAAAACCTCTCTCATATATCCCATATATATTGACATCTTTAGCTATATAACTATTTTAACCTAAAAGAACCATACTATAAATGTGGCTCTGTAACATAGTAACATATTTTTGAGATCTGTCCATTTTGGGGCATTTTTTAAAAATAGCTACTAGAACTCCATGGAATGGATGCACCATTATGTATGTTGCTTGCCTCTTACTGCTGGGCACTTTGGTTGCTACTAATTTTTTTTCTATTATAAATGCTGTTGTAATAAACATTCCTGTGCCTATGTCTTGGTACCCTTTTGAGGGGCTCTGTGTCTCTTATCAAGAGGCCAGGCTCAGCCTACAGCCGTAACACCCTGAGCATACCTCATCTCTTCTGATATTGGAAGGTAAGCAGGGTTGGACCTCATTAGTACCTGGATGGGAGGCCACGTTCAAATCTTGTCTCACCTGGCCTGCCCCAGGCGAAACAAGGGGACTGCAAAGGAGATTTTGTCTCTCAAATAGCAGCCTCTGCTGGGCTGGGTCAGAAGAGCCTGCCATTAGGAGATAATGCTAATACGGTTAATAGAACTTGTGTAACAGTGGTTCTCTGGGTGGCAGAATTCTGCCTGATTATTTCTTTATATTATTATATGTTGACAGAATTTTCTATAATAAACATGTACTTCTAAAGTTAAAAAAAAAAAAAAGCAACCTGACTTTATCTTTTTTTTTTTTTTTTTTCTGATTTTTTTTTTTCTGACTTTATCTTAAATCGTTTTATGGCACATCCTGGAGGGAGGTAGCAGTATCTTTGTTGCTTCTTTTTCAAATTTTTAAATTTATTTTGATAGAGGTATAGGTGATTCACAATATTATTTTAGTTTCAAGTGTACAACACAGTGATTCAAAATTTTTGTAGATTATACTCCATTTAAAGTCATTATAAAATACAGCTATATTCCCTGTGCTGTACAATATATCCTTGCAGCTTATTTCTTTTATACATAGTAGTTTGTATCTCTTAATCCCCTATACTTATCTTGCCACTTCCCCCTTTCCTCTCCCCACTGGTAACCACTAGTTTGTTCTCTACATCTGAGAGTCTGTTTCTGATTTGTTATATTCATTCTTTTTTTTTTTTTTTAGATTCCATATATAAGTGATAACATACAGCATTTTTCTCTGACTTATTTCACTAAGGATGATATCCTCTAGATCCATCCATTTTGTTGCAAAATGGCAACATTTCATTCTTTTTTTTTGGCTGAGTAGTATTCTAGTGTGTGAGTGTGTGTGTGTGTGTGTGTGTGTGTGTGTGTGTATGCATCTTCTTTATCCATTCATCTGTTGATGGACATTTAGGTTGCATCCATATCTTAGCTATCGTAAATAATACTGTTATGAACGTTGGGGTGCATGTATTTTTCCGAATTAATGTTTTCACTTTCTTCGGATATACACCCAGGAGTGGAATTGCTGGATCGTATGATAGTTCTATTTTTAGTTTTTCGAGGAACCTCCGTACTGTTTTCTGTAGTGGCTGCACCAATTTACATTTCCATCAATAATGCAAAAGTGTTCTCTTTTCTCCACATCCTCGCCAACACGTTATTCTTTTATTGGGCGGGGGGTGCTGTGCCGCCCCGCCTGTGAGATCACGGTTCCCCCACCAGGGATTGAACCCGGGTCATTGCAGTGAAAGCATCGAATCCTAACCACTAGACCGCCAGGGAACTCCCAACATTTGTTATTTCTTGCCTTTTTGGTAATAGCCACTCTGACAGGTGTGAGGCGGTATCTCCTTGTGGTTTTGATTTGCAAAACCCTGATAATTAGTGATGTTGAGCAGTTTTTCCTGTACCTGTTGGCAGATCTTACCGGGCAGGGCCTCCTCAGGGGAAAGGCTGTGCATATTCTGCATATGAAATGCAAGGGCCTCACGGGTCAGCAAGGTGCTTGAAGCACTGGCAAACCTTCAGGGCGCGGTCAGCTGTGGCTTTGAGGTCAGGCAGACCTGTCTGCAAGTCAAGGCTCCTCCACTGGCTCTGAACGGGGGTTTGTGACTTTGTGCACATACCTTAACCTCTGTAACTCAGTTTCCTCATTTTTAAATGTGGACGATGATGCTTATTTCAAGCAGCTACTGTAAGGCTTAAATGAGAAATGTACATAAAGAGTTTAGCCTAGTCCGTGACACATACAACATGTTCAGTAGCTATTACTGGTGTCCTTCAATCATAAGTTCTAATTTTTAGAAAGTTTTTCCTCTTATTGAGCTAAAATTCCTGTAACTTCCTTGCATTGCTATGGAATCTGCATGCTCTTTTTAAAAAATTTCTTTATAATGTTTTTTATTTTTGCATGCTCTTTCATTCATTCAACAAACATGAATTGGTTGTTTCCCTCGTGCCAGGGGCTGGACCAGGCCTGTGAGCACAACTGAGACTAAAGACCAGTCTCTGTATGTGGGAGAAGTACCCCTCCTCCACATGACAGATTGGGATATGTAAGAAGAACAATCACTGCTTCCTTGACATACTTCTTTCCCAGGCTCAGCCTCCCTCTCCCACATCCATTTAGCTGTACTTCTTGCTCTTGTTGCTTGTTGATTTTAATCAAGGCTCAAAATTATCCCTTCTCCAGGAAGTCTTCCCAAACCGCACTAAGCAACTGTGTCTCCCCGCCCCAGTTATCTTGTCCGCCCTTGGGGACCCAGTTTCTATTCTTCCTATTTGTTTGCACTTGCCAGTTTTTTGGTGTGTTCCCACTTTTTTGGAGAGCAACCCAAGGCTTCCAGGCACTGTGCAAGGAAATGGAAGACAGCAGTCTCGAGCCACAGCCAGTGTCCCTCAGGAAAGCTCAGTCACTCTTTTGCTTGGCCACCAGGGAGCTGAAGCACACATGCAGGTCAAGAAAGGTTGTGCTGCACGAGTGTGCGCTGGAGCTGGAAGGAGGCTCAGGCTGGATCCGAGATACAGGACCACAAGTGACCAAGCCAACCTGGAAGTCTGGTCTCCCGGCTTTAGTTCTATGCTCTTTGGAGAGCATTCCTCCAGTACACCCAAGCAAGGGCACATCCAGGCCTGAAGGTTGTTCAGTTATGGGGGGAAGGGGAGCTCTGAAAGAAAAAGGATAAAAAGATTAGGTACAAAAACAAATGCTTAATTATAATGAGAAATGAAACCACAATGAATCACAAATGCTAAAAGAGCTGATTAGTGTGACAAAGTTGAAATGACACAGTCGTAACAACAGCTATTACTGTTATTTGATTCCCTGATACATCTCTATGCTTATTTTTCTTCCTACATTTTTTTGGCTGCATACTTCTTGTTCGCCATATGATACCAATTTCACAACTTAGTTTTCTACTGAGAGAATGGAAAGATAATTCAGTCTTTCCTCTAGCATGGCTGATCAAAATTTGGTTTTTATATTCATTTCGAAAACTTTCATCATCTGGGCAAACCTGCCCAAAGCCCCGGGCTTCATCCTGGCTCTCCAGTTCCCAGGCGGGGCCCCAGCAGCTGCTCGTCTCGCTGCCCGCATCCCTCCCCCACCACCCCGACCCAGGAGATGGCTACAGGGCCGCGGGTGCAGCGGCGAGCCTGGCAGTCCCAGGGGCACCCCGCGTGGTGAGCCCGGCTGGGGCAGCGCTACCGCCTCCAGCCAGCAGGTGGGGCTGAAAAGCCCCTGAAGCAGAAGCCTTAGTCTCGGAGCATCTTTTGGATAGATCCTTGGAATCAGGGGCCTCCATTCCTAAACATTTAACTTCTTCTTACTGTAAGTGGAGGATATTGCTTTATAATCATCATCATCATTATTATTATATGAATATTATTATTTGCAATACAAATTGTCTTTCATTGCTAATGTTGATTAGATCTCAGTAACGGGATTACAGAAGCGTTGTTTTTTTAGATACAAATGTCTATATCTTTGACTTTTTTTTTTTTTACTATAATAAAGGAAAAATGCTCTTTTATTAATCTGATGTCCATTAAATATCTTTGCAGCTGTTACATGAACGTTAGGTGCCTGGCACATAAATATATACACACTGCCACAGTTGATAGATTTACACTGTACACTAGTCACCCCTGTTAAGAGTGTTTTGGATGTGAAGGCCTGAGAGGAATGATAACAGCAGCTCTACTAATCATATCTTATCTGTTCAGGAATTTTACAGTTTCTAAAGCACTTTCACAGATATAAGTTAATTTAGGCCTTTCAACATCTTATGATGGAACCAAGGCAGAAACAATTTCTACCTTTTCTAGATAAAGAGATAGAGGTCCAGAAAATGGTCCTAAGGTCACAACACCTAAAAAGTGACAGGTTCAGCCCCTTGCCCTTACCTACTCTGGCTGGCTCTGTTGCACATCTCTTTGGAATCCATCTCTTCCTTATCATCTCCCTGTGCTGCACCTCTTCAGGATCGCATGGTCTTCTCCTGGGCTAACAACAGCTTCTTTCTGAGCTCCGTACTGCCAGCCTCCCCTCCAGATTCTCCTTCCACCGCCGCCCAAGTTATTTGTGAAACTCCCTTGCATAAAATCCTCCAATGGCTCCCCATCCCCTTCAGGACCATCTCTGGCCTACCCTTCTAGGCTCTGCACATCTGACCCCACCTACCTCTTCAGGCTCATCTCCTGTCACTCCTCCAAGGCTAGCCAAACATGCTGGTCTCTCTTAACCCTCAGGAAGTTAGCAAATGGTATTCCCTCTGCCTGGAATTCTACTTTCTTCAAATGTAACCATGCACAATGATCATACTTATCTCCTCTCTGAAGCCATGTCTAAACCCTCCTGGCAATATGTCATTCTCTTTCTGCTGCATTAGGGAGTTCCAAACACAGATGCCTACAGTGGCCAGGCAGGTAACAATATAAATAGAGTTGGTGTAAAATGATCACTAGCACCAGCTACAGGCCCATGATAAACATCAAGGACAGTGTCTATCACAATGGGCTGGGGAGATTCTTGCAAACTCGAGAGACATGTCCCTTCTTAAGAAGGCAGCCTCTACATAATTCCAGCTCGTGGATGTCTAGCATCAATTCCAGGCCCAGTGTCACCAAGTTTCTTAATTTTTAAAGGTAACTCAGGAATCTGGACTTTTACATTAAAATTCCAGATTCGGGGGGAACTCCCTGGCGGTCCAGTGGTTAGGACTCGGCGCTTTCACTGCCATGGGCCTGGGTTCCATCCCTGGTCAGGGAACTAAGATCTCACAAGCCACGCAGCAAGGCCAAAAAATGAACAAATAAAATAAAGTAATAATTCTGTTTAAAAAAATATTCCAGATTTTGAAATGCTAGCACTCCAGGGGCCAACGCTTGCAAGCCAAGTAAAAGACATTAGTGGGCAGGGTTCATCCAGTGGGCCTCCAGTGTTCAATCTTTCTTCTACAACTTTTTGGCTGCGTGGCTTGCAGGATCTTACTTCCCCGACCAGGGTTTGAACCTGAGCCCTTGGCAGTGAAAGTGTGGAGTTGTGATCACAGGACCGCCAGGGAATTCCCTCTCGTCTACATTTTAATGGGCCATTGTACATAACAGTGGCCAAAATGTACTAAACACTCACTACGTGCATGGCAGGTCCTTTTCTAAGTGCTTTACGTGTATTCATGCATCCAGTCTTCCCAACAGCCTGAGAGGTGGTTACTATTATTATCCCCATTTTACAAAGGAGGAAGCAGAAGTTAAGTAACCTGCTCAAGGTCACTGAGTTGGTGAGTGCATTCCAGTACTGGCAGCCCTCCTGTAATATAAATGCTTCTCTCGTGATCTCACCTACTGGACCATAATTCCTTTGTGGTCCACAGCCTCTCGTCTGTGTATTTCCTAAAATATCTAGTATAGGGGGCACTCCCTAAATGTACGTTGAGCTGAACTGATATTGCATGTAATAGATGCAATTATGTCTTCATTCATTCACTCAGTAAGACATTTGGAGTGTCTACCATGTTTCCTGTCCTGTGTTAGGGACTATGGGAGTCCAGGGACATAGCTTTTGGTCTCCAGGTGCTTCCAGTCAAGGAGCACAAAATAATTATCATTACTAAATTAGACTAACTGCAAAATTTTACCAAGGACCGATTATGAATTCACGAGATAAAGCAGGGAACGTACAATTCAACCCAGTCACTGTCTGGTGATCTAACCGTATTTCAGAGAAGATGAAAATATGTGGAGGAAAAAAAAAAAAAAGGAAAAGAAAATATGTGGAGGGAACAAAGGGAAAGGTTGATTTTAGGGAAGAAACTTCAAAAGCATGTCAGCAATGGTAATACTTCATCTGGCAAATGACTGAAAGGGATGGAGCTTAACTGAAATTCACACAGCAAAGTTGGTTGATTGAAAAGCACTCTCTTTTGTATAGGAACAGACTTGGGGAAGATATTTGAAAGGTTTCAGAAAATATACCTTTTTGCTGACTCTGTGTCTCCTCATATATAAAAGACAGGAGTGGGGAAATAGAGGTAGCTTCTCTGAACTGTTTATAGAAATCAAATTCTACTGTGACAAACACATTCTAACAAATACCTGTTGAGATGGCTTGGGGGAGGGAGGCATTACAGAAAGGGTGAAGGACATGTCATCTTGATTGTGGTGATGGTCTGACAGGTATACGTGTATGTTAAAACTCATCAAATTGTAAACTTCGAGTACTTGCAGTTTACTTGACGTCAGTCATACCGCCATAAAGCTGTGAAAAAATTTCCTAGACTCTTGCTGTTCAAAACGTGGTCTGTGGACAGCAGTATCAGCCCAGAAAGCTTATTAGAAATGCAGACTCTCAGGCCTCCCTCCTGAGTCAGAATCTTCAGTTTAACGATACCCTTGTGTGGTACTCATACACATTAAATTTGACCTCTTATAGTGAATGTCTGGAACTCATTTCCTACCATGAGTTGTTATAGGAAAATTATATTTCCTAATCAGTTCTAGGTCACTAAGAGCAACTACCTACAGAGCATTCTTTGATGGTTATATTAGGAAGAGGTTTATGTGTTTGATCTAGAGAACGTGCAGATTTTTCAAGAATATTCAATATGTTAAACTCTAAAACAATAAAATGTCAATAATTACCACTGTATCATATTTTACCTGTCCATCTTCCTAGGTGTGTTCTGTAGGTTTTAATATTTACACTAAATTAAAAAAATTTTTTTTCTGATTACAAAAGAAATGCTTATTGTAGAAAACTTGGAAAACAGAATCTATAATCCCAGGAAGTAGAGTTATATTTACCCATCTCATTATCACCCTCAAAAGTTATTGAGTACTAAAGATAAAATACAAAAATGTAGTATAGGGCTTCCCTGGTGGCGCAGTGGTTGAGAATCTGCCTGCCGATGCAGGGGACACGGGTTCGAGGCCTGGTCTGGGAAGATCCCACATGCCGCGGAGCAACTGGGCCCGTGAGCAACTGGGCCCGTGAGCCATGGCCTGCGCGTCCGGAGCCTGCGCGTCCGGAGCCTGTGCTCCACAACGGGAGAGGCCACAACAGTGAGAGGCCCGCGCACCGCGATGAAGAGTGGCCCCCGCTTACCGCAACTAGAGAAAGCCCTCGCAAAGAAACTAAGACCCAACACATCCATAAATACATTTTTTTAAAATGTAGTTATATTTATGACTTCTTGGAGGTTAGGCCTTGTGATATGCATATCTCTTTTTTTTTTTTTTTTGCGGTACGCGGACCTCTCACTGTTGTGGCCTCTCCCGTTGCGGAGCACAGGCTCCGGACGCACAGGCTCAGCGGCCATGGCTCACGGGCCCAGCCGCTCCGCAGCACGTGGGATCTTCCCGGACCGGGGCACGAACCCGCGTCCCCTGCATCGGCAGGCGGACTCCCAACCACTGCGCCACCAGGGAAGCCCCGATATGCATATCTTTAAAGTAATTAGCGCTTCCCTGGTGGCGCAGTGGTTAAGAATCCTCCTGCCAATGCAGGGAACACGGGTTCAAGCCCTGGTCTGGGAAGATCCCACATGCCACGGGGCAGCTAAGCCTGTGCACCACCACTACTGAGCCTGCGCTCTAGAGACTGTGCTTCACAACAGGAGAAGCCACCACAATGAGAGGCCCATGCACCGCAACAAAGAGTAGCCCCCACTCGCTGCAGCTAGAGAAAGCCTGCACGCAGCAACTAAGACCCAACACAGCCAAAAATATAAAACAAAACAAAACATTTAAAAAAATAATTAAAGTTAAATCTAAAGATCCAAGCTAAGTGAAAATAAATCACTGGGCTTAGAGTACTAGAGTTTGTTTCAAGATGTGGGTTTACTGTAGATCAATGAAGCTGAAGCTTCAGGGCCCCTCAGTTGCACAGGCCACTTGCAAGGCCCTTGGAGAGGCCCTGGCAATATATTTACCAGATCAAATGTTTCTGTAAAAGTTTCTAAAGTAAGATATTTAAGACCACTGTCACATTGTATTCAGACTTCCATCACTTCTCTTCTGCATTAAGTGGTGCAGGAATGGCCACTGGCTTTTTTGAGACCTGGCTAAGGGAACAATGATTCAATTAGGGATACATTTCATTTGGGTTTACTGGCGTGCATTTATGGTTTGCAGTCATTTCTGGCTACTGTTAAATTATTACTCACCGTGGGTGTAGGAATGGCTTTCTGGAATACACCTACCTCCCATTATACCAGCTCAGCCAGCACCATGTTACAGAGGTGCAGGACTAGAGGGCAAAATAACTCTGTGATGCCTGGCACAGGAATGTGATGCCATGGGCAGCAGAGGAGAAACAAGATTTGAAAGAAAAGGAGAAATTAGCCCATAGAAAATCCTTGCGACTGTCAGAAGTAAAAAATCCTTCCGACTCTAAGTAGGGGATCAAATCTCTCAATGCCTAACCTAAAATGGAGGTTCTCACTCATCAGGAATCTAAGTAATGTCATATATACAATTATAAGTGCACCAGACTTATTTTTGTTTGTATGGAATGGAATGGAATATATTAGAATTCTTGTATTTGTGGGACACAAACTTGCAGTCGTACTGTAGTGAGTCTTTATGTGAAGTCACATGTTTTATTCATCTTAACGGAGGAGATTCTGTTTTAACACAGCAGAAAAATCTTGTCCTGAAAATCGCTGGATATCCAGTAAAAACCAGACAAAAAATTGCCATTGAAGCAGCCAGACAGTCCTGAAATATTATAGCTCATATGTGAGAGAAACTAGACAGGCTTTCCCAAATTTGACAATAACCCTAAAAAAATACACAGTAATTCAGTAATAAGTTGTGAAGCTAAAATTTATAAGCAATTAATAATAACAAAGGATCACCATGCTAAAGACTGATTTTTCTATTTTCATTATAGAAAACATTACAAAATAATTAGCATAGGAAAAGCTGATCAAAAGTATACAGCCAAAAAGTGTGGGCAAAATTATCATAAATGTTGCCCATAAAGGCTAGGAACACAGATAAATATATATAATGTTGTCAAGAGCTTTTTCAATCTTTTTTTTTTTTTTTTGCGGTACGCGGGTTCCTCACTGTCGTGGTCGCTCCCGTTGCGGAGCACAGGCTCCGGACGCGCGGGATCTTCCCGGACCGGGGCACGAACCCGCGTCCCCTGCAACGGCAGGCAGACTCTCAACCACTGCGCCACCAGGGAAGCCCCGAGCTTTTTCGATCTTTAAAAAATAAATAAAATAATTATGTTCTGGATTTTTGGACGCCCTGTAGAAGTGTGTCAAGCAGTTAATAAAAATTTTATGGTTATCTGTGTGATGTTTGTGAGTTAACTTTTCAAAATGTCACTTGTGAGTTCTTTCTCATTCTAAATATATATTCACTTTCCTACCTCTCTGCTAGTAATTTTTTGTGTTTTTTACTTAATGAGGGCCCCACAAATTGTAGGAGCTTCAGTTCCCGAACAAAACAGGATGTGCCCTTCCACGACAGTCTCAGAAGCCACGGAATTTCTCTGCAGCTTCAGTTTATTCTTTAAAGAAAAAGGCGATTGCTCGGCATTTCCTTAGAATTGCCAAAGTTCCGCCAACCACACAACTCTACAAATGCGGAGGGTCTGACCGGAGGGGTACGGCGCTCACCAGCAGTCACCCTGCCGGCACAGACCTTACTCGGGGTCCCTCTGACCCCGCCCGACCCCTCCCCTGCCGGACACCGCGAGCCGCCGGAAAGAACGGCGGGGCAGGGGCCGCTGGGCCATAGTACCCTCTCTCCGGGAGGAAAGAGTGCCGGAGGGGGACCGGGCGAAGGTGGGCGCGGGGCGCTCAGGACCCGCGGGGTTGAGGTCAGGGCGAGTGGTGGCAGAGCGGAGCCGACCGACAGATCGGGAGAAGGAGCGGGCGGGGCACCATGCCCGGGAGCCCTAGATCCTACTCAGCGGCGGAAGTTCCGGTGTCGGAAGGCGGAGGTCAGAGGTCAGCAGGAAGTCGATACGTGGCCGCCGCTTGTCCCCGCCGAGGAAGCGCAGCAGGCGGAGATGGCGGCGGTGCTGAACGCAGAGCGACTCGAGGTGTCCGTCGACGGGCTCACACTAAGCCCGGACCCGGAGGAGCGGCCCGGCGCGGAGGGCGCCCCGCTGCTGCCGCCGCCGCTGCCGCCGCCCTCGCCTCCTGGGTCCGGCCGGGGCCCGGGCGCCGCAGGGGAGCAGCCGGAGCCCGGGGAGGCGGCGGCTGGGGGCGCGGCGGAGGAGGCGCGGCGGCTGGAGCAGCGCTGGGGCTTCGGCCTGGAGGAGCTGTATGGCCTGGCGCTGCGCTTCTTCAAAGGTGAGCCGGGCAGGCCCCACCCCCGCCGTCTCTGCCCGGCCCCGGGGAGACTGGACCCGTCTCGTCCTCACCCACCCGTGTGGGACCGCAGTGACCGGAGCTGGGCTCTGTCCTTGGGGTTACCCGAAGTTTGTCACTACCCGTTTGGCCACTAGGTCCCACCCGTAGGGGCCTGGAACCTTGGTTTAGCAGTCCGGCTCCCGCCTCCCCGAGGTTACCGGGGCATCTTACCTGATTTAGCTTCTCGGTTTTCCAGGAGCCTGGGTGGAAGAATGAGCTCTCTCTCTTTCCCAGAGGTTCCCGTTCTGGGATTTTTTTTTTTTTTTTTTAACTGTCGCATTCCTTTTCCTGTTTCTTATGGCTTGGCACGTCAGAACCACCGATTTTTGCCCTTTTTCCACAGTGGAAGAAATCTTTCCATGGGTTTCATACATATACTTTCCATTCATTATGGAGAGCCTAGGACTTGATCACTTGGCAGTATTGATGTGGCAGAGAAGAAGTAAAGTATTAATCCCCCTTGGTTTGTCAAACTGAAGAGAAGGGATGCTCGCTGTGTAACTAGTAACTTCTAGATGGTTAAAATTTTACCTTACAAGCAATGTCCAAGAGTGAATTCTCAGATTAAGGCCTAAATACCCTCTGTACTTCTCACAGAATTAATTGTAATAAATCTTGTCTTAGAGCTAGATTGTGGTGTGTGGGTTTTTTTAATTGGGTAGTTCGCGAAGTCAGATGGTGGTGGTGCCTCACATGACCTTGTCAGTGGGAAAAACTGATGAGAAGAGATACTTTGATCTTGTGGGGTAGATGAGCAAGGAGAAACATCGGCAAATGAAACTTCAGACGTGGTTGCTAGGTTCCGTATACATTCCAGAACAGCATATTTATGACACTTTTCCCAGAGGGAGTACCTTTTGGAGTACATATTTTACTAGTTGAAGTTGAATCGTTGAAAGTAGTGATACATTCGAAAGTTATTTGTTTTCTCTGAAAATGATTCTAATTGTGCAAACTAATGAAAGTCTTTTATAAATTTTCCAGAATATTTGGTCATTCCCCTTCATTGCATTTTTTATTAAAAAGTTTACCTTTGAAATATTCATCGTCACTGCACGATGAGTTCAGCTCTCCATGCCAGCTTGGGGAATTGGTAATGACTAATGGGTTTTGGATCACTTGACCCTTAGGTCACTGGCTTGAATTTAGAGTTTCCTGAGGTGATGATATACTGCCACTTATGTAAAAATTGGGTGGTTTCTGTACAATTCATATAACTACATTTTACTTAAAATTTTTATTCTTGGAACTTACTTTTCTGGTGTACAGTAAGATTAAAGTATATTGTAGCAGAATAACGTGTAAAAATAGAAAAGAATGAACTTCTAATCTTAACTTTCGCCATATAACTAACAAAAAAAATGGATAATTTTATCTTCTGAGCCTGTCTTATTTGAAAATGGTAGTAATGTCTTCTTTGAAAGATTAGAACACTTAATGTGCGGTAAATTTAGCATTGCTTGGGAGTCAGGAAACTCTGGATTCTTTGTTTTGGGCTGTGCCGCGCAGCCTGCGGGATCCCAGTTCACCGACCAGGGATTGAACCCGGGCCACGGCGGTGAGAGCACCAAGTCCTAACCACTGGACCGCCAGGGAATCCCTCTGAATTCTACTTACCATGTACTCCTAGACAATTAACTTTTCTCTTCCAGATTCAGTTTGTTTATATATAGAGATATAATATGGCTGGATTAAATGAATTTTGACATCTCAGATTTAAGGTTTAGTGCTCTAAACCTAACATTATTTTAACGAGTTTGTTGAGTGGTAGGACTCCTAGGGGAACCTGTAATTTGGGACCTAGTTATCAGTCATCTTAAAGAAAAAAGCTACATTGATAGTTATGATTTATAAGTTCCTAAGTTAAGCTCTCAAAGCAATATCCAAGTACTTAAAAGGAGAAATAACAGTCTAGCAATCAAAAGCTCCCTTTCTGCATGGATCATTAAATGTTAGCAATGAAGAAGCTATTAGTATATGAGGTTCCTGAGGTGGGGTGGGGGGGAAGGATCTAAAAACAGTCAGAAGAATTATGGAAAGTAGGGTGAGTCAAGTGTTGGCTGCCTTTGTTAATGTGTGAATTTTTCCAGCATAATACTTGGCATTTTTATCAGTCTTGCAAGGACTTTAATAAATCACTATTTTGTGGTTTTGTATCTCATATGAATTAGAAATAACATTACACTTTATCTTTTGCTGTGGAATAAATATGAATCTTGAAAGCATGGGTATCTTTTTCCATTGAAAATAACTTGGGTTGGGAATTAGGGACCCTGTTTCTCATTTCTCATTCCCTGCCACAGTGAGCATAGGCCAGTGCCGAACCCATTGTGTCAGTTACCTAATCCTCTTAGTTTTTGAAGGTAAAAGTAAAATAATAGATGAAAATACTGGAAAATGTAAGTTAGTATTTTACCATTTAAGCTCCAGACATTGTTGAATCCTTATTATGGATCAAGTTTTATATAAGGTTACCCACTGTAAATGAATAGTATTCATTTACAGGTTTTTTTTTTTTTTTTTTTTTTTTACTGTTATGGAACTTAGAGTCCAAAAGAGGAGTTAAAGACCCAGTGGCAACTGCAATACAATGTGGAGGATCCAGAGAGCAAATGCCATTCCAGAGAAGGGCGAAGGCCAAGAGCCATGAAAGGGCAAGGCATGTGTGTCGGGGAAATGGCAAATAGGAAGTAGGTACTGTAGTTTGATGGAGAGAGCTGGGAAGGTAAATTGGTGTCAGGTCTGTGGAAGGACTGGAATGCTATTGTAAATAGCCTTTTTGACAGCAGACAGTGAGGAACCATTGAAGGTTTTTAAAAGGAGGAGCAAAGTTGCCCAGTTCTACTTTAGGAAGATTAAGCTGGTTTTCTTATCTCTTGGGTTAAGGAATCAGCTGGCTTTATTTGTAGACTTTCTACTTCTTGGATGAAGTTAACCTGCGGAGTTGTGTTTTGGCTTTTAGAGTTCTTGGGGTTGAGTTTTTCCTTGTCTAATACTTTGTTGCCTCACTCCATTAAGCTGGTAGATGGTTGCATTAATTTAAAATTCCAGAGTGATAATTGCCACCAGTTATTGAGCAGATGTTCACTAAATATCAGGTACTATTTTGAGAGCTGTATGTATACTGTTTTGTTTAATCCTCTACAAGCCCTTCTGTGGGGGTGTTATCCTGGTTTCTTAGTTGAGAAACTTGCCCTGTAGGCCCGTTAGTTATCAGTAGTAAGAGGCAGAGCTGGTCCTGGGTCTGTCTGATTCCAAAGGCAGTTCTTCCCACTATAGGAGATGAAAAGCAAATAGGAACACCTTGCTTTTTGATGGTGTTCCTAGGAAAATATTCAAAACTACCTACCTTGTTGCCTTATCACATTTTAGAACTTCTTTAATATATTTGCTTGAAAATATTAAGAGCTAATGGAAAGATACTGTTTTTCTGCTCATGGTCACTTTATCGAGAATCTCTTCAGAGATCTGGAAAGGATGATTGTGTTTTACTCTTGGTAAATTGAAAATGGATGTGTGATTCATTAGCAATTGAAAAATGGTAATATTCTAATTGTCTTTCCTTCATTGTAATACTTTTCCTCACATGCTATTTGGTTTGGGGTACAGCTTAAATAAGAAAGAAAAGATAAATGCTTCTTTCCCATTATTAGGTTTCAGAATAATGAGTTGTTCCCTTAGCAGCCTCAAAAGGTGACAGTTTTCAAAATGTTATATACTCATGCATGTAAACCTTTTTTTTTTTTTGCTTAGGCTCTTATTATTGATGCTCAAATTGTACCATCTTTAGCAAGTGGTGGCCTTTTAAGATTGGCTCCTAAGTTCCTTTGACATGACTAGTAGTCTTCTATAGCTTCCTTGGTATCTGGTATGATGAGATGTTCCAAATTCATCTTATACATTTCCTGCCTCCATAGGAATCAGCCATTTCTCCAAAGAGACATGGTTCCTTTAGTGGGGAGC
This sequence comes from Kogia breviceps, assembly GCF_026419965.1. NCBI lineage: Eukaryota > Metazoa > Chordata > Mammalia > Artiodactyla > Physeteridae > Kogia > Kogia breviceps. The sequence continues at coordinate 22,774,990 of NC_081310.1, read as the reverse complement.
GGCATTTGAAGAGCGGTAATCTGGGTGTTAGCAGTGGGCGCTCATTGCTACTGGATTGGTTGTTATTTCAGTAGACAGATCTAGGGTGTGTGTGTGTGAGGGGAGTGATAAGTTTTTGAGGGTGTGATATGTGAAAGGAAGCTGTAGTTGAATTTGGAGGAACTTAAGTCTACGACTCAGTTTCTCTGTGGAATTGTTAATGAATCTCCACTAGCATTGCTGTCGATTACACTGTGTTATGTTGCCTGATAGCAGAGAAGCAATCATATGGACATACTGAATAGTTCCATTTCCTTTTGTCCTCTTGAAACATATGCATCTCCAAGAACTTTTATAAATGGCTCCATTAATGTTTTAAAATACTGTACAACTGTAATTTATTCTTTGGTAGCATAATAATTAGTGTGTGCCTCCTGGACTTAAGTGGACTAGCTTCAGATAATTTCAAGTTTAATTGTTACTATTGAATATCTATTAAATTTTGAGTTTATTTTTCCCTTCTTTCTTTATTGTCTTTATCTTTAGGTATACATGTGTAGCGTAGGAGGATGTAATAGACCTGAGAGACACTTATAAGAAAGAAAATTACAGCCGCCAAGAATAGTATGCCTTTTAAACATCTGCTTTTTTAATTTGCTATTTCATACTAGATTTGAGCTGAACTAAAATTTTCCTTTGAATACTGGATTCAAGGATATGTTTATATATGTGTTTGTATATGTGTATTTTTTGTATATATTTTGTATATGTGTATATTTTAGTGTAGCTGATTTTCACATTTGCCTGAGGCCTCCCCTTTATTTACTGCACGTGCAGAAAGGTACACAAATCATAAATGGTGCTTGATGCATTTTTACAAAGTGAGTACACTTTGGTAACCAACAACCAGAAGGAGGTAATGTTTACTTTTATCAGTTAGCTAAAACGAGAGCTACTCTGGCTCAGTATTTAGGAAGTTGAGTTCTGGAGTGAACACTACCTGGGGTATTTTTTCCTAGTTTTGCCACTCAGTTGTTTAAAATCTGCCTTCCTTTACTCAAATTGTTGTAAGAATTATAAGAATTTTATATATATATATAAACTCTTAGCAGAGTACCTAGCAATTGGTATTCTGTGACTGCTTATGTTGTTGAAGAGGAGAGATTACCAAGAATTTATTAGAGAGTGTGTTGAATTAATGGGGGGGGAGATCAACTTTTTTTTTTTTTTTTTTTTTTTGTGGTATGCGGGCCTCTCACTGTTGTGGCCTCTCCCGTTGCGGAGCACAGGCTCCGGACGCGCAGGCTCAGCGGCCATGGCTCACGGGCCCAGCCGCTCCGCGGCATGTGGGATCTTCCCGGACCGGGGCACGAACCCGTGTCCCCTGCATTGGCAGGCGGATTCTCAACCACTGCGCCACCAGGGAAGCCCGAGATCAACTTTTATTAAGCACTTTGTACATGCTAGACAGTTTCCAGAGTTTCATACTCATTAACTCAGAAATACTGCATTTATTATACTTTCTTATAAGTAGTATAAAAATGTATCAGTCAGTTGTTTTCTCAGTTGAACATGGACGAGATGTGGTTTTAATTTTAATATTTCTAAAAGATGGATTTTATTCAAAGTGTGTTCTCTGCCAGGCAACAGTGATAGGGCCATGAAAGAAAACAGATTTGAGCTTAGGCTGCTTTGGGGGAAATTCTGTATCTGGAATGAGAGAAGGGGGAGGTGGTCCCGCTATCTTCCACACAGTTCAGGCAATCCCTGGATACTGCTTTCAGTTTGAGGCATCATTCTTTAGGGTTAAAGACAAAATGGAGCTCATTCAGAAGAGAGCAACTTGTATAGTGTGGGAATTCGAATGCCTGCCATCATTATCATAATAGCTGCTGTTTAGTGAGTGTCTGCTCTACTCAGGCACTGTATCAAGACTTTGGAACACAGTATTTCTAACCCTCACAAGAAATGTGAGAAGTTATTATCTCCATTTTATTGATAGCAAAACTGAGGCTCAGAAAGGTTATCTGTGTCTGTGTTATATACTTAGTAAATAGCAGAACTGGGTCTTTAGGAGGTATGTATGAGTGAATAAGCTGGGAATATTTAGCCTAAAGAATAGAGAATTCAGGGCAAATATGATATACAGTATTTTGTGGCTTTTTTTGAGGTCTGATCTGTTAGATGTGTTTTATTTAATGCCAAGGACTGGAAATAGACACTGTGGATAAAATTGAGACAGATCTACTCAGAATAAAGAGCTGAAATAAAAATCACAGCTATCCAAACATGGAATAGGCTGTTTGAGACAATGAATTCCCATCACCAGGAAGTGTTCAAGCATATGTTAGCAGTAACTAGGTGGGTATGCTTTGATTTCTTTATTTTAATCTTTTACGTATCTACTTCAGGTTTTTTCTTTGTTGTTACTGTGAGGCTTATATAATATAGTTATACTATAAAATACTATACTGTAGTATAAAAATATACTATGGGTTAAGCTGATAACTTCCATAGCATACAGTAACTATATTCTTTCACTTCTCCCTCCCTCACATTTTAGATTATTGATGTTACAATATACATCTTTTTATATAGTGTGTCCAGTAACAAATTACTGTAGAGCAAGTGGTTATGTAGAGAGGATTTGAACTTTGGTTGTGCAGTTCAGTCGTCTATCTCTTTTTTTTTTTTTTTTTTTTTTGTGGTACGCGGGCCTCACACTGTTGTGGCCTCTCCCGTTGCGGAGCGCAGGCTCCGGACGCGCAGGCTCAGCGGCCATGGCTCACGGGCCCAGCCGCTCCGCGGCACGTGGGATCTTCCCGGACCGGGGCACGAACCCGCGTCCCCCGCATCGTCAGGCGGATTCTCAACCACTGCGCCACCAGGGAAGCCCAGTCGTCTATCTTTAATATCCTTTCCAACCCATAGATTTTATTGGCTTTCATTTCATCAAATAAAGACTAGAAGGAACATTGAAATAATTTGTTGCCTTCCTCTATCTTTACCTCCAGAGAGAAGAGAAAAATATTTCTCAGTAAACTTACTCTAACAGTTGACATGCGAGACTAATAACCTTTTGTTTAATTAATTTCAGATGGAAGGGTAATCTTTCAGAGCTTTGGGCTTGGTAACTGTGATTATAACGCTATTATCAAATTATTTATGTTGTCTTACTAGAACTGTAAAGTTAGATACTTATAAATTTAATAGAAATGTAATCTAGAAGCCATTTCTCTCTTTATTGGGAAAATGTGTTAGAAGAAATTCAGTGGCTTAAAGCAACACATACTGTTTTATAGTTCTGGAGGTTAGAAGCTCAACATGGGTCTCACAGGGTTAGAATACAGGTGTCAGCAGAGCTCTGTTCCTTCTGGAGGCTCTAGGGGAGAATCTGTTGCCTTTTCCAGCTTCGGGAGGCCAGCTGCATGCTTTGGCTCGTGGCACCTTCCTCCATCTTCAAAGCTAACAGCATAACATCTTCAAATCTCTGTCTGACTCTTCCTGCTCTCCCTCCATTTATAAGGACTCTTGTGATTACTTTGGGCCCACGTGGGTAGTCTAGGATAAGGTCAGCTGCAATCTTAATTCCCCTTTTTCATGTAACCCAACATATTCACTGGGATGTAGATTCTGTGGATTAGATGTGGATATCTTTGGAGGGGTGGTATTACTATGCCTACCACATGTTATAATGTCTTATGAGCTGATTACTGAAATTGAGCATATGAGTTTACTCCTTTTACCTTTTTTTTTTTTTTTTTTTTTTTTTTGCGGTATGCGGGCCTCTCACTGTTGTGGCCTCTCCCGTTGCGGAGCACAGGCTCCGGACGCGCAGGCTCAGCGGCCATGGCTCACGGGCCCAGCCGCTCCGCGGCATGTGGGATCTTCCCGGACCAGGGCACGAACCCGTGTCTCCTGCATTGGCAGGCGGATTCTCAACCACTGCGCCACCAGGGAAGCCCTACCTTTTTATCAAAGTGAAAACCAAGGCAATTTAAAAGGTCAAGTTGTACTATGAAATTTATAAGGAAAAATAGCCAGCCCCGTCTCTCTTTTTTCCCATCTCCAAGACCTTCTCCCCCAAGGCAATCACTTTCCATTATTTTAACTGTTTCTTCTGGTATTTGTCTCTGTTTTCCTGCTTCTTCTCTTAATTTATTAATTATTATTATTATTTAAATATTTATTTATTTGGCAGCACCAGGTCTTAGTTGCGGCACGAGGGATCTAGTTCCCTGACCAGGGATCAAACCCAGGCTCCCTGCATTGGGAATGTGGAGTCTGGACCACTAAGGAAGTCCCTGCTTCTTCAATTTAAAAAAAAAAAAGAAAAAGAAAAAGTAAAAAGTAACTTATACATGTATGCCTCTCTCTTCCTCCTTCCTAAACTCTTAATTTTATATTATCACATTTGTGATTAAATCAGTGTCAGTTGTCTATTTGTGTTATTCATACCTGAGACAGATCATGCACTTTGGTTATATTTTGGTTCTTATGCAAACTCTTTGTCTTTTGTGTAGTTAGAGATAATTATCATTTTTTTCTCTGTCCTCAGGTAAACTCTTTTTTTTAAGAGACATCTCTCCTAGATATCCTTAAATTTTTGATTCAGTCTTAGCTTTCTACCTTCTGAGTCTCTGCCCACAGTCATCCTGAAAATTACCTTTACCTCTCTGTGGTGTTGGAATTCCTTCTTCTGGAATTCCTTATTTTCTTGTAGACTTTCTTTTTTCCTGTTGGAAAATTTCTTTCAGCCTTTTTTTCCCCCATGTTGGGAGCTTTCTCAAATGTCCCGTGATCCTTGGGTATTCATTCTTGTTAAAGGGTGAGGCACTGGAGAGCCAATTGTAACCTAGAGTACAAGCTTTTATTGTAGGTAATGAGGCAGAAGTTTCATCGGGGAACCCTCGACATCAGTATCTTTCAAACTAGTATGTGTAGGTATTTTATTTTGGGCCAGTTTTTCATGAAAATATTCCTGTCTCCTGCCTGGAGTGTATGAATCTAGTTGGCCAGCATTTAGGCACTAGACAGGAGGAGGGAGGGTGGGTGGAAGTTGTTTACCATTTACTAGCTTTCATTTTGTTTCTCTTTTTAGTCCTGCAGTTCACTCTCAGGCTGGTGTTCTCCCACCTGGAGTATCTGTGATTCGTGTTCTCTAGTATACACATCCAGACCTCTGCTAAGTAGGGGCAAGGTAGCCATCTGCCTGCTTGGGATTGCCAAACAAAATGGGAGGTAGGGGTACCTGCTTTTTAGATAGTTTTTAGATAGTTTTTTAGATAGTTTTTTATAGTTTTTAGGTAGTTTTAGATAGTTTTATATATTTATATATATTAGATGTATTTATATATCTAATATAAAATATTAATATATTTATATTTTTTAGATGGTTTTATATATTTATATACATATATATGTATTTGTTTGTTTGTTTGTTTGTTTTACTTCTTGGCCACGCCCCGAGGCATGTGGGATCTTAGTTCCCCAACCAGGAAGGAATCCGAGCCCCCTGCATTAGAAGCGTGGAGTCTTAACCACTGGACTGCCAGGGAGGTCCCTAGCTAGTTTTTAAACCGAAACCCCTATTTTTATCTAGACTTCAGCTTTTAAAGAACCTGGTGCCTTCAATTCCGGAGCTTTTCCAGGGTTCTCTGAATTGGCCTCCTTTTTCCTTTTAGTGGGGTTTCATTGAGGATCAGATGTAATAGTGTGTGTTCAATCCATGTTTAACGGGAAGTTGAATTTTATGTTTTCAATCCTTTAAATTATATTCGAATTTTTTAAATATTTAGAAATAATTTGGCTTTTGCATTTATTTCTTCCTTTAGTCCAGGGTCAGTAAACATTTTCAGTAAAGGGGCAGATAGTAAATATTTTAGGCATTAAGGACCATATATGGTCTGTGTTCATATTCTTTGTTTTTTGTTCGTCTATTTCTGTTTGTTGTTGTTTAACAATTCTTAAAAAAGATAAAAACAATTCTTAGCTCACAGGCCTTAAAAAACAACTGTGGGCGGAGTTGGTCTAGTTTGCCAATCCCTGCTTTAGTCTGTCTCCTTTAGGTAAAATAGTTTTTTAACCTGACTTTTGGTCTTCAATTTTATAGAAAATAAACTTTTTAATATAATTGTTACTGGACAGATGCCAGCAAGTGATCCTTTTTAGTCCATTTGATTGAAAATGGCTAGCTTTGTACTCACACTTCTCCAGGTAGTAGAGATGGTCATTTTCTGCTTTTCATTGATGTGTTTTCACACACTTGCATCTGAAAAATAGCTCTGCCGGTTCTTTCTAGCATAATTTATATGTCTTTTTGGTTGCCATAGAAAGCACTTTTCCAAATTGATTGAATTTAATGACTTTGTACTAATTAACTCTGTAAGTGCAGGGACCGAGGATGATGCCTCTCTTCTTTACCGGCAGGACTGAAAGAGCTTTCCTTTGGGAATATGGTCTTGGCTAAAGATCTTCGAGTTTCAGCAAGGCGTTTCTGTCTGTTGCAGTTATAGTAGTTATAACTTCTTTGCTGCTAACTACGTTTAATGCCCTTGGAACCAGAAATAATTTTAGGGGAGGGAATTCCCTGGCTGTTCAGTGGTTGGGACTTGGTGCTTTCACTGCCAGGGCCTGGGTTCGATCCCTGGTAAGGGAACTAAGATCCCACAAGTCGTGAAACAAGACCAAGTTAAAAAACAATAATAATAATAAATATATTTTTTAAAAAAGAAATAATTTAGGAGAAAATTATTCTCATCTAATGCAGAAAAACTAAATAAAACAAATCTTCGTGGTGTGTGAACTAGAGCCATCTGAAGAGTAGGAGAGAAGTAACTTTTTTGTAATACTATAATAGTCTGCCTAATGATATTGATTGTGAAGGGTTTTCATTTTCTGTTTTCGTTGAAGTTTAGAATGTCAACATGATGTGGGCTGTCCTGTACTAAAGGTGGTTGGGATTCTTAGTATATCCTTCTGGGTTTTGTATATTCCTCAGGAGAGAATAATTGATCTGTTAATCTCGTCCCAAAGGCTGAAAGATAAGTTGCCTCGACTTTTTAAAAACGTTTGTTAAAAAAGAATATGTGTATTTGATATAAAAGTACATATGCACATTGGAAATCTGAGGAAATAAAAAATGAATAAAGAAAAAATCTGTAATCCAATCTTTCAGAAATAATTATTAGTATTAACATTTTGGTGTGTTTCCTTTTCTTTGGTTTGTGTGTGTGTGTGTGTGTTTTTAAGACAGATTTAGTTCCCGGCTAGAATAATGATGAATAATTTGAAGATTCAGTAATATGTGTTAAAGGAAGGATTATAGAGCAAGTCTTAAAACTAGGAAATGCATAAAAGATTCTGTGGAAAGGCCAGTAAAATTCACAAGATTGGATGTACTGTTTTGCTCCTTTTCACAGAACTTGACCTGTACAGTCAGTTTCTTCTTTAGAGAGATTTGTTGGGCCTGGTTTTGGTGTGGTGAGCGCCTGTTAACAAAGCGTGCGCTTAGTGCTGGCGTTCATGGTGGTGAACAAATTTATGTGAGTGCTTGACAGAAGCTTACACTTAAAAACATATTCCCCTTCTGAAAAATTAATTCCGTCAGGCATAAAAAGGGCAGATGTTAAAATGACATCCAAAAATCCTGAAACCCCCCTTCCTCTGTTGATGAGTCACCTTTTAGGGTCAAGGTTAGACTAACACCTTGCTGAATAATGGGTACAGTTTCCTTGTTGACTCACCCTCTCCCATGGTCCCTGATTCTAGTTTGAAATAAAGGAGCAAATTTATCACCTGATAAGAAATGGACCCTCCCTCCATTAGAATAACTTTATAGTAGTCATATTTTTTAAATATTTTTTTCATACCCACTAGTCCTATCTGTTAGCTTCAGATCATCTCGCTAAAGCAAATAAGAATTCTTGTGTGTTTATGTTTGAAAAGTGCTGTATTACATGACTACTCAGAAAAGTGTTTGGTCTTCCAGTGAATAAAGTTTCCATCTGATTTTATCTTTATTGACGTTTATTTGGGTCAAAGCAACAACTTTCATAGAATTTAGACTTTTTTTTCTTTAAGGAAAAAACAAAACAAAATCTCAGGGATCCTGACTGAACAAAACAAGGAAGTTATATTCTACTATGGACTCTACCCCCACTGTTTCCCAGGCTCACTACACCTTTTTTTTTCTTGAATGACCAGCAGCATATTTTTCTTTTATAAGCCTCAAAATAAAATGAATAGTTAGGTTGGTGCCTTTTTGGTTTTAAAAAACAAAAACTTTATAAATAATAATCTTTCAATTAATAGGCTAAGATCAAGGTTGGAGCTGTTTTTCAGATCATCACTTTTGGGGGAAGTAAGAAGAAAGTTGGGGCTTCCCTGGTGGCACAGTGGTTGAGAGTCTGCCTGCCAATGCAGGGGACACGGGTTCGTGTCCCGGTCCAGGAAGATCCCACATGCTGCGGAGCGGCTGGGCCCATGAGCCATGGCCACTGAGCTTGCGCGTCCGGAGCCTGTGCTCCGCAACAGGAGAGGCCACAACAGTAAGAGGCCCGTGTACCGCAAAAAAAAAAGTTTTGCTATGTTTCTCTGAGACATAATTAGCATAAGAAAACTTTTGGTGATTAATATGTACAGAATTAAGGTAGATGGTAAAGGAAGCTTATGGGCATCTTTAAAATTGGAGAAAGGCTTTTTGGTAAAAAGTTGCCATTATTGTTTCACATTTTTTAGCACCCTAACATCTTAGAGTACAGAGTTCTGGTAAGATAATTTTGTAAGAAAAATCTTACCTGTAATTTTTAAAAAGAAAGATCTGTATGTGTAATCACCCATTTTTACATAGTTATAAACCTAGTATCTAATTTTTTATTCTACTTATTTAAATTAATACATCATAAATATATTCTCTGAAATGCTATATAGCCCTTATATTGTTATTTTAATAGCTGTATAGTCTATTCAGTGGATTACTATAAGCATTGCATTATTGTTGAATAATTAGATTTATAATTTTAAATAATGCAGCAGTGAACAGGTATAACACCGTGTTTCTTGCTAAGATAATTGTTCAAGGCTGTATTTAGAAAAGATTCATTGGGAAGTGAATGAAATAAGGAGCACCTCTTTTAGGCTTGTTGGTTTTTATTTTTTTTAATTAACTAATAATTTGTTTATTTTGGGCTGCATTGGATCTTCGTTGCCGCACACAGGCTTTCTCTAGTTGTGTCTAGCAGGGGCTACTCTTTGTTGCAGTGTGAGGGCTTCTCATTGCTGTGGCTTCTCTTGTTGCAGAGCACGGGCTCTAGGCACATGAGCTTCAGTAGTTGTGGCACACAGGCTCAGTAGTTGTGGCTCACGAGCTCTAGAGCACAAGCTCAGTAGTTGTGGCACATGGGCTTAGTTGCTCTGCAGCATGTGGGATCTTCCCGGACCAGGGCTCGAACCCATATCCCCTGCATTGGCAGGCGGCTTCATAACCACTGCGCCACCAGGGAAGTCCCTAGGCTTGTTGGTTTTTACATGAAAGATAAAGTAAAGATGTATTTCGGTTTTGTAAGCTCTCATCTGTTTTACTTTATTTTGATTATATACTATGTTGGAATTAAACGTAACTACTGGCCCAACCTAAAGAGTTGGAACAAGTCATTTTATTACCTCTCTGACGTAATTTTATTTTTCCTTAACTCTAAAATAATCGTTACTTTAAAAATATAATTTTTAATAATTTGTTTGCAGTATATATATACCTGGTATATGCACCTAAACACAATTATATACTGTATTGCCAAGCTATACTTTTTTTTTTTTTTTTTTTTGTGGTACGCGGTCCTCTCACTGTTGCAGCCTCTCCCGTTGCGGAGCACAGGCTCCGGACGCGCAGGCTCAGCGGCCATGGCTCATGGGCCCAGCCACTCCACGGCATGTGGGATCTTCCCGGACCGGGGCACGAACCCGTGTCCCCTGCATCGGCAGGTGGACTCTCAACCACTGCGCCACCAGGGAAGCCCTAAAATTATTTTTTAAACTACTTAAGAAATGATTGCTGAACATTTTTAACATTTGTAAAATATGTCAAGTGGTACACTAGTATGTGTGTCCTTACTGTAGCTTGACAGATTGGTTTCTCTTTAGTGGCAGCTTTTCTTAAAAAATTTAACTCTAGTTGATTTACTCTTTGTAGTAGTTTTAACATAAATAACAGTACTTAAGCTTTATTTTTAAAAAATTAATTTAGCATAAAGTGTTTCTATCTTGGCTTTGACGATGAAAATTTAGTACTTGAAATTAAAATCTCCCTATAGTGCTGTTTATATATATCACAGGCAATTTGTGATATACCTTACAGCAAAATTTCAACATATAATGCTGAAAATTCTGTATTTTGCCAGTGCTAATTGTTTTCTTTGTATTTATTTTTCTTAAAGAAAAAGATGGCAAAGCATTTCATCCAACTTATGAAGAAAAACTGAAGCTTGTGGCACTGCATAAGCAGGTTCTTATGGGTCCATATAATCCAGACACTTGTCCTGAGGTTGGATTCTTTGATGTGTTGGGCAATGACAGGAGGTAACGGTGTTTTACTGTATAATGAATTTAATGAGAGTAATGTTGAAAAGGGTACAAAGTAAATTGATTAAGATGTAAATAGCTGGCTCGTTAGCTTTAGACTAAGAACTAAACAAACATTTTTGCTTGCAGCTTTTGGAGTCTTCAGACGTTTATCTGTTTTTGGCTCGGAGATGTTTATGGCTAAATATTGTGGAAGAAGTTTACTCATCTGTTTATGAACATACAACAAGTACAGCTTCATTTGATTCTTCCTAAATAATATTTAAAAAGCCATTTACAATATAGTAATTGATTCCCTTATTGGGACATACAGAGTTGTGACAAGAAAGAATATATTAAGCATTTTATTCAGTTAAGGCTAAATAAACTATGATATAAGAAAAGTAAAACTTTGATACCTTTTACTGGTATGGAAATTATCAGCAGTGCAGTTAAATTGTGGTTTACGAAAGTACGTTTGGTTTGTATGTGGCATATCTAATTTAGTAAATCAGTACATGCTTGTTGAAGTTTTGAACCTTTTGTTTATAGTAGAATCATTCTTCATTTTAGTTGTAACTGAGACTTGTTCATATTTAGGTTTAAATTAAATCAAATTCTCATTCTATTAAGAAGAGGAAGTAACTTTTCTTGTTATTCTTTACAGGAGAGAATGGGCAGCCCTGGGAAACATGTCTAAAGAGGATGCCATGGTAGAGTTTGTCAAGCTCCTGAATAGGTGTTGCCATCTCTTTTCAACGTATGTTGCATCCCACAAAATAGAGAAGGAAGAGCAAGAAAAAAAAAGGTGAAGTTTGATGGCACAGAATACTTTGTCCTTGAACAGCCTACTTCATAGTATACTGATGCTTTTGCTTTGTGGAGTGTCTGTTTTAAATCAGGTGTCTTACTTCCATTGGATCCCCACTTCTTATGGCAATTGCTCAAACTTGCCGATGTGAGCAGGTGTTTTTATTATGAGTTTTGAAGGGAGAGGGTTTGCTGCTTCCGTCTGGCTATACCTTTAAAAGTAACCGCCCATCCATCATGGCAGCATTCCTTTTGTGTTACTACACTAGGTTTCTGAGCAAGCACAGTAAGCTCAGCCACCCCCCTCCTCCTTACCCTCTGGTCTGATACACCCTTTGGGCTGCCTCCCTTGGGTTTCTAGAATATTCATACTCCGTATCATGGTTATCAGCTGTGCTACATGGTAGACCTTATATAGGCATTTCATATTGGCTGTGGCTTCCAGATGGCTTATTATTTCCAGAGGTTGCACGGGGAGCTGTTGAATGTGCTGTTTGTATGTTTATGGGATTCTCTGTCATGATTGTGAACGCAACAATTATAGCTAGCCCTTTATTTATTTTAATATTTATTTATTTGTTTATTTGGTTGCACCAGGTCTTAGTTGCAGCAGGCGGGCTCCTTAGGTATGGCATGCAAACTCTTGGTTGCGGAGTACATGTGGGATCTAGTTCCCTGACCAGGGATCAAACCCGGGCCCCCTGCACTGGGAGCATGGATTTCTCAGCCACTGTGAATCTTTATTTATCTAGAGGTTATATTTTCAAGAACTTTGACAGTCCAAAAATTCTAGGTAATGAAAATAATGCTGTAACACCAATTTTCCCTCAGATTATATTATACTTACTTTAGAAACAGTTGGTTCTCTGGTTTCCCACCTTAACGTGGATTAGAAATAACATTAGAAGAGAAAATAGCCTAACAGTGAGGGAGAAGACAGAAACCATGAAAAATAGATGCAAGAATGATAAAAGTGTGGCAGTCAGGGCTAATGTGAAAGCAAACTCTCTATCACTGTATTATGATGTGTATAATTTTTATGCTTGCAGTTATAACTCCTGAGTTATCAAGAGACAGAGTATTGGGTATAATTTATTTCTCTTTGAGAGAATAGAAAATATCTTAATACATTTCCAGAAGATACTTATCCAAAGGAAGATAGTTTTTAGCCAGAGAAAAAGTTTTGATTCTTATGAGAATGGAATGAGGTTCCTTTATTGGAATTGATTTATGTGCTGCAGTCCATTGTGTAGTGATATTGGATCATTGAGGTGTAGCTGTGTTTTTGGAAGTAGTATATATTGCTTTCTAAGGTCTTTTTTTAAAAAAGTTATTTATTTATTTATTTGGCTGCTCCGGGTCTTAGTTGCAGCATGCGGGCTCTTTTAGTTGTGGCATGCAGGATCTAGTTCCCTGACCAGGGATTGAACCCGGTCCCCCTGCATTGGGAGCACGGAGTCTTAACCACTGCACCGCCAGTGAAGTCCCTTAAGTTCTTTTTTAATGATAAATTGAATATTTAAGTTACTACTCAACATGTAAAGCTGTATTTTTCCTTTTAAAAATATACCTTTGTCATGAGATGAGGTCCATGTAGAATTCTTTTAAAGCATTTGAGACTAGACTTCCTCTGTCCTGAAGCTTAAGCTTTGGTTTATGGAACATCTTGCCCTGTGTACTGTCTGTGACATATAAAAAGTAGGTCATGTTATTGCTGTAGTTTGAGACTTGGTTGTGGCTCTGGTGTGTTAATCACTTATAGAAGTTTGGGGAGAAAAGTGGGGTAACCCAGACACTTCTCATGGAGGGCCATGAAATGATGCCTTCTCGAAGACCCCTCAGAAGTCTTCTCTTTCATCCCATCTTCAACCTCCCTGCACTCCTCACAACTCTCAACCTATATGGATGGCATCCATTCCTAGTGCAACAGAGTCTGCTCTCCCTCGGGAGAGGGGCTGTGGTGGTGAGCAAGAGCTGGGTAAGGGCTGCACCTACATCCCCAATTGTTCTTTTCTTTTTTTTAATTAAAAGCTTTAATTTTTTTTAATTTCAGAAATTATATACGAATATAAGCAATATAAATGATTTTCCACTTATGGCAGTATATGAAGCACAAACTGAAAACCTTCCTTCCCACCTTACTTTTAGTCTCACTCTTCTCTCCGTAGATAATAGCGGACAGATTTAAGGTATATCTTTCCAGGCCTCCTCCTTCTATTTATTTACCTGCTTTTTCCATTAAACATATATATTAAATGTCTACATATTGGGCCATGTAGTCCTATTCTTTTTTTATGGCTACATGGCATTTCAGGGTGGATTATTCATTTCTCTACACACTTATTGCTTGCTTATTCTTTCCCACACTGTGGTAAGCCCTGAGGATATAGCAGTGTGAGATGGACAGTCTCTGCCCTTATGGAGCATGTACTTTAATGAGTAAGGCAGATGTATTGCTAACTTTATCACACAAATTTGATTTCAACCACAGCAGGTAGTATGAAGGAAAAGCTTGTGGTGCTGTGAGCATATCTTAGAAGGGAGGTTTTAGGGTATCATAATGTTTTAAGTGGTACCTTACTGATGGACTCCTTTTTCTGTTGCTGTGCAGCAGTCATTGTTTTTGCTGTGATCTGTATATTTTGAGATTGACTCCATATGATAAATTTCTCCTCATGAAGTATAGGTATTTCAAATTGTGATAAAATTATCACACGATTCTCTAAAAAGCTTGTGTCAGTCTTCACTGGGAAATAGTCTTAAATTATTTTTAAACGGGATTTTTTGTTTAGGGTTCATTCTCTCTGTCCTTTACCTTGTAGGAAGGAGGAGGAAGAGCGAAGGCGGCGTGAAGAGGAAGAAAGAGAACGTCTGCAAAAGGAGGAAGAGAAACGTAGGCAAGAAGAGGAAGAAAGGCTTAGACGGGAGGAAGAAGAAAGGAGGCGAATAGAAGAAGAGAGGCTTCGGCTGGAGCAGCAAAAGTACGTATGTTGTGTGGCTTGTGTTTAACAGTGAGCAATGGATTGACACACTGTTGTGCTTGACCGTTTACCATTGTGTGCCTTGGAATAATTCTCTGATTTGTTTGACTGGGAAGTCGACCAGCATTAGCTACTTGCCATTTGTACCAATGATGTGTTACCAAGGAAGGCCTCATCTTAAGCATCATTTGGTTGTGAGTGAAGAATGTATTAGAAGGATTTGGGATTTGCTCCCAGAACCCAGGCACTAGAATAGGAGCTGGGGTTGCTTGCTTGCTCTCTGTCTTTGGGTCCACACAGTCTCTTGTCTTTGCTTCTCTCAGCTATGTCTCTGTTTCATTCTTCCTGTTCTCTGCAAATTGTCACTCTGCTTTGGCATATGCAAGGCTATCCTAGCCAAGATTTATGTGGTCTTTGTTTTCATGCATCGGACAGAGACTGGCTGGCATATGAGAGACCCAGTTACAAATTCCCAGGCCAAAGGATCTAGTTGGTTCAGCCTGTGTTGGGTGTCTGTTCCTAGTCTCCTAGTACAGAACTTGGGAGCTGAAGCCATTTCTTATTCAGTAAGGGCTGTGAGAGCAGCTGTCTCAGAAGGGACTGGTTCTTCCAGAGGGAGCTGTGGGAATGAGGAGGAAGGGATTAACGCCCATAAAACACTGTGGGAAGAAGGCCTAGGGTTCTAGAGGTGGCATGGCATATAGATTAAACCAGAGGACATGTGGGTCCATTGTTTTCTCCCCATTATTTCTGAGTAGTTCCTCAGAAAAGCTTCAAAGTGACCCAGGGCCTCAGTCTACCTTGGAGAGAGACTACTCTTTTTGAGGGGAGAGGGGTACCCTAGATGGACCCAGTGTCATGTTCTATTCAGGAGTTTGTGAGATTCTGCTTTGTTATTATCTGTTAACAGATGGCTTTGAGGTGTTTATGTTTGGTCACATGACTGAGTTACGCATGTGGTTCCTCTGGAAAAAAAAAAAAAGAAGAGTAATAGTTTACAGAAATCAGTATCTCTAAACCAAGTGTGCCCAGATATTATCTTCAGTATTCCTCTTTAAGGCAGGCTTTACATTAAATGCCAAGGGCACTCAGATTTTCACTGGCTTTCTTTATACTTACCAGAGCCATCTGTGACATCTTTTAGCTATTCTGCCTTTTCATGTATTTAGGTAGAGAAACCATGGCCAACAGTTAAATGTCTCATCTCTGCCATAGATGACAACCCATCCTCTTAAAAGAGTATAGGCTGGAGCCAGACTGCCTAGACTTGAATCCTGGCTCTGACATCTACTAGCAGTGTAACAAGTTACTGAACTCCTCCATTTCCTGCTTTGTGAAACCCTACCTCAGAGGGTGGTTGTGAGAACTAAGTGGGTTCGTACATGGAAGTGCTCTGAACACTGCATGGCACATAGTAAGGGCACAATAAATGTTAGCAGTGATGATGGTGATGATGATGATGGTGATGATGATATGCTTATTATTCTCCCTCTTCATCCCAAATTTTCCTTGAAAAACCTATGTGAAAAATTAGGGGCCAAGTTTATTTTCTTAATCTTTCTCTGGACGTAGGACACACGTTGATTGGTATACATTACTACCTTAGTCATTTTTAAGAGTTATGCATTATAAAAATCAATAACAAGGACATTTTATTTTGTCATGAACAATCAATCTCCTGTAGTCAGACTAGTGTATATTTTTTAATGTTTTTAGGCAGCAGATAATGGCAGCTTTAAACTCGCAGACTGCCGTGCAGTTCCAGCAGTATGCAGCCCAACAGTATCCAGGGAACTACGAACAGCAGCAAATTCTCATCCGCCAGTTGCAGGAGCAACACTATCAGCAATATATGCAGCAGTTGTATCAAGTCCAGCTTGCACAGCAACAGGTATGATAGATAACCCCCGAATTCAGCCATAGAGAGGGTTTTTAGTTTCATTGGAATGCAAGTTCTTTTTTAACAGTTGCTGATGAATTTTGCATTAGTTAGCCTCTCAGGTATAACGTAACTTTTAGAGGACCTTTATTAAGGGAGATTTTAACATTGCACTGGCAATTATGAAAGGAAGGGTATGATAGCGAAGCAACAAATGATGTGGCCACTATTATATTGTCATAAATGTATTTGGGATTTGTATGGACCTAGTGTTATTCCAGTGAGTTTGATGTAGATTCTAATAGTGGTCCTGGAACCATAAGGACTTGGGTGATTAGTGCCCCCACAGGCTTTGCTTCCACATAGGAATATGTGGTTTAGGGGAAGGACATGCGACTGGAGGTCACACACCACTTGGATTCTGTCCTGGCTTCGCCGTTATCTTGTTTGATCTCAGGCAAGTTACCTATTGCTCTGATTTTTCTGCCTTTTCTCCCAGTCAGTAAGAATGAGCTATAAAATCCTGGTACTTGTCTTGTTAACTTCACAGGACTATCAGAGGAATGAAATGAGAAAATAGTTACTCTGTGAAAGTATTTGGTACATAGGGAAGATAACTGATTTTACATTCATTATTTTACATCTTGCAGAGGCATAAAATGCCTCCTTAAAGTTAACCTAGCTAAGTTTACGTATTTAATTAATTTTCACTTATAAAGCAGTTACTACCTGTCCAAATACCTGAGTGAAGTAAAGTGTTGCAGGGAATTGCCTGGCGGTCCAGTGGTTAGGACTCGGCACTTTCACTGCCAGGGGCCCAGGTTCGATCTCTGGTGGGGGAACAAAGATCCCGCCAGCCACACAGCATGGCCAAAAAAAAAAAAGAAAAAAAACACAAACTATGTTTCTCTGTAAATTTAATAAAATGTTTTTTTTTTTAAAAAAAGGAAGAGAAGTGTTGCATTATAGTTGCTCAACATTTCTTGTTAGGTGAAGTAATCTTCGTTGTTTTGCCAAGCTCTTTAAATTCCTTGAAAATTAATATCCTCATCTAAAATACGTTTTCCCCTGAGTCTTTAGCATTTAGTGAGCAGCTAAAAGGCACTGCAGGTTTTGTATAATCCATGAGAAGAGGAAAAAAGGATGTCAAACTAGAGTTACAAGATAATAGGTGGTGTTTTGGAGGGATTTCTTTTCTGTCCTCTAAAGCCTGTTTCTACTTTAGCGTATCACTCCCCGTTTCCTGCTTCTTTGATGGGCATTGAGATAATTATTTAATAGGCTAGCTCATTACACACTGTCCTGCTTATAGGTTGCTATCACTTAGTCATAACAAAGTCAGTCATATAGGGGAAAACCAAAAATCTTTGAAACAGAATTGGAAAGCCATAGTTTAGATTGCAGTGAACAAACTCAAGTTTATCAAATTGATTGGTTGTCTCTGGAAAGAGAGAAGGAGAGGGACTGGAGAAGAAGCAAAGGGAACTTCAGTCCCATAAAGTATTAATTTTTATATAAATATTGAGCAAAATAACAAAATGGGAACACTTGTTAATTTGGGGGTGTGGTTACATGGGTGTTTGTTACATTGTTCCTGTGCCTTTCTGTTCTTTTAAATACTTCCTGGAGTATAGAAGAGAGATTATGTAAATACATAATTACAATCTATTATAGGTAATAGAGGTATATTCATAGGCAGTGGGATCCTGGGGTAGAGAGTTGTTCATTCTGCTAGAGTTTCAAGAAAGGATTGAAATGGAGAGGGACCATTTGAGCTGACCAATTGATCATCAACAGAAATGCTTTTTTTGCTTTCCTGTCATGCAGTGAATGTTCTGAGTGTGCTGACTTGTTTTGGTTGTATGCCCTTTTTCTTGAAGCTGGTACTCTTTTAGAAAACTGATGTGAAAATTACTGAGAATTTAGGCCTTGGAAGAAGGTATTTTAAACTCTTTAAGTGTTTTGCCAACCTGCACTAACGGCAGAGAGAGGCGTTGCTGTTTAAGTAACTGGTTTGTAAATGATATGTTAAATGAAATGTATATACAGATATGCCAAAATATATCATTATCCCTAAACCATGAAATTATATTATAAAGGCTTTTTTCCTATGTTTTCTTTTTTTTTTAACTGTTGTAAATGTATGCTTACTTATTATAACTCAGTGTTTTAGTTTAAAAAGTTACTGAAATGCCCCAACACTCAACAGTAGATTGGATAAATAAATTTTGTATTTTCACAGTGGCATATGCTGTCGCAATGCAAACAAACAAAATACAGTTATAATTACTTGTGACTTAATAGATGAACCTCACAAACAAATGTTGAGTAAAAGAAGCCAGACACAAAAAAGAGCATATATTATACAATTTCATGTATGTAAAGTTCAAAAATAGGCAAAGCCAAATCTTTAATATTACAAGTTAGAATACTTGTTACCCTTGGGGGACTTCCTGGAAAGGGATACCAGGAAGGGTTCTGACATGCAGATAATATCTTTTTAAAAATTTTTTTAATTTATTTTTTGGCTGAGTTTGGTCTTTGTTGCTGCGCACAGGCTTTCTCTAGTTGCAGCGAGCGGGGGCTACTCTTCTTTGTGGTGCGTGGGCTTCTCATTGCAGTGGCTTCTCTTGTTGCAGAGCATGGGCTCTAGGTGCGCAGGCTTCAGTAGTTGCAGCAGGCAGGCTCAATAGTTGTGGTTTGAGGGCTTAGTTGCTCCGCGGCATGTGAGATCTTCCTGGACCAGGGATCGAACCCATGTCCCCTGCGTTGGCAGGCGGATTCTTAACCACTGCGCCACCAGGGAAGTCCCACAGGTAATGTCTTGGTCTGGGCGTTGGTTACATGTGTATGTTTGGCTAATGAAAATTGATCAAGCTGTACATTTATGATTTGTATACTTTTCTATATGTACATTATAATTCACAGTTCCCCCAAAAGTTACTCAAGTAATACTTAGGTATTTCTAGTAGTATTAATATTTATTCATCTTGATAGGAGAGGAATGTCCTAAAGTAGTTGTCCTTTAGATTTAAGATGTTTTTATTCTCCATTTTGACTCTGAGGACATTTTGATTTCATGTTTATGAATATACATTTTAATCATAATTATGTAAACAGTGATGAATTTTCATTAAGAAAGTATTTTGACCTCAAACTCCATTTTATAAGCCTATTTAATTTTTAGGTCAATATTTTTTACATGATTAACAGTTTTTAGTTAAATCGTGATAAGAATTTTTCTGTATATAGTTTAGAGTGAAGATTTAATTTATTGATTATTTTTGTCCATATTTGATTTGTTGGTTACTTTGGGGGCCCTTATCAGGTTTCACCAGTTATAGCTTCTGCCTTTATTAATTTTCTTCTGTGACCATTTATTTCTACCAAGTTTAATTTTTCTGAATCCAATTTTATGTATTTGAATTTTATCAAGATTTTCTTTTATCAATTTTAAGAACAGATGTTACTGTGTTCAGTTTTTACCTATAATAATTTTATTTTGGATTGATTATTTCTACCTACTTTAATTTTTCCTGTTTAGTTTTTCTAGTGATCCTCAGGTCACAAAAATGTGATCCTCAGTTACAGTTTTTTTGTCCACATTAATATTTTGACATTTTTAGCTATCAGTTTAATATTATGATACTAATATTCATTTAGATAGGCTAAAAACTGATAGAGTTTATTAGTAATATCTTGGAGCTACTTGATGGGGCAAAAACATAGGGTCAGAATACATTTCAGGGTAGATGTCTGGTTTATTAGCCTTCCTGGTCAGTGTATCTTCACTTTTTCTTGACTTATAGGCAGCATTACAGAAACAACAGGAAGTAGCAGCAGCTGGGGCTTCTTTGCCTACATCATCAAAAATGAATACGACTACGCCAAGTGATATGATGTCAGTGAATGGACAGGCCAAAACCCACACTGACAACTCTGAAAAAGAGCTTGAACCAGAAGCCGCAGAGGAAGCCCTGGAGAATGGACCAAAAGGTATGGTTTGGCATATGTGCTCTTCCATCCATATGCTGTAATTCAGACTTCATGAAAAGCAAAAGTCAGGAAGTCAGGTTAATTAGCTTTTGAGAGCAATTACATATTTGTGAGAGTTGAATATTTTTTCACTCTTCAGTCTGAATCTGGTGCTTCTGGTGACTCTTTGAATAGTTTAGAAGAGCAAATCAGATGTCCTTTGGACAGTTTGGGTTGTCTTGTTGTATATATTGGTTATCTATTGCTGTGTGACACACTGTACCTGAATTTATTAGCAGCTTAAAATAATAAACATTTATTATCTCTCACAGTTTCTGTGGGTCAGAAATTTGAGAGCTGCTTAGCTCAGTGGTGGTGGCTCTGGTCTCTCGTGAGGTCGTAGTCAAGATGTCGGCTGGGACTGCAGTCATGTGAAGGCTTGACTGGGGCTAGAGGCTCTGCTTCCAAAGTGGTTCCCTCCCATGACTGGCAAATTCGTGCTGGCCCTTGGCAGGAGGGCCTCAATTCCTTGCCCTGTGAAGCCTCACCAAATGGCTGCTTGAGTGATCTCAACACAGTGGCTGGCTTCCCCCAGAGCACATGATACAAAGGAAAACAAGGCAAAAGCGTCAAGTGTCTTTTATGCCCTAGCTTTGGAAGTAATACATCCGCACTTCTGCCATATTCTGTTGGTCCTGATGCATTTGGGGTGGTAACCTTACAAGTACATGAATACCCACAGGAGAGGATCACTGGGGGCCATCTTGTAGATTGGCTACCATATATTTACAATATATTTTTGAGACAAAAGTACCATGTTACCAATAAGAATTTAGGTTTTCAGAGGGCTGCTTACCTTTTCATGGGCAGCTCATTCATTCATTCAGCAATTGGTTGAAGATTTTCTGAGTGTTGGGCCACAGTAGTGAAGCAAAATAACACACATAGAATAAAAATTGTGGCTATGGTAGGTACTGTGCTGGAGAGAAAGGTCTATTATGATGTGAGAGCACATAATATGGGGGATATGACCTAGTTAGAGAGGTCACCAGAGGTTTTCCTGGGGGAAAGGACACTTGAGCTGAGAGATCTGAAGCAAGAGTTCAGTAAGTAAAAAGGAAGAAGAGAACATTTCAGTGACAGTGATCAGAGATGGTGGTGTGGTTCATAAGAAAGTTGATTTCAGAGTTCTTCCTTGTTCTTTTTAGAACAAGTAACAGAAAATAGTTTCAGAAAAGACCTTGAAATACCTTGGTTCACATAGCCCCCCCTTTTTTTTCCTATTAAGAGTTTACCAGTATTTTCAAATGAATCTTTTGTCAAAGGCTCTGTGAATAACTCTGGAAAACCTGTTGAGTACACATAGATACTGCTCAGTAACGATACTTTACCCATTTTTACTCAGTCGCTAGTGGTTCTATTCCTATCCAAGTTTTTCTCTTTCTTTTGAGTTCTTTTAGAATAGCCCCTTTCCTAGAACTTTGGTTTACTCTGAGGTCAAGACTTTTTTCTGACAGAGAGACTGAAGTCAAAGCCCAGCTTTCTTTGTTCACATCCAAAAATGAATTTATTTCAAGTCCAGATCTCTCTTCTTTGTTAGAATGTTTCCCTATCTCCAGCTAGGAAGTTTCCAAGGTCATTCTTCAATGCCCATATGCAATTAGTGTTGGAAAAAAATCCTTCTTAAGACTGTGGATTGCATTTGTTACTTAAAGTGGTATGATGACCTCTAAATACCTGTGGCGTTGTTAAATGTAGTAATTTGGGGGGAGACTTCCATGGGGAAGCTTTTAAAGTCCTCAATCTAAGGTAGACCAGATTGTACTTGGTGCCTTCATGTGGCTGAGCAGGTCGTCCTATGCAAATGTTGCCGCCTACTGGTGAAGGCTCATCCTCTTTAGCCTTTGTAATTCCTGTTGCCTTTAGAATCTCTTCCAGTAATAGCAGCTCCATCCATGTGGACACGACCCCAGATCAAAGACTTTAAAGAGAAGATTCGGCAGGATGCGGATTCTGTGATTACAGTGGGCCGAGGAGAAGTAGTCACTGTTCGAGTACCCACCCATGAAGAAGGATCATATCTCTTTTGGGAATTTGCTACAGACAATTATGACATTGGGTTTGGGGTGTATTTTGAATGGACAGACTCTCCAAACACTGCTGTCAGCGTGCATGTCAGTGAGTCCAGTGATGACGACGAGGAGGAAGAAGGTAGAGCCATTGGTCCATATTCAGTATCTGGGTTGTGTGTCAGCAAAAATGGTAGCAGTTCAGATGTCAGCCAGCCATATGCTTCCTAATTAACACTTCCTGGACGGGAATCAGTCGCTTCGTTAGTGGGACCTTGGGCTGAAAAGATTGTGAGAGAAGCTAGCCTCTTAAGGGACTGGGGCTTGAACGTGAATTTTTTTTAACACCAGGAAGGTCTGTTGGACAGTTTATTTTACCGCTTTCTGAATGCTGTTTTTTTTTTTTAATTTTTAATTAATTAATTAATTTATATTTATTTTTGGCTGTGTTGGGTCTTCATTTCTGTGCAAGAGCTTTCTCCAGTTGCGGCGAGCGGGGGCCACTCTTCATCGCGGTGCGTGGGCCTCTTACAGTCATGGCCTCTCCTGTTGTGGAGCACAGGCTCTAGACGCGCAGGCTCAGTAGTTGTGGCTCACGGGCTTAGTTGCTCCGCGGCATGTGGGATCTTCCCAGACCAGGGGTCGAACCTGTGTCCCCTGCATTGGCAGGCAGATTCTTAACCACTGCACCACCAGGGAAGCCCTGAATGCTGGTTTACTTCCAGCCTTGTGTGTTGAAAAGCCAAATGTGCAAGGCCATTTTGAAAAATTTCAAAAGAGCAAGCAAGAAATTCTGCCAACTCTGGAATTTATTAAATTCATATTTCTGATATCAGCTTTTTAGGTTATTATTCTAAGATTTATTTTC
The DNA here is from genome assembly GCF_026419965.1 of Kogia breviceps. Taxonomy (NCBI): domain Eukaryota; kingdom Metazoa; phylum Chordata; class Mammalia; order Artiodactyla; family Physeteridae; genus Kogia; species Kogia breviceps. The sequence continues at coordinate 22,751,872 of NC_081310.1, read as the reverse complement.
TCTAACTAGACAAAATAGAGTGTTTCCAATGACTGTCTAAACTATCTTGGTCTAGGAAGTAGGTTGTAAAATGTGTTGCTTACTAATTGAGAAGATGGTCTCTTCAGTTTTGTTACTATCCAGAAAAGTTAGAACGCAGGGCTTTTGTACGCACCTAGTAAGCACTTAAGTATTTGTTGACTTGACTGAGAGTAATATGGAAAGAGTGCCCTGACTGGGAGAATGGAAAAGCACCTTCAATTCTTGGCCCTAACTAACCTTTCAGGTGAATTGTAAACAAACTGCTTATTCTTGAAGAGTGTTGGTAATCACAGAGACTCCATTGGGATACGTTTAAAGAGGTAGTTGTTGGAAGGTGCATGGAGGGAGGCTAAAAGTTCAATCAGCTTTTGATATACAAGTTCAGTTACATCATCAAGACAGTCTAGGCCCTTTAGGGTCATGTACGGCAACACACACACGTGGACCAGTGTCATTTAGGAGCTACTTTGTCTTACATGGCATTTTGTTTTCAGCAAATCTTTATTTCTAAGTACCACCAGCAAGGTAAAGCATTGCCCATAAATACTACTAACAGAACCAGAAAGAAAAAAAATGTAAGAATGGGGAAAAAAAAGAAGAGGTAAGAGAGAGACCTGAGATTGCAGGGCAGGTGCCACTACCATTGTGTTAAGTGCCCCTCAGCAACATCAGGACCAGTAACTAAGCCATTTACTAGCCTTTCTGATGCACATGGGAACTCATTAAAATCAGATGGTTTGGGCCTCCCTGGTGGCACAGTGGTTGAGAGTCCCGCTGCTGATGCAGGGGACACGGGTTCGTGCCCTGGTCCTGGAGGATACCGCATGCCACGGAGTGGCTGGGCCCGTGAGCCATGGCCGCTGAGCCTGCGCATCCGGAGCCTGTGCTCCGCAGTGGGAGAGGCCACCGCAGTGAGAGACCTGCGTACTACCAAAAAAAAAAAAAAAAAAAAAAATCAGATGGTTTGCAAATATTTGGGAAGGGAAGTTTGTTTTTTTTTCTTTTTAAATTTAATTTTATTTATTTTTTATACAGCAGGCTCTTATTATCTATTTTATACATATTAGTGTATACCTGTCAAGGGAAGGGAAGTTTTTGTTGCATGTGCAAATTACTATACTTTGTGAATAGTAAGAGAGAATTCTCTGTTAAGAAATGGGCTGAGGTAATATATTTCTCCTGGCTTGTAAGCTAGGTAGCTTTTAAAGGAGATTACTTCCTAGTCTGAGCCCTCAGCTGATTATCATTTGGGGTTATTGCTGTTAGGAAGAGCACTGGTAAATATGGCTGGGGTCCAATGCCTGACTAGAGGTAAGACATCCTTGACCTTTGCTCTAATGTATGATAGCCCTCAAATGGAAAATGGCATTACCTATCCTTGTGCTGTTCGTAATCATAAAGTGATTTGCAACTAAAACTAACCCATTAAAACCTCTACATTCGGGCTTCCCTGGTGGCGCAGTGGTTGGGAGTCCGCCTGCTGACGCAGGGGACACGGGTTCATGCCCTGGTCCGGGAAGATCCCATCCGCGGCTGGGCCCGTGAGCCATGGCCGCTGAGCCTGCTGGTCCAGAGCCTGTGCTCCGCAACGGAAGAGGCCACAACAGTGAGAGGCCTGCGTACCGCAAAAAAAAAAAAAAAAAAAACCTCTACATTAACAGTAATGACAGTGAGGGGAGTTCCCTGGTGGCCTAGTGGTTAGGATTCCAGGCTTTCACTGCCATGGCCCGGGTTCAGTCCCTGGTCAGGGAACTGAGATCCTGCAAACTGTGTGGTATGGCCAAATAAAACAAAACAAAAAAATGCAACACTGAGGATTTATTGCTCCCTAGAATTCTTTCCTCAGAGTGAGCCTGTCTCCTTTTTGAAGATTTATCTCACAAGTGGCTTTTAGCCATATGCCTCCTTATGGAGGCTACTGTGCCACCATGTCTTATCCAAATTGTGTATTTTATTTTATGGGGAGTCCTTTTAGCTTGGTTTAAGATGGAAGAGGAGTCCAGTTTTTTTGTTTGTTGCTTTAGTTTTTCTCCATTAAGTCTTGAAAGATTGAAAGATAGAGGAGTTCGTTTTCTCTGAAGAAAACATAATGGTAATCCATCTTTCTGCTGTAAAACTTGATTGTTTCCAGGTCTCAAATCTTTGCTTAGATTGATGAAAGATGCATTGTTCATCTATCCTAGTAACCTTTAGTTTTATAGATTTTGAACAAAATTTGGATCTTGAATTAGTGGGGCCTGATAATCTGTTTCATGGATATTCTTATGGGCAATAGTATATAATTTGAATGGCTTGTATTTCTCATTTGCAAATGGAGGACATTTAATTTTCAAGTAGTATTGCTGTGATAAAGCAAATCTGATTTGGGCCCGTTTATAAGAGTGTCATCTACTTTTTTAAAATAAACGTTTCATTTTAGAATAGGTTCAGATTTACAGAAGCATTGGAAAGATAATACAAAGAGTTCCTGTATACCCGACAACCCAGTTTCCCCTATTATTAACATCTTGCATTGTACTGTGGTATGTTCATCATAGCTCATGGACCAATATTGATACATTATTAACTGAAGTCCATATTTATTCAGATTTCCTTAATTTTTCCTAATGTTCCAGGATCCCATCCAGGATGCCACATTACAGCTATCACGTCTCCTTAAGCTCCTCTAGACTGTGAGAGTTTCTTAGACCTTCCTGGTTTAAATTCCTAATAGTGGCCCATTGACAGTCGTCACATAATTGACTCATGTCTCTGTAATTCATTCTGCCATGTTGTAAACCTGAAAGTCTTTTAAAATCTCTGCTGAGTATTCCCTTGATCTATTTTCCTTGAGGCTGTTTATATTTAATATGTTAAACTGAGACTTTTAAACTGGTTCATAGTTCTCATTCCTATAGGTTTATTTTCTTTTTTTTTTTAAGATGTTGGGTGTTGGAGTTTATTAAGTTATTTATTTATTTTTGCTGTGTTGGGTCTTTGTTTCTGTGCGAGGGCTTTCTCTAGTTGTGGCAAGCGGGGGCCACTCTTCATCACGGTACGTGGGCCTCTCACTGTCGCAGCCTCTCTTGTTGCACAGCACAGGCTCCAGATGCACAGGCTCAGTAGTTGTGGCTCACGGGCCTAGTTGCTCCGCCGCATGTGGGATCCTCCCAGACCAGGGCTCGAATCCGTGTCCCCTGTATTAGCAGGCAGATTCTCAACCACTGTGCCCACCAGGGAAGCCCTCCTATAGGTTTCTATAGGTTTTTTTTTTTCCCTAACCTCATATCATTACAGTTCAGAAAACTATTAACTGGGGCAAACCTAGAATCGAAGCTTATTTTTTGCCAGCGAGATCATCCCTGGGTTTCACAGGCCTAGTGAAAATAATTGAATTTTCAGAGTGTCTGTGAATGTCTCCCTCTCTAGTGTGGCTTTCTCATTTTACTCTTTATATTTCAGATAAATAGAAAATAATAGTCCTCATAAGCTCCCCTCCCACCTTCCTAAAACAAGAGAGGACTTTCATGTTGTTGAGAAGAGGAGGATCAGAGTAACATTTTCCCTGGTCTCACTCAGATCAGTGAGATTCCACCTGTTGGGAGGAATTAGGAATTGAGTGGATGTGGAAGGGAAAAAGTGGGGCTCAGAAATAGGAGCAATGGTCTGTGAGTACAGAGAGGGAGAGAGGATGCTGACTGCTGCTGCCACCAGGTGTTTGCCACTGGGCTCTCAGGGCCCCGACAGTGCTTGGTAGATAGCAGCTGCTCAGGTATAGAAGGAATCAACACGTGTTTGCCTGCACAAAGTTGTAGAATGGATTGAGAGAACTCCTAATGAGCAATTTCTCAATGAAAGGATGGAGTTTAAGATGCCGGAGGTAAATGTGGTTTTCCTGGATCTGTTCACACTGACGTGTCTCCGTGCTTTCTCACAGAAAACATCAGTTCTGAAGAGAAAGCCAAAAAGAATGCCAACAAGCCTCTACTGGACGAGATTGTGCCTGTGTACCGACGGGACTGTCATGAAGAGGTGTATGCTGGCAGCCACCAATATCCAGGGAGAGGAGTCTACCTCCTCAAGTTTGACAACTCCTACTCTTTGTGGAGGTCAAAATCGGTCTACTACAGAGTCTATTATACTAGATAAAGATGTTACAGAGTCTGGAGTCTAGGGTTGCACAGAAGATGGCATTTAATTTGGAAACACCTTTTGACTTTTGTGGAGCATTGCAGTCTGTGTTTACCCTATTGATTTCGGTCTGATGGTTTGTGACTCTTCTTAGGAATCAGGATTTCCTTGAAACTCTTGAGCATTAGTACTTTGGGGTTAAAGGGACTCCTCAGACTCATCCAGCCCTTTGGTGCTGACCAGCAGAGTCACAAGTGGATGCTAACGTTACATGAGCTACATGTTAAATTTTTAAAGTCTCCGAAATAAAACAGCTCAACATTGACCCCACCTGGCTGATGGTTAGTGCATTGCTGCCTGCTCTATCTGTGTTTTATGAGAGCACTTAGTTCCTTAACAGTGCCCTCTGAGTTGAAATCCTGTGTTAATAGTCTACCTGAGGTACATCCGACTTTGATCGAAGGTCACCATTTATAAAACTTAAAAACTTAAGACCTCACGGATTATAATAGAAAAAGAAATTGCGTCAACTTGATCTTGTTCTGAGTGACCCAGATTGTTTTTGCTTTGGGTGCATCTGTTTAGTTCGGAGTTATATTACAGATAATTATTTTCTGAATAATCTTAATATAGAATGTTCAAACCTGATTGATAATTGAAGTATCAAGATACATAGAACACTTCAAACATCCATCTTAGCAAGCCTCCGCAAACTCGTGGCCCTTTTCTCTTCATCTGGTATTCATAACTACCAGTAGCAATGCAAAATTAATTCATTTTTGCCTTGATTTGGCTTTATAGAGCATCTCAAATTGAAACTGTTTTCTACACAAGCATATAGTTAGGGATTTTGTAAACTTAAAATGACACCTACTGAATTAAAATATATAAAATCATTTAACTATAACTCAGTGTATGGGGAATAACATTGCACTAATATGGAAATCACTGCCAGAGATAGTCCATTTTCTTTTGATTTGATACTACTTAGGCATACACCCTACATGATTCCAGTTGGGAATTATGAGAAAGAGTTGGAAATGCGAATGCCTGTACTTAAATTTTTTTATAGCTTTAATATGTATTATGTCTTCATTGATGGAAAGAGGTACATCTTTGTTTTCTTTACTGAAAACAAATATGGATTAATTGCCTCAAATTTGTATAAGTGATTGACTCGTCTGGAGATTCTTGTTTTCAGAAGGGAGGGTGGTATTGATAGAAAAATCACAAAGATGGCAATATACACATGATGCTGTTATTGTATGTTGTTACTGAGATACTTAGATTTTTAAAATTTCAAATCACAAATCACTTGTAGGAGGGTTTCCATTGATTAGCTGCAGTGTATACAATTCACTACATATGGGGCTGTTTGTTTTTTGTGTGCTGCATTTCTTTCTATTTTTCAATACCTGGTTTTGTACATATCTAACTCTGTTCTCTTTTGGTTGTTCAGAAACTGGATTATTTTCTCCTAAGCAATGCTTAATGTGTGTTTTTAAATTTTGATTTCAGTAGTCCCGGCTTATGGATGTCCGTACTGTTACACCAGAAGGTTTGTCACGCTGCCCGTCAGCCCTCATGTGGACATGGTATAGAAACCTTGGGGTTAGGCATTTCCTGGCTTTTTTTTAAATGAGAAAACACTGTATTTAAAATGTAAAATAAACTTTTAAAAAGCAGGCACTAATATATATTTCTTCCAGCCTTTGATTACAGATTTTTCCTTGCACATGTTAAGATGAATTATCCTCCAAAAATATTGTTCTTGGGAGCAGTGTATGTTACTTGACATAGCGGCAATTCCTGTCACATGTTCATGTCAGAACATTTTTGGTTTTAAACTTTTTTATTGCCTTTGGCTGTTGATTAGTATATTACAAGTGCGATTTCAAAAAGATCTTGAAAATAATATATTTAATCAATTAAAATGTTTATCTGTATCTTGTTGATGTTTCATTAATATAGTTACTCTTTGAAGCATTAGTTCTGTATTTCATCATTTGGGTAGGACAAGAAATGTTTTAAATGATCTTTTCTGTTTTAGAAAGTTAAACAACAACAAACTATTTCTGGCTAATTATTTCGTTTCTGCTGTGAATTACCCTAGTTTGTTAAAATAGGTTAACAGTTTTTCAGACTTCTTGATGGAAGGGAAAGCGCTGACTTTTCTTATTGACAGTGACATTATAAAAGTATTTCCCCTTCCAAACCATTTGTGTACCATGTTCCTTGAAGATGGAATATGCTACTTTAAAATATCTCCTGAGGTGTGGCGCCTGGGAAGCAGCAATGAGAGGCATGCCCCAGTCAGTGTGATGTGGAATGCCACAAACTATTCTAAAAATGACCCCACTGAAATGCACGGTCACTTGGACATTAATTTTTTTCCCCCTTTGGAAATTTGGAGAGGCTAGATGATGTTACCATCTTTTTTTTTTTTTTTTCTCCTTTCTGTGTAGTTTGTTGCTACCATGAAGGCAGATCATGGAACAGTTAAGGAGAGTTGTTGATGTGTGAGCACATCTTAGAAACCATGCTACCGAGTCTTGACCATCTGTTTTATGGAAGAGAAGAAACAATTAGTTCAAAATAGCAAATGATTGCTAATAATTCCTTGGGACTTAGAGTGCAGTAGTCTATAGCCAAAGCCATCTTTGTTTGTGTCCCCAGCTTCTTCTCAGTTGAGCACTTCTGTCAGCAACCTAAAAATGTATGCATGTATTCTTGGGGTAGCACAAATCCTAATTTCATTTCCATTCACTAACTTTTCAAAATGTGTATGAATCAATATTGGACTTTTATCTCCATACATTTGCGTAGGGTTCCTCAACTTTCTTAATGAAAGTTTTTTAAGACCAAGTTGATTATTGTCCTTTCAACACCCTTATTTTGAGTTTATTACATTTTTTCAGTTGCTTATTATATTGCTTGATTTGTTTTGTAATTAGAGATGTAAGCACTAGCTCTATTTTTATTAGTTGACATGTCACTTGTAAGTTGCAAATTGATTAGGGTACTTAATTTAGTACAGAAAACTAAGTGGCTGACTTTTTCAGAACTGACATTGGCATTTGGATTTGGAAGTGCAGTCCAAACATGGGGTAAACGTGTAAACTGAGCAGTTAACTCATCTGTGTTGAAAGCTTGTGTGTGGTTGCTTAGTTCAACCCTACGGTGAACTGGTGATTTGCAAGTCTATCTCTGAAAAGAGCAAGTACAAATTTGATTACAAGTGCCGATTTTTTTTAACCTTTCTTTATGGCATATCTGTACAATTATAACAATTTTTACCCTTTTCTAAGATCATTCATTTAAATATATCCAGCTTGAAGATAACATAACTTTGGGGGGGGCATGGCAAAATGCAGAAATATAAACATGTTTTTCAAAAGGTCTACATTTTGCTACTTAAAATTTCAGGTTGCGTTTTGGAGAACATTTCCTGTTAGTAGGTATGGGTCTACTGTGTTCTTTCAATCTGCTCTATGTTCTTCTGTGGAGTGGCTCTTTGGCTGTTTTTTGTTAGTGAGTGTTTTTGGTTGCTTCTGATTTTTTTCTTATAAATGGTGTTCCAGTGAACACTCTTTTATATGTCTCTGCATATGTGCATGACTTTTTCAAGAGTAATACCAAGTAGTGGAATAGTGGAATTGCTGGATAAGTTCTGTGCTTTTTTTTTTTTTTTTTTTTTTTTTTCACCGCATTGCGTGGCATGAAGGATCTTAGTTCCCCAATTGAACCTGCGCCCCCTGTATTGAAAGCACAGAGTTTTAACTACTGGACTGCCAGGGAAGTCCAGTTCTGTGCATTTTAAATTTTAATTGTCCTCCAAAGTAGCTGAACTAATTTTCCCTCTAATGCACTATGGTGGGCAGCGTCTGAGAATACTGTTTTTTTCTCTTTTAACACTTGATATTATCAGACTTAAGTTTTGGTTAATCTGATGGGTGAAAAATGGAATTTCATTTTGTGTGTTTCTCTGATAACCAGTAAGATTAAGCATCCATTTTTATTGTTATATGTATTTCTTCTATAAATTGCCTGTTTATGTCCTTTACCTATTTTCAGCTGGGTAATTTTATATTGATTTATTAGCATTTAAAAAAATAGTTCGTATACTAATCATACATTATATATAAGTATTTTCTCCCAGTTTATTGCTAGTCTGTTAATTTTGTTTATGGTGTTTTTGGTGTGTGTATATGTCTGTTTGGTCATAGAAGTTATAAACTGTGTTGTCAGTTTTATTCAGTTTTTTTCTTTATGGCTTTTGCTTATTTCCATATATATATATGAGTTTGTCTGTGAACTTTGTTCCATTTATCTGTTTGACCATGTATGTGCTAATACTACACTTTGAATACCTGTAGGTTTAAAATATATTTTGATACAAAGGCGAATCTCCTCTGTTCTTTTGATACTTTTTCTTGGCTATTTTTGCACCTTTCTTCCATATGAATTTAATCATTAGGGTGTCATATTGATATTTCATGAAAAATCTTGGGATTTACATTACAATACTGTGTTGAATTTCTAGATGAATTGGTAGAGATTCAGCCACTGATTTTTAGTGTCATTTAGATTGCCTTTCTAAAGAAAGATGGATAGTTCTTTGTTCTTAAATGGTAGTTTCAGTAGAAGAAATGGAAAATACAACCCTTAAGTGGTCTTTCCTGCCATAATTAATTAGAATACTGGCTAATCTGGGACAACAGAGACTCAAAAATAAAGTAGTTCAGATAGGATAGTTGTTGTCTCATACAGGCCAAAGGAGGCGAGTGTTGCAGGGCAGGTGGGCTGCAGTACTTGATGAAGTGATTGAGAGCCCCAGATTCTTAAAATGTTACTGGCTCCACCATCCTGGGGGATATTGTTTCTGTGTGCATGGTTAGACTCAGGCTTGCTGGGATTACATTCCTGATTCAGCTAGGGTCGGGGGAGGGGTTCATGACTAGTTTTAAAGAGAAAACCCCTATTTCTTTTCATTTTCCATTAGCAAGTACTTAAGTTACATGGCCATTTCTAGCTGGGCAGTCTTGTACACAGCCAAAACTTGGAACTTGGAGAGGGGTGAGTATGTTTATTATGAAAAGGAAATGGATTCTAGTGGCCAGTGAGCAGACTTGGATTTATCAAGTGAGGTTTTTTTTTAACAGTATTTTATTTTTTTTAATTAATTTATTTTATTTTTGGCTACATTGGGTCTTTGTTGCTGCTACATTGGGACTTTGTTGTTGAAGCCCGGTGCACGGGCTTCTCACTGCAGTGGCTTCTCTCATTGTGGAGCACGGGCTCTAGGCGCGAAGGCTTCAGTAGTTGTGTTGTGCGGGCTCAGTAGTTGTGGCGCACAGGCTTAGTTGTTCTGCGGCATGTGCGATCTTCCTGGAACAGGGATTGAACCCGTGTCCCCTGCATTGGCAGGTGGATTCTTAACCAGTGTGCCACCAGGGAAGTCCCCAAGTGAGTTTTAAAATATATAACTTTCATTGATTTTTTTTTTCCATTATAAAAGCCATACCCATTTACTATAGAAGATTTAGACAGTATACATAGGTGAAAAGAATAAAATTATAAACCTACCACTAGGAGATAATAGTTATCATTTGGGAATTTTCCTTCTGATCTTTCTTTCTAATTTTCAATTATGATATAATTCTAGTGTACATTAAAGTATAGAGCATAACATGACTACTCATGTACCCAACACCCCCTTTGGTCATATTTGCCATTTTGCCTTATTTGCTTCAGATCTTGTCTAATTAAATAAAACATTAATGAGAGTTTGAGCCTTCTCTACCTTTCCCTGATTACCAATCCTCTTTCTTCCTCCCAAAGATAATAATTATTCTGATTTTTATGTTTATCATTCCATATGCCTTTAAAAAAATTTTTATTTATTTTTGGTTGCATTGGGTCTTCGTTGCTGCGTGCGGGCTTTCTCTAGTTGCGGCGAGCAGGGGCTGCTCTTCATTGTGGTGCACAGGCTTCTCATTGTGGTAGCTTCTCTTGTTGTGGACCACGGTCTCTAGGCATGCGGGCTTCAGTAGTTGTGGCATGCGGGCTCAGTAGTTGTGGCTTGCGGGCTCTAGAGCACAGGCTCAGTAGTTGTGGCGCACGGGCTTAGTTGCTCCGCGGCATGTGGGATCTTCCCAGACCAGGGCTCGAACCTGTGTCCTCTGCATTGGCAGGCCACTGTGCCACGAGGGAAATCCCCTGTATGCCTTTTATAATAATGTATGTTGCCAAAAAAGTTTGATTGCCAGAATAGTACAGTTTTACAGAATGCTTTTGAATTTTATATAAAATGATATCATTTGATAGTTTGTTTTTTCTGACCTGCATTGTTTTTAGTGATTAGCTTCATATAGCTCTACGCTTAGAGTGGTCCATCATGTGGATACTATATAACGCCATGGAGTCATTCTCCTGCTGTTGGATGTTCAGGGTTTTTTCGGGTTTCCACTATTATAAATATTCTTATACATGTCTACTTATGCTCATGTACAAGAGTTTCTCTAGTGTATATATCAAGAAATAGAATTAAGTCATAAGCTACGTGGATCTTCAACTATTCTGGATAATGCAGAATTACTCTTCAAATGATTGTGCCCATTTAAACTCCCAAAAGCAATATTCAGGGGTGCTTGTGTTCCACATCTTTACTGACAGTTGTCAGATTTTGTATTTACCAACTGAATGGATATAAAACAAAATGTCATGTGTGGTTTAATTGCCCGTCCTTAATAACCAGTGAGGATAAGCATTTCTTCATGTTACTGGCCTTTTGTGAAGTGCATATTTATATCCTTTATCCATTCTCTTGTGTTTTTTCTTGATTTGTGAGAGTACTTTAAATATTCTGGATCCTACAATTTATTTTTGGTCATGTGCATCACAAATAACTGGTGTGACACTTCAGGTTGTCTTTTTACTTTATAATGTCTTTTACTATTCAGAAGTTTTTACTTTAAATTTATTAAACTTTCATGGTTTGTGTTTTCCATATTTAAGAAGTTTTCCTCAGCCCTGAGGATATATTCTCTTCTGTACTTTAAAATGTACTTTAAAATGTGTTTTGCATTTAGGTCTCAAGTACACGTTAAATTTTATTTTGTGAAGTAGGAGTTATTAACTTATTTTTCTAGAGGGATAACTAAAATTATTCCACTGTCATTCATAAACAAGTTACCCTGTGTGTATTTTTATATTTATTATTTATGAGTCTGATATATACAGAAAATATATATATATTCATACTATATATGTACAACAGCTTATATAAAAATTAGCTCCTCACCCTGTCCCCAGCCACCCAAGGATTCAAACTTTGCTCCCTGAAGGCAACCAGTATTACCAGTTTCATGTGTATTATGCATATCCAAGTAAATAAGTACATATTTATAAATTCTCCCCTACTGTATATACTCTACAACTTTTTTTTTTTTTTTTTTGCGGTATGCGGACCTCTCACTGTTGTGGCCTCTCCCATTGCGGAGCACAGGCTCCGGACGCGCAGGCCTATTGGCCATGGCTCACGGGCTTAGTTGCTCCACGGCATGTGGGATCTTCCCGGACCAGGGCACGAACCCGTGTCTCCTGCATCTGCAGGCGGATTCTCAGCCACTGCGCCACCAGGGAAGCCCAAAAACTTACTTTTGTAATCTTATATCAATACATAATAGCTTTTTTTTTTAAGACTCAGAATATTTATCTTTTGCCTATTATTATTTTTTAAAATTTTATTTATTGATTTTTGGCTGCGTTGGGTCTTCGTTGTTGTGCACGGACTTTCTCTGGTTGCAGCAGGCAGGGGCTACTCTTTGTTGCAGCGCGCGGGCTTCTCATTGCAGTGGCTTCTCTTGTTGCAGAGCATGGGCTTTAGGTGCGTGGGCTTCAGTAGTTGTGGCACGCGCGCTCAGCAGTTGTGGCTCACGGGCTCTAGAGCGCAGGCTCAGCGGTTGTGGTGCACGGGCTTAGTTGCTCCACGGTATGTAGGATCTTCCTGGACCAGGGATCGAACCCGTGTCCCCTCCATTGGCAGGTGGATTCTTAATCACTATGCCACCAGGGAAGCCCCCATTCTTTTTTATAAATATATATGTCGTTGGATAGACCAATGCATCTTTTTCTCTTTTTATTAGATGAAAATCACATAACATACAATTAATCATTATAAAGTGTACAATTCAGTGACATTTAGTGCATTCACAGTGTGTAACCACCGCCTCTAAAATTTTTTCATCTGCCCAGCAGAACACGCATACCCATTAAAAAAATCACACCATTTCCTGCTCCTCCCATCCCTTGGTAACTGCTAATCTGTCTTCTGACTCTTTGGATTTGCCTATTCTGGATATTTCATATATAAGGAATCATATAATATGTGACAGTTTGTGTTTTTCTTCTTCCGCTTAGCATAATGTTTTCAAGGTTCATCCAAGTTGTTGCATGTTATCAGTACTTCATTGCTTTTTATGGCTGAATGATAATCCATTCTTTGGCTAGACCACAGTTTGTTTATCTGTTCATTTGTTGTTGATGGACATTTGGGTTGTTTCTACATTTTGGCTGTTGTGAATAGTGTTGTTATGAACATTTGTGAACAAATATTTGTTTGCATACTTGTTCTTGGTTCTTTTGGGTGTATATCTAGGAGAAGAATGGTTGTGTCATATGATAATTCTATGTTTAACTTCTCGAGGAACTGCCAAATCGTTCCCTGCAGCGGCTGCACCATTTTACATTCCCATTGACCACAAATGAGAGTTCCTATTTCTCCACACCCTCTCCAACACTTGTTGTTTTCTGTTTGGGGTTTTTTTTTCTGGCCTCATAGTGTATGTGAAGTGGTATCTCATTGTGGTTTAGATTTGCATTCCCTTAACAACCAGTGATGTTGGTTATCTCTTCATGTGCTTGTTGGCCATTTCTGTATCTTCTTTGGAGAGATGTCTATTCAAGTCCATCGCCCATTTTTAAATTGGGTCATTTGTCTTTTTGTTGTTGAGTTGTAAGAGTTTGTTATGTATTCTGAATATTAAACCCTTATTAGATTTGTAAATATTTTTTCCCATTCTCTAAATTGTCTTTTCACATTGTTGATAAGGTCCCTTGGATACACAAAAGTCTTTCATTTTTATGAAGTCCAGTTTATCTTATTTTTTCTTTTGTTGCTTGTGCTTTTGGTGTCAAATCTAAGAATCTACTACCAAATCCGAGGTCATGAAGATTTACCTGTATGTTTGCTTCTAATAGTTTGATAGTTTTAGGTCTTACATTTGGGTTATTGATCCATTTTGAGTTAAGTTTTGTATATGAAGTGAGGTGGAGTTCCAGCTTCATTCTTTGGCACATGGTTATCCAGTTGTCCCAGCACCATTTGTTGAAGAGACTGTTCTTCATTGAATGGTCTTGGAATGCTCCTTGAAAATCAGTTGGAATCCTTGTTGAAAATCCTTGTTGAAACCATACATGTTTCAGTTTATTTTTGGCCTATCAATAAATGGATTGTACAACTTCAGTAATAAAGGATATCTAGGTTTCCAATCTTTGCCATTAGAATTTTGCAGTAAATGATCATGTACCTATATCATTTTGCATATGTATCTCAGGATAATTTCATTTGTTTCTTAAATACATCTTTAAATCTCTGATACTTTTTTGGTGCTATTGTAGATTATCTTTTTTTATCTTTGTCGTTTTTTAAATATCAAGTTTATATTGAGGCTTATTGAGGTATAAATTAAAGGCAGTAAAATGCACCCTTTTGAGTTGTATTGTTAGGTGTCACGATGCCAAATTTTTTTACCTTGTCCCATTGGAGTCAGTCCCCTTTCGCTGCCTCCTGGCAACCACTGGTCTGATTTCTGACCCTGTAGATTTGCCTTTGCCAGAATGTCATATAAATGTAAACAAGTGGAGCTTTTTGTGTCTGGATGTTTTTATTAAACATAATGCATTTGAGACTCATCCTTGTAGATATATAAATCTATTTCATTGCTGAGAAGTATTCTGTTGTATACCATAGAAGTATTCTATTGTTTATCCATTCATCTGTTAGTGATATTTGGGTTTTTCTAATTTTTGGTAATTAGGAATAAAGCTGCTGTAAACATTCATGTATAGGTAACTGTGTGGATATATGTTCTCATTATTCATGGATTAATATCTAGGTGTGGGTTTGCTAAGTTGTTTAGTAAGTATATGTTTAATTTTTTTTTAAACAAACTGCCAAACTGCTTTCCAAAGTAGCTCTGCCATTTTGCATTCCCACCAACACAGTTCTGTCTAGTTACTTCATATCCTAACCAGCACTTTGTATGTCATTTAAAAATTTTTAGCCATTTAATAGGTACAAGTATCTCGTTGTGATTTTCATTTGTAGTTCACTAAGGACTAGACGTTGAGCATCTGTTCATGTGCTTATTTGCCATCCATATCTATCATTTGATGCATTATCAGTTCAGATCTTTTGCTCTTTTTTGACTGGGCTATTTTCTTACTATTTACTTTTAAGAGTTCCCTATATTTCAGGATACAAACCCTTTACAGGAATGTGTTTTGCAAATATTTGCTCTCATATTTTGGCTTGTCTTTTCATTTTCTTAACAGTACCTTTTGATGAGCAGACATTTTAATGTAATGAAGTTTAGGGTTTTGGGGGGTTTGTTTTGTTTTGTTTGTGGTATGTGGGCCTCTCACTGCTGTGGCCTCTCCCGCCGCGGAGCACAGGCTCCGGACGCACAGGCTCAGTGGCCATGGCTCACGGGCCCAGCCGCTCCGCGGCACGTGGGGTCTTCCCGGACCGGGGCACAAACCCGTGTCCCCTGCATCGGCAGGCGGACTCTCAACCACTGCGCCAGCAGGGAAGCCCCAAGTTTAGTTTTTTCTTGTATGATTTGTGGTTTCTGTGTCCTGAGAAATCTTGGCCTAACTCAAGGTTTTCTGTTGTATTTTCTTCCAGAAGTTTTATAGCTTAGTTTTACATTTTAGTTTTATGATCCATTTCAAATTGATATTTGTGTATAATGTGAGGTAACAGGGGGTTTTTTTGTCTTTGTACATAAATGTCCACTTATTCTACCACCATTTATTAAAAAGACTCTTTCCTCTTTTGAATTGCCTTGGCACCTTTGTCAAAAATTAGTTGACCATATACAGGTTTCCCCCACTGAAAGTAGAGCATTCCTGTGAAACCTTTCATAAGCCAAAGTGGCATAAAGTGAAACAGCAGTTATGTTAGGACATATCTTGCTAACATGTACAAAATAAATCGAGGTAAAGTGCAGATGTTCACAGACACAGTTCACAGCTCTGGTGGCTTGATGCTGAGTGTAGTTTCCAAGGAAGGAGCTTGGCAGTGCCACTCTCACTGCTCGGGGTGCACGCTGCCTCTATAACGGCTCAGCTCCCTGCAAAACACTCCTTTTAAAAGGAGTAATAAGAGTAGACATCCTTGCTTTAGTCCATCTTAAAGAGAAGACATTTAGTCCTAACCATTAAGGATGATGATAGCTATTGGTTTTTCTTTATCAAGTTGAGAAAGTCCCCTTCTGTTGACTTGCTGAGAGTTTTTTGTTTTGTTTTGTTTTTTAAATTTATTTTTGGCTGCATTGGGTCCTCGTTGCTGCGCTGGGCTTTCTCTAGTTGCTGTGAGCAGGGGCTGCCCTTCATTGCAGTGCATGGGCTTCTCATTGCAGTGGCTTCTCTTGTTGTGGAGCACAGGCTCTAGGCGCACAGGCTTCTGTAGTTGTGGCACACGGGCTCAGTAGTTGTGGCTTGCGGGCTCTAGAGCGCAGGCTCAGTAGTTGTGACACATGGGCTTAGTTGATCCGCGGCATGTGGGATCTTCCAGGGCCAGGGCTCAAACCCATGTCCCCTGCATTGGCAGGCGGATTCGTAACCATTGCACCACCAGGGAAGTCTGAGAGTTATTATATGTTGAATATTGCCAAATGCTTTTTCTTTGTCTATGGAGATGAGATATACATGACTTTCCTTTATTGGCCTATTGATATGTTGAAATATATTGATTGCTTTTCGAATGTTGAGCCAACTTTGCATTTCTGGGATAAACCCTACTTGGTAATGATCCTTTTTATATATTACTGGATTCAATTTTTAAAATTATGTCTGTGTTCATGAGTGATGTTGATATGTAGTTTTGTTTTCTGATAATATTGTTGTCTGGGTTTGGTTTCAGAGTAATGGAGGCCTCATAAAATGAGTTGGGAAGTATACTCTCATCTATTTTCTGGAAGAGCATGTGTAGGCTTCTTATTATTTCTTCCTTAAACGTTGGTGGAATTCTCCAGAGAAGCTATCTCAGCCTGGAATTTTCTTTCTTTTTAACTGTGAACTTACTTTTTTGATACATACGTAGAGCTATTCAGGTTATCTGTTTCTTCTTGAGTGAGCTTTGGTAGTTTGTCACTTTCAAGGAGTGTGTCCATTTTACCAAACTATCATTTACTGGTATAAATTTATTCATATTTCCTATTGTTCACTTAATGTCTGAGGATCTGTATAGAGTTGTCTCCTCTTTCATTCCAGTTGGTCTGTATCTTCTCTCTCTTGATCTGATTGGCTAGTGATTTATTTTTCTTTAGAGAATCAGCTGTTGGTTTCATAGATTTTTTTTTAACATAATTTATTTTACCTCTTACTATTACTCCTTTCCTTTTGCTTGTTTTGGGTTTAATTTGCTCCCACCTCTCCACCCCCCAGTTTCTTAAAGTAGCTTATTAGGTTATTAATTGGAGATCTTTCTTTGTCTAGTCATTTGAAGCTATGAGTTTCCCTCTAAATGCTGCTTTATCTACATCCCATAAATTTGGTATATTGGTAAATTTGGTACTTTTGCATTTATTTAAAATATTTTCTAATTTTCTTTGTGATTTCTTCTTTGATATGTAAGTTATTTAGAAGTGCATTGTTTCATTTCAAAATATTTGGAAATTTCCAAAATGTTTTCTGTTGTTGATTTCTAATTTAATTCCATGTGGCCAAAGAACATATTTTATATGATTTCAGTCCTTTTTAATTTATTGAGACTTGTTTTAGATCCCAGAATAGTCTCTCTTAGTAGATGTTCCACGTTCACTTAAAGAGAATGTGTTATCTGTTCTTGGTGGGTAGAATGTTTTTGTAAATGTCAAGCAGGTCAAGTTGGTTGATAGTAGTATTAAAGTATTCTATATCCTCACTGATTTTATGTATGCCCTGTCAATTACCAACAAAGGAGTGTTAAAGTCTTCAACTAAATTCTGAGTTTGTCTATTTTGAATCCTTTTTTTTGGTCGATTTTTGAATTATGTATTTTGAAGCTCTATTATTGGGTGTCTACATTTATGATTGTTATGTCTTGATGGATTGACCTCTTTTTTATTATGTAATGTATCTCTTCATTCCTAAGTTTTATTCCTTGTCCTAAAGTCTGTTTCATCTTGTATTAATACTGCCACTTAAGCTTTCTTTTGATTAAAGTTTACAGGGTATATCTTATTCCATGTTTTTACTTTTAACCTGTCCATGTCTTTATATCTAAAGTGGGTTTCTTATTGATAGCATATAGTCGGATTTTTTTTAAAAAAATCATTTGCTCTTAATGGGAGTGTTTAGACAATTTACATTTAATGTAATTGTTGGTAGATATGCATTTAACTCTATACTCTTGCTGTTTTCTCTTTGTTGCATCTGTTCTTTGGATGATTTTTCCTCTTTTTTACTGCCTTCTTTTGGAATTCTCCTATTGACTTATTCTTTTGTTTTTACTCTTTTTGGTTTACTTAGTGTTTGTGCTAGAGTTCATAATACATGTCTTTAATGTGTCACAGTCTACCTTCAAATATATTATACCACTTCATGTACAGTATAAAAACATTACAGCAGCATATTTCATGTCCTCCCTAGTGTCTTTAGAATAGATTTTTGCCTGGGCTGTGGAGGAGAGAAGGATTCCTGGGAAGGAGGTGGGTTTTCACATCTGTTCCCCCAGAGCAGCCTATCACTCCTGCATGCATGTGCCGCCAAGGGTGGTTCTCTCCATCCTCCTGGTCTGTACTGTTGGAGGCCCAACCCAGAAAAGAGCTTGCAAGTGAGTGTGAGTTCTCCTTTTCTGGTCCTCTCTGCTGTCAAAATTGACACACTAGCCCACACTTGGCCTTTAAAAACTTGTTAAAATTTTAGTTCATTTCTTCTTCCTTATCTCCAATGGCACTCACCTTTTTCTTCCATGATCAGCATAATATGACATGCTCAGTGCATCCCTTTCTCTGCTTGGATGGGTTCATTACCCTTTGGAATTCAGTTTATTTGGTTCCTTTGTAATAGCTCTGAGATGGGCCCAAGGAAAGTTATGATTTTTTAATATTATTCAGTTTTTCTTCCATTGTTAATGTATTTCTACATATTAAGAATGGTGAGGACTTCCCTGGTGGTGCAGTGGTTGAGAATCTGCCTGCTAATGCAGGGGACACGGGTTCGAGCCCTGGTCTGGGAAGGTCCCACATGCCACGGAGCAACTGGGCCCGTGAGCCACAACTACTGAGCCTGCGTGTCTGGAGCCTGTGCTCCGCAACAAGAGAGGCCGCGATAGTGAGAGGCCTGCGTACAGCGATGAAGAGTGGCCCCCGCTTGCCACAACTAAAGAAAGCCCTCGCATAGAAACAAAGACCCAACACAGCCAAAAATAAATAAATAAATAAAATTTTAAAAAAATTTTTTAAAAAGAATGGTGAACCTAGAAAATATATTTTTTAAATGCCTTTTATCGTGATTTGTTGCTAACTTCATATTGATCTTGTATCCAGGAGTCTTTTTTAAAAAATATTTATTTACTTGGTTGCACTGGGTCTTTGTTGCAGCAGGCGGGCTCCTTAGTTGTTGCCTGTGAACTCTTAGTTGCGGCACGCATGTGGGATCTAGTTCCCTGACCAGGGATCAAACTTGGGCCCCGTGCATTGGGAGCACAGAGTCTTAACCACTGCACCACCAGGGAGGTCCCCAGGAGTCTTTTAGAATAAGTTATTCTGTCTTGAAAAGATTTCACATTTTTTCTCTCCAGCCTTAGAACAAGATTATTTGATACTGGTATTGAGACATGACAGTTGTACCAATCTGGTGACAGATTGATTTTTTTATTTAATTTATTTTTATTTTAGTAAAATATATATAACATAATATTTACTATATTAACCATTTTTAAGTGTACATTTCAGTGGCATTAAGTATATTCATGTGTTGTGCAAACATCACCAATATCTCTAGAAATTTTTCATTATCCCAAATTGAAATTCTGTCCCCATTAAACAGTAACTCTCTTACCCTCTGCCCCAGCCTCTGGTAATCACTATTCTACCTTTCTATCTCTATGAATTTGACTCCTCTGTATACTTCATATAATTGGAATCATGCAATATTTGTTCTGTTTCTGGTTTATTTCAGTTAGCATAATGTCTTCAAGGTTTACCCATGTTTAGCATATGTCAGAATTTCATTCCTTTTTAAAGCTGAATCTTACTCCATTGTATATCTGTGTATACCACATTTTGTTTATCCATTCATCTTTTGATGGACATTTGGGTTGTTTCTACATCTTGGCTGTTGTGAACAATGCTATAAACATGGGTGTGCAAATATCTCTTCAAGACCCTACTTTGCAACTCTTTGGGTTATATACTCCGAAGTGGAATAGCTGGATCTATTTTTCATTTTTTGAGGAACATCTGTACTGTTTTCTACAGTGCTACCAGAATGCAATGTACAAGAGTTCCAGTTTCTCTCCATTGCCTGTTATATATATTTATGAAACAGCCATCCCAATTTGTGTGAAGTGGTATCTCACTGTGGTTTTGATTTGTATTTCCCTAATGACTAGTGATGTTGAGCATCTTTTCACATGCCTGTTAGCTACTTGTATGTCTTTGGAGAAATGTCTAGTCAAGTCCTTTGCCCATTTTTTTAACTGGGTGGTTTGGTTTTTTGTTGTTGAGTTGTAGACGTTCTTTATATATTCTGGGTATCAATCCTTTAACAGATAAATGGTTTGCAAATATTTTCTCCAATTCTTTGGGTTGGACATAGTGATTTTTTGAAGGCTTTTGCTTTGTTAAACCTGTGGCATAAACAAGATTGCTGAACCTTTTAAAACAGTAAGTGCAGAGGGGATAGAGAACAGATAACACTCTCCACATCCACCACTGGGCTTCAGGATTATATTGAGAACTAGCTTTAGAGTCCAAGGTCTGATGAGGACAGATCTGTCACAGCCAGCTGGTGATTATACTTTGAGCTGTGCATGCAGTAAGCCTCTCCTCTGTGGTCTCAAAGGCCTTTATTTGGCTACTTCTCCAGAGTCTTCTGTCTGCCTTCTTTCTGTTTGTTTTAAAGGCCCTTTTCTCAGCGATCTGTGAGGAGACTGAGGGGTTTCTGCCTGTATCGTCCCCCCACAGTGACTGTCAGGAACTCCTCAGAGTTGAGCCGAATAAGGCAACCAGCAGTAGCCTGGAGCCTCAGTTAATTGTCTCTGGGGACAGCTGCCTGTCCCCAGAAACCTTTTGCCATGAACTGGCTGTGAAAGGGGAACAGAATCTTCCCTGGAACAGATTCGTTTAGCTCTTTAATATAATTAAATCCCTTAAGGAATTAAAACGTCTGTGGCCAACACTGTCTTTATGTTCCATTTATTAATATCCTGTGAATACTATTTCTGCCTAAGGGATTGTATACCTGTGTAGCATCTTGGGGAAGTCATTGTATTACACAACAAAGCACTGAGTACATACACAGACAGGCAGTCCACGGGGATCACAGAAAATTAAAGTGAAGATTTTTGTTTCTTCTGGCCCCAAAATGGGTGTACCACAAAATCTTGGTAATGCTTTCTGGCTTCACGTACTAACTGCCAGCATCTGAACAGGCTGCCTCCCTCTTTTCTCAGTTTCCCTGTCTTTCCAAGACGGCCCGACCCGCCTACCCTGCCCCCAGTGTGTAGGGCACACAGGTGCTGCCACCAACTGTGAGGTTAACAAAGACGCAGCTCTTCTGGGCTGACTTGTATTTCTTATCTGTGAAATGGGAGGTTTGGACCAGATGAACTGATCTCTCAGATGTTTTGTGACAGAATTCCTTCCCTCCTGGGCAGTTCGTTCATGCTGGGAGCAGACATATTTCCTCCTGGTATCCCTACTACGAAGATCTCCATCCTGGCCAGAAAGAGCCCCAAATGCTGGAGACAAACTTAAAGGAAGAAGGAGTGGCTAAAGCCAAGCTCCAGACTAACAACAGTCCCCGGAGCGGGAGTGGCCACTGCTGGTGGAGGCCTGCTGCCAGGTCAGGGCAGCATGACTGGGGTCAGAGCCACCAGACGGCGTCCCTGCGGCTGCCCCGGGGGTTGCTGACGCACGGAAATTTCTCAGGCTCAGAGCCTCAGAGCCCAGGGAGTCCGCAGCTCTCTAATTCCACTCCCTTTTAACAAGTTTTTTTTAAGAAAAAGGAAACGGCGCACCTACATAAAAGCACGTAATCATTTGCAGCAGAACCAAAACTAGATTTGGAGCTACCCAGTCATTTTACTTGGAAACTGTTTTTTAATACTCTTGGTTTCTCCAGTCATTTTGCGAGAGGCCTTGGTATGTATGCTTCGGTGGGACTGTACTATTTTATTTCACCTGTAAATGTAGACCCATGACACTCCCCCCACCCCCCCTTTTTTTGGATAGTTTTTTGGGTGGCTTTTATGGAAGAATTTTCTTCTATCCAGCAGGTTTTATCGTTAAAGCCAGCTCTCGTGGAGCCATACTGCTAACCAAAGTAACGACAAGACTTGCCTCCGTAAAATGAGGGTTTGGAGGAGGAGGAGGAAAGCAAAACCCTCGAATCTGTTTCTACACTTGGGCTGACAAATGCTTCTGGAGAGAAAGTCTCCTGCTCCCTCTCGAGGGTGTTGGTCCAGGTCACGTGGCCTCAGGGCCCCTTCACTTCTTCGCACGACCCGCCCTCCCTCCCCTACAGCAACAATTACCGCCCTGCCGCTGCCCCTCGACCCCCAACTCCAGCAAGTGAGCTCGCTTCCTGCCAACAAGTGAGAAAGAAGCCCTTTCATCGCCACTGTGCATCACCTCACGTTGCTGCCTTGCTGCCCACCGATCCCATTCCACCCCCTGTCCCCCGGGGCCTCCCTGCATCATTTAGGTTCTCTTCTGGCCCGGCCGCCTTTCTCTTCCCATGTAGACATGCTCACATTCCATCTCAAAAGGAAAAAGGCTCATGTCCCCTGAGCCCTATGAGCTTTTGCCCCGTCTCCCTTCCATCACAGGCACAAGCTACTGAGGAAGAAGTCCCAGGCTCCTCGTGTCTACAACGCCTGGCTAGCTTCTGCCCCCACCAGAGTCACCAACAATCTCAGTGGTGAACCACTGACACTTCTGCAACCCGGACTGCTTGGCAACGTTGACCCTGTTTACTACTTCCTTCTTGAAATCCTCTGCTCCACTGGCCTCCAGCGTCCTCTCTAGACTTCCTTCGGAGCCTCTGGGCACTTTCATCCTCGCCTTAGCCTCCGCTTCCTCCCGTCTCCTGAAGGCCAGTGTTCCCAGGATTCTGGCCGCAGCCCTCCTTCCCCACACGCCAGGGGAGGCACCCAAAAAACAGGAGCTCCTCCTGCAGGGCTTTCTTAGGTTTAATGAGGGCCTGTGTGTAGTAAACAATGTGAGCAGTTTAGAGAATGGGAGGGAGGCTCCCGATTCAGTCTTTGGACCCCGCAGAGAGGCCGTGGCGGCACAGGGACACTGGAAGCCTGTATGCGAGATGTGGACTCACGGCTGTGCTCTCAGCTCGCAGCCTGTTCTCCAGTGACTGACCAAAGCTAGTGCTGCCCCTCTGCTCTGGACGGCCTGCTCCCCTCTAGCTCCCACCAGCTCCTGGCTTCACCGCCGAAGTGGAGTAGGAGTAGGGGTTCCCTAAAAGGAGTGTCCTCTCCACAGAGCAGACCGTGGAGCAGACTTGGGACACTGGGAGAGGAGAGCGGTGCTGGGGTACCGGCGGGGAGGGCCGGGCAGGAGGAGGCTGGCACGGAGAGCAGGCTGTCAGAGTCTCACTCCTCTACCTGACCCTTGTCACTAGGTGCTGTCTTCAGGTCAGGGGAGATCACCAGGCTGCCCAAATGCCAGGGCTCAGAGGCAGTTTGCACCAGGGGCCCTGTTGCATTAACAGTTCCTTGAACAGATGCTCCTCGAGCACCTATTATCCCGGCACCGGACGCCGGTGATACTGGACCATCGAGCCCAGCAAGGGCCCTGCTGTCAGACAGCTGACATCCTGTCGGGCAGAGACAGACCAAGGCAAGGAAGCAAGGCAACAAGATAATGTCAGATAATGAAAGAGCGACAAAGTAAGTAGAAGAAGGTGATGGGATACTGAGGCTGGGGCCACTAATCTAGCTTGGGTGGGGGAGGAGTCAAGAAGGCTTCTCTGAGGGGATATTTTGTCTGAGGCCTGAGTGGTAAGTTAGCCCATGCAGACAGAGGGGTGTTAACCCAGTGTGTGACATGATCTGGTTTATATTTTGAAAAGATTACTCTGGTTGCCATATCGAGAGTGGGGAAGCCAGAGCAGAGGCTGGCCGACCAGTTAGGAGGCAGTGGTCCAGGTGAGGCGCTGGTGGCTTGAACTGTGGGGTGGTGCGGTGGAGACGGGAGGGTTGAGTTCAGGATAGGTTTTGGAGTCAGAGCTGGCAGGTGACAGGACCTGTTCTGAGTGGCAGTTTGCAGAGGACCGCGGGGCCACGATTCATAGCGAGGGCCACCCCACCGGATGTGCTGGGGCCCTGAGCAGTGTTATCAAGTCCTATGGGAGTCACAGCTGCAGACCACAGTACCCACCCCTTTTGAAAACTAATTAATTTAAAATTAATTAATTTATGGCTGTGTTGCTGCGCACGGGCTTTCTGTAGCTGCCGCGAGTGGGGGCCGCTCTCCGTTGCGGTGCACGGGCTTCTCACTGCGGTGGCTTGTTGCGGAGCACGGGCTCTAGGCGCACCGGCTTCAGTAGTTGTGGCTCGCGGGCTTCAGTAGTTGTGGCACACAGGCTCAGTAGTTGTGGCTTGTGGGTTCTAGAGCGCAGGCTCAGTAGTTGTGGCACACAGGTTTACTTGCTCCACGGCATGTGGGATCTTCCCGGACCAGGGCTCGAACCTGCGTCCCCTGCATTGGCAGGCGGATTCTTAACCACTGCGCCGCCAGGGAAGCCCCACCCTTTAAACTGAGTAGGTTTGGGGTCTTGGTCATGTGGGAGGAGGAGGGGGGAGGAGGGTTGAGGGACAAACTTAGAAACAATGGGCCTGCAACTCCTGCTCAAGGGGGTTAAGGGAGGTGCCGCAGTTACACGGTGCTATCCAGGTACCTTCTGGATTCTTCTGTGGACGTGTCGGAAACCTTCCCCAAATCTGCCCTCTTCCTCAATCCCCCATGTCAGCAAACTGTGTCCTCTTTAGAGTCTCCCCTCATCAGCCCCCAAGTCCTCTTGGTTCCCACGCCAACGCTCTCCTCCCAGGGCCGGCACCTGTTCTCCCTCCACTCTTCTCCCGGCCTCCCCATCCACCCATCCATTCTCTGCAGCCAGAGAGCTTTCCAAAAGGCAGATCTAATCATGTCCCTCAGCTTAAAACCCTTTGGATCCCCAGAGGATTCTAGATAAAAGCCAAACTATGAAAGCCCGCTAATTACAAAGCCCAGCAGCATCGGCTCCACCTCCCCACTCCTCCCCACTTGCCTCCAGGACACGCCCCCAGAATTCATCCCAGTTACCCTGCAGGGCCTTTCCTCTGGGGACACTTCTACTTCCCCTGGCCAACTCCTGGTGACCTTCAGGACTCTGGAACTCCCTCTGCTGCCCCTGTCCTTGCATAGCCTCCTACCATAGCCCAGACACTGGGACCAAATCGGCTCTTACCCCCCACCCCCTGCAGACTGGAACCGAGAATCCTAGAGCACCTTTCATCTGTGTGTCTCACGCTTCCAGCACGGCATCGGGGACCCGCCACGGGATGAAGGTCATCCCTTCCCAGGAGGGCAGGAGCCAGGATGGCAATAAGAGAAGAGAGCAAGTCTTTTCAGAAGACTAGACAGACTTGGGACGTCGTGATGGGTTTGTTGGGTGACACTGGGTGGCATGGCTGAAGGGGAGTAGCGCCCAGCAGGAGCCACCTGGCAGAGCTCACTGCCACCAGCACTCCAGTGCACACGCAGTCACTGGTCCCCAGCCTGTGCCCACAAGCTGTTTTATGAGCATGAATTTGGGCGGGCGGGGGGTGGGGGTGTTGGCGGACGAATGGCAGAGGTGGTCCCTCCATCCCCTCAAGCCAGGTTTCCACGCAGCGGCCCAGCCTGCCCTGTGCTCCTGGATCCCCTTCCCACCTACGAGGCCTCTGGGATCGCCCTGGTGGCGCCTGGCGGTGGGGAGGGGAGAAGACCCGCGGGTTAGTCGGTGTGTCCACTCTGGTAGGTCTCCTTGTGAGTCGGGGCTGCAGCCAGGGAAGCAGACAGGATCAAGCTCGGCAAGCTTGCTCGCTTGGGGCCCTGAGGCCTCCCCTAGCCGGGCGCTTCCTGCCCCAGGGCCACGCTCTCCCTGCCTGGCTCACCTCCTGCTCCTCTCCCCACACCCACCCCAGGCTCTCCCCAGCATCCCATCGCTCTTCCTGGATTTTCTGAGCTTCACGGCATGAGGGTTGGGTGGGGAGTAGGTTCAATCCCATGAGAGGCAAGGGGTCCCTGCAGAGTGAGGGAGGATGGTTACAGAAGCCAGTAAAAAAGGAAGTGGAGGGAAAGGCCAGGGGGAGACCGTCCCTGAGTGGAAGCTACCATCTGAAGTTCAAGTGCACCTGACGGAAGAAGAATAATGGCTAATGCTGAGTGTTCATTTGCTTCTTAGCAACTATGGTGCTAAGTGCTTTAAGCATGCGCTCATCTACTATCCCCAGTTTACAGGGGTGAACACTGAGCCTAAAGAGGTGAAGTAATTTTCCCAGTATAGACAGCAAATACTCGGCAGAGCTGAGATTCAAATGCAGCTGAATGTAATTAAGAAACTCCAGAGGCAGACACTGCCTGGGGTCAAACCCCAGCTCCGACCACTCGCTCTGTGGAAACGTGGGCAAGTTACTTAAGTCTCTGTACTTCTGTTCCCTCATTTGTAAGATAGTGATTAGAACCTAGCTCAGGTCCCCACTGAGGAGTGGAGTTAATACCTGAAAAGTGCTTGGCAAAGGACCTGGCACGTGATAAGTAATCCACAAATGTGGTTATTACGATTCTTAGTCATTATCAGGCTGCAGCCCTGGAAGTGGCCAGCTACTGTTCTGCTTGGCTAAGTGGACCTTAGCTTAGTCACCCTAGTCCAGACACAGAGGGAGACGCCCTGCTAGATTTGCCTTCTTCCTGGAGCCAGAAAATAACACATGTGTGTTCTTCTTATCCAGTCACTTGTTGGGAGACTGAGTGGATGTCACTAGATCCTCAGCCCCGGGACCGAGACCTCCCACACTCCTGGCGGGCTCTAGTATTGCTGTCAGGACCAGTGTTACTGATTTTCCCTTTTGCTTCAGGCTCCAGTACAGTTCAGACCGTACTGAGCCTGTCTTTATTTAAAAATTTGATATTTTGTTCATGATGGATCTTTTGCATGAATTTTTTAAAATATTACTTTAGGGGCTTCCCTGGTGGCGCAGTGGTTGAGAATCTGCCTGCCAATGCAGGGGACACGGGTTCGAGCCCCGGTCTGGGAAGATCCCACATGCCGCGGAGCAACTAAGCCCGTGAGCCACAACTACTGAGCCTGCGCGTCTGGAGCCTGTGCTCCGCAACAAGAGAGGCCACGATAGTGAGAGGCCCGCACAACACCGCGATGAAGAGTGGCCCCCGCTTGCCACAACTAGAGAAAGCCCTCGCACAGAAACGAAGACCCAGCACAGCCATAAATAAATAAATAAATAAATATTTAAATTGAGGTATACTTGACGTACTATTAAAAAAATAAATAAATAAAATATTACTTAAAAATGTCTATCTTGATAACTGACTTTATTGGCAACCCCTTAGATTCTGAGCCTGAGGCAAGTGCCTCACTCACCCTCATCCCAGCCCTGGCCCAAAGGACTGACTGAGTGCCTCACAGTATGGCAGCTGGCTCCCCTGGAGCCAGTGACCCGAGAGTGAGCAAGGAAGAAGCTGCAATACTTCTTAAAGCATAACCTTGGAAGACACTTCATCACTTCTGCAATATCCTATTCATCACACAGGTCAGCCCTATTCAATATAGGAGGGACTGCATAGGTACATGAATACCAGGAGACAAGAATCATGGGACCGTCTTGGAGGCTGGCTGCCATACCAGGTCTCCTGCCCAGAGTCTCAGTGGTTGGGAGAAGCCTCCACAGACTGGAACCAAGTCCTCCCTTCTTCACCACATTTCCCTCTCTTAGACCCTGAGCGGTATTGACCAGGCTGGGCTATTGGGGCCTGTGTAGGATCCTACTCGCTGGTCCAGGGAGAAGCACCTGACCCAATCAGCCTTCCCCCAGAGTTTCTTTTTTTTTTTTTTTTTCGGTATGTGGGCCTCTCACTGCTGTGGCCTCTCCTGTCGTGGAGCACAGGCTCCAGACGTGCACGCTCAGCGGCCATGGCTCACGGGCCCAGCCGCTCCGCGGCACGTGGGATCCTCCCAGACCGGGGCACGAACCCACGTCCCCTGCATCGGCAGGCGGACTCTCAACCACTGCGCCACCAGGGAAGCCCCCCCAGAGTTTCTTAATTTGGGAGAGTGAGTTGACCCCCTGGTGGAAGATGTGACCTGTGGGTAATTATGTCCAGCTGGATGGAAAAATTAGCCATGAGAATCAAGAGAATTCATCCCAGGCCTCAGCTCCCACTGTCCATGAGGCCAAATGACATCCTTGCTCTACCTTGTCCATTGTCTGGGTTTTAGAACCAATAATAAATTCCGGCTTCCTCCCAAGTGTATTTGAGTCAGGTTTCTGTCACTTCATCACCTCTTTGTTGGTGGCCTTCTGTGGAAGATGATGCTAGGGGGTTGCTTCTCAGAGTCTGGCCAACGCCACCTGCATCCAAATCACGTAGGGCTCTTGTCGAAAATGTCGGTGCCTGGGCCCCATGACAGACTCTCGGGGGTGGGTCCAGGAATCTGCAGTCTTCACACTGAAGCTTGGGGCCCTGCAGTAAGGCAGCAGCCGCTTTCTAGCTGTCCTCTGCCCGGGCCTGCAGCTCCTGGTGGCTGGTGCTGACGCGGACTGAGATGCTCAAGATGCGGAGGGCCCATCAGGGGGATGTGGGTTCACAGCGTAGGACCAAGTGGGGTGAGGAGCTGTGGGCATCCAGGCGGAGCTGGGGCCAGAGGCTGAGGTAGGAGGGAGCACTACCCAGGTAGGAGGGGAGAAGCTTCTGACTGCACCTCGTTCTCGACGGGTGGTCTCGACAAGTCATGTCAACACACAGCCTGCTCCCCCCACCCCGCCCAGTTAAAAGAGGAGGCTGGCCCTATGATGGCAAAGGTCCCGTCTAGCTACAAAACTCAAGGCCCTGGGAGATGGGTGGTTTCCTTGGCAGAGGCTTGTCCTCAGGATTGCTTCCTGAGAGGTGGGCACCTGCAGGCACCCTCCCTGGCCGAGTGCTGATCTCTGCTGTTTGCTTTTTCACTTCGCTCCTCCCCAGGGGCTAAGGCTCCCTCTGGGAAGCAGATGCCAAGGAGCCTGGGCACTTCTGGGCTTAGCCTTGTTTCCATAGCACCCAGCCACCCTGCCAGGAAAATGTGGGTTTCTCCTGGTTGACGCCCAGAGGACCTTGACCTCCTCCATTTCCTGCCACACTGCTGGACTGCACAGAGCATGAAGTAGTGGGACATGCAGTAAACTGGGATTTGCAGGTCCCGAACTCAGCCTTTCATTCAGGCCAGTCCTTCTGGAAGTTTGGGCTCCAGCAACAGGGAACTTGTTAGAAATGCCAATTATCAGACCCAACTCTAGACCCACTAAATTCTAGGGGTGGGGCCCAGCCATCTGTGTTTTAATAAATCCCTAGGTGTTTCTGATACACATGAAAGTTTGAGAACCACTGCTTTCTCCGTGTGCCTTGGACCCTGCCAGTGTCAGCACTGAATGTCTTGAGTCCCAGAAACCTTTCAGTTCCCAGCAAACCAGGATGGTTGGTCACCCCAGCTTCAGGCCTTGTGTTTCATTTTCTGTTGCTGTGAAACAACACCGCCCCCAAAATAGAGTGACCCGAAACAATATTATTTTGTTAATGAATCTGCAACTTGGGCAGGGCCAGCCCATCTCTGCTCCACTCTGTGTTAGCTGAGCAGCTCAACGTCTGGGGTTTGCGCGTCATCAGAAGGTCTGGCTCCTGGGACTTCCCTGGCGGTCCAGTGGTTAAGACTCCGTGCTTCCACTGCAAGGGGGCATAGGTTCGATCCCCGGTCGGGGAACTAAGATCCCACATGCTGCACGGCGCAGCCATAGGAGGAAAAGAAAAAACAAAAAAGTGAAAAGGTCTGGCTCCTGCGCTGAGACTGGAATAGTGAGGCCCTTGGCATCTCTGGCTACACATGGTCCCTCCAGCCTGGTGGCTTCAGGGTAGATGGCCCTTTACCTGCCGATCAGGGTCCCAGGGGGCATGTCCCAAAAGAGAGAACACAAATGGGAAGTCTGTTGGGCTTCCCTGGTGGCGCAGTGGTTAAGAATCCTCCTGCCAATGCAGGGGACACGGGTTCGAGCCCTGGTCCGGGAAGATCCCACATGCCGCGGAGCAACTAAGCCCGTGCGCCACAACTACTGAGCCTGCACTCTACAGCCCGCGAGCCACAACTACTGAAGCCCACGTGCCACAACTACGGAAGCCCACGCACCTAGAGCCCATGGTCCACGGCAAGAGAAGCCACCGCAATGAGAAGCCTGCGCACCGCAACGAAGAGTAGCCCCCTCTCGCCGCAGCTAGAGAAAGCCCGCGCGCAGCAACAGAGACCCAACTCAACCAAAAAAGAAATTTTAAAAATTAAAAAAAAAAAACGAATGGGAAGTCTGTCATCAGAGAACATCACTTCCGAAGCAGTCACAGGCTCCCCAGATTCCAGGGGAGGAAACAGACCCCACGCTCCACGGAGGGTGTGACGTCACCCCCGTGTGGGGGGAGATGCTCATCCACAGTCAGGAAACCCACTTAGCCACACCTCGTCTCCTGCCCCAGCACAGAAAGGGAAGGGAAGGAACTCTGATCAGCCAGAGTCCATTCTTCCTCCCTGCTTCCTTCTGACCCTACATCGCGCACCTACAGTATGCTGGGAACCGGGCCAGAGGCTAACGTTTCTCTGCAAATTCATTTACAATTTAAAGAGTCAGGCCTGAGCTCCAGTCCTGGGAGCCTGGGGCAGCTTCAGATGCTGGGAGTGGAGCAGCCTGGACACTGCTAGGGCGACTGAGCAGCAGGGTGGGCTCGGAACTTAGGGACAGTGAGGGGGTGGGAGAGAGAAGAGGGAGGGAAGGAAGGAGGGAGAGAGATTCTGCTATTGCTGCTGCTTTGAAGCTTTTCTCGACAAATGGCGAATTATCCCACGCGCATGAGGGCTTTAGGTGTTTCAAAGCACCGTCCCTCACATCATCCTATTTGATTCCAAATGGACCATTAGAGCAGTGCCATAACAAATTGCAATTTGTCCAGTGTCTATTTCCTACCTGACGGTGAGCTCCTTCGTGGGGCAGGACTGTCTACAGCCATCTCGAACCTTCAGTGGCCAGCAGAGAGAATCCTTGTGCCATCCAATCCCATATTTTCTCCAGGAGCTGGGTTCCTCTGCAGGTACTAGCAATATGGAACACGGGGCTGTATTACTGGAACTCCCGCCCCGCCCCGCCCCAGGCCACTGCAAGCGCTTTCTGAACTTGTATGAATGAGAAGAAAGCAGCCCCTCCCCTGGGCTGTCACGGCCAGTCTCACAGCCTGAATTTCAGCCCCTGTATTGGCCAGAGCCCCCGGGCAGGGCTTAAGCTGTGGAACCATTCACGGCTGCCCCGCTCCCCACCGCGCGACCTCCAAGGTGTTTAAGTGAGGCAGCTGGTGCCTTAGGAGAATCTTCACCTGTCTTCTAGGGACGAAGGGGTCAGACGCTGGAACCACTTCCCCTGCAGCAATTGGGGCTTCCGAAGCCCAGGCCTCGTCTTACTGGCTTTGGCGCCATCTAGTGGACATGTCTCTCCCCCCCCCCCCCCCCCCCCCCGCCCCGGCCCACAGACCTTTCTGTAGCCCAGAAGCAAAACCAGCGACCTACCTGGCCGCACGGGTGCCTCTGGACTTTTTTGAGTCCCAAATCCACAGGCCAGACGCTCTCCCACGTGGCTTAGCGTGCAGTGGGGTGCCTGCTGGATGCCAAGTCAACACTTCTTCCCCTGAGATGGGCAGGGATCCACACGGAGAGTCTCCCCTTCAAATCCCAGCCCTGCACTCAAACGTGTGCACAAAAGTGCTCATAACTAGAGCAGAATGAAACAGCCCAAATGTCCATCGAGACGGTGAACACTGTAGGAAAAAGAAATATGAGGGGCGGAGGGAAAGATTAGCAGCTGGCAAGAAAGTGGCATCCTGTCAATCAAGGCTCACCTTCCCCTGTTCCAGAAACTGCCTCATGGAGAGAAAAGTAAAATAGGAAGAAAACTAACTTTTTTTTCAAAATAGAAAGGGGAGGGAATTCACCAGCGGTCCAGTGGTTAGGACTCGGCACTTTCACTGCCATGGGCCAGGGTTCAATCCCTGCTCGGGGAATTAAGATCCCATAAGCCACGTGGTGCAGACCAAAAAAAAAAAAAAAACCAAAAACAAAACAAGTAAAATAGGAAGGGAAAATATTTTGAATGAGACTTAGCACAAGTAAGAGACTATGCCTGCAATGGGAAATGCTGAAATGAGAAACCAATCAGGTGCTCCTTTCATCCAGCAGCCATCAGGAATTTACTGTTGCAGCTGCAGTAATGGGAAGTTCACAGATTTGTAATTTCCTTCTTAGGGAGTGATAGAAAAACCGAATGAGAATGCTCATAACTCTCTCAATCATAACTTCCCACTTTCATCTCCTTCTCCCTTTCTAGCTTCCCATCCAATTGTTTTTAATGTTTAGAAGAAAAGGTAACCACCTTTCGAAGACATCAATGCAGGTACACTCGGGGTTAGACAAGTGTGCTGCAAGCTGGCGAGTGGTCCAGCAGGTGCTGGAGGGCGTTCTCAAATGCTTTTGGAAAAGCCAATGAACCCCTTTGATCAAGACCTTGTTTGTTTTTGCTTTGGTTTTTGGTTTGGGTTTTAACCCCACCTCGTGGCTTCTGGGACCTCAGTTTCCTGACCAGGGATGGAACCCAGGCCATGACAGTGAAAGCGCTGAATCCTAACCATTAGACCACCAGGGAACTCCCGATCAAGACTTTGTTTTAATTTGAAAACAAAAATACTGATATTTCATCCTCCCAACTCACGGGGATTTTATGGGGATTCAACCTGAGAGGGATTGAAGCATTTTCAAAGGTGGGGGAATTCCCTGGCAGGCCAGTGGTTAGGACTCTTCGCTCTCACTGCTGAGGGCCCGGGTCCCGTGGTCCACGGGTTCGATCCCTGGTTGGGGAACTAAAATTCCATAAGCTGCATGGTGCAGCCAAAAACAAAATAAAAAAAACATTTTCAAAGGTGGGACAGAACTGCAAGAAACAAATGACCCAAACAGGGAAGGGGGAAAGTCACTCCTTTCAGAACGTGTCATCCTAGGATGGCTGTTAAGGGGGTAGAATTATAAAAAGCATCAATTATAAAAAGCTGTTAAGGGGCATGGGTCTGGATCTCCTGGTGACTCTCAGTGGCATCTTAAGCAAGGCACTTTCAATTCACTGGCTATGTTTTCTGTAACTTTCAATAAAATCATCTGGTTATAATAGAAAAAAAAAAAAGATGGTGAACACTGATTCTATGGAATGTTATGTAGTGGCTAAAAGGAGTATTGCAGGACTGTAAACATCTTCAACAAGCATATCACAGATCAACATATACAGCACAATTCCAGCTACTAAAAGAGACCAACCCAAACCTGACCTATGGTTTACACATCAGTTTGAAGATGTAAAGGAGGACTGGTCAGGACACACGGCCTGGTGAGGGGGGGGGATGGGGAAGTGTGAAGGAGGCCTTTCGTTTTACAAACCTTTACTGTACATCTTTTTCCGTTTTTAAGAGGTAAACAAAGAAACAAACAGAAACCTTCTGTTGCCAGTATCGGAGTCCCTGCTGCTCTTGCAAAAGGAACAGCCGTGACCTGATCCAGCTCCCAGCCTCCACCTCCCTGGGCCACCAGGCTCCCCAGTGGCTCTGCCCCCCTCCCATCAGCATGTCCTTCTCAGCCTCACACCTGGCAATTGAAACCGCTCTCTGGCTGTGGCTGCCAGACCCTCCCCACGACATCATCCCCAGCCAGGGGGCAACTTCAGAAGCTTATGTGGTCCGGCTGCTCCTGTTGAAGACCCTTCACAGCTCTCAGTAGCGAACACTTGGTGGGCTGTCAGCGTCCACACGGCCTTCCCATTGGGGGCAATCTGCACTGTGCAGGGCCTTTCCTCCCACTTCAGAGGCTGAAGGGCTCCAG
Organism: Kogia breviceps; assembly: GCF_026419965.1. NCBI lineage: Eukaryota > Metazoa > Chordata > Mammalia > Artiodactyla > Physeteridae > Kogia > Kogia breviceps. Next base: position 22,718,056 of record NC_081310.1, on the reverse strand, counting down.
CTCTCACCTCCCCCTCTGCTGGGCAGCTGGGGGTGCAGAGCACAGAGCAAGCTTGGGCTGTGGGCGCTCCCCCAGGAGCAGAGCCTATGGCTGAGTAACAGCAGCAGGGGCTGAGTCCAGCAGTGCTGCGGCCCAGTGGTGGCGTCGGCTAACTAGGCTCCCTTGGTCCCTCTTTGTTTTCCGAGCCCCGGTCCGCTGACTCCCAGGCAGCTCCTCGAGCTCCTAGTTCCCTCCCAGTAACTCCTTTGGGGAGTCCCTTTCAAGTGTCACAGGTACCTAACTGTGTGAGGGACCCTGATAAGTGTGATAAACTCTGGTCCATGCAGCTGTTGCAGCAAGAAGTTGCATCAGGACCCAGATGTTTAGAGTCAGCAAATGTGCCACTCTAAAGGCAGTTTCTACAATCACAGGAGATGACTTTTCTGGGTTTTCAAGGTATATATGGGGACATGAAGGGCTTGGTGAGCTCCCACTTGGGCCTTTCCTGGCTTGGCAGGGCCTCACCTGGAAAGGCCGACCATGGCCACCACCACTGAGCACCCCTCAGGGAGGAGGAGCTCGAGAGACCAGCAGCCGCATTGGGCAAACATTTGCTGGTGACTGGGTACTGCCAAGGCAACTGTCACTTTTACAAGCAATAAGCTCCAGCAGAGGGGCCACTTCCCAGGTGCCCTCATCACCCTCTGAGACCCTCTGCCAGCCCTCAAACCCTCCTCAAACTCATTCCTGCCCGGCCAACCTTCTCCAACCCAGACACCACCTGGAGCCCCTCTCCTCCAGGCGGCTCCTGACTGCCCTGAAAAGCCCCTGGGCTGCCAGGCTCCAAACAGTCCCCTCAGATCTTTTCAGTCCTCTCTGCTCAGCCGGAGTTCACGCAGCTCAAGTCCCACTTCCATCCTGCAGCAGACACTTAGACAATTATTTATTGAGCCCCTACCATGTGCCAGGTCCTGGAGCGTGCCTAACTCGTCCCCCATCTCCCCCCGCTCTGAATCTTCCAGCAGCGCCCGGCTTCTGCACCACCTTCCGCAGCTCCCGGGAGAGCCCTGTCTATCCAGCTTCTGTCCCCGGACTGGAAGGCAAGGCCCAACCGCTGCACTCGCTGAATCCTCCCCTCTCCTGCCGGGGCTGCAGCCGCCCCTCAAGTAAGTGCTTGTCTTCTCAAGGAAGCACCTAGAAGCTGGAACCAAATCCCCAGAAGCAGCAGCAGATCTTCTCCCAGTTCTGATTTCACAGTCCAGGAAGCCGCGCCGCTGACTGGGCTCTGCAAATAAAGGCGATTTTTAAAAACCAGAGGGTGCTGGGCATTTAGCCAGCAAACTGCCTCCCGCACAGCGACTGGGACGGCCCTTCCCCGCCTCCGGGCCTGGACTCCCCAGGGACAGGGCGCGGGGGCAGGAAGGGTGCGGCTCCCACATCTGCGGGAGGCTCATGCTGGCCCCGCAGACCTGGGTTCGGGTCCTGGCCGTGCCGTGTGACGAGCAATCAGTCACCTCCCCTCCTAGAGAAGGTTTTCTCGGCGGCCGAGACAGGCGATCACATTCCCCGGCTTTTCTCTCTCACCCGTGAGGGCCGAGGCGGGGAAAGCGGCGGGCACCCGGCGGGCGGAGTCGCAGGGGAGGCGGGGTGGGGCTCGGCGGTGGACAAAGGGCGGCTGACGCGGCGGGCCAGCCTAGCAGGCTGGGCCCTGGCCGGGCTGGGGGAGTGTCCTTCTCGCCCCCCGCCCTGCCCGGTGGCCCCGCGGCCGCGCCCCTCAGTGGGTGGCCCGAGCGGAACTGCGCGCCGCCACGACAATAGCCACCATTTCCGCTTGGCGCGGCTTCCCCTGGCTTCTCCCCACGGGTCCCGAGCGCCTGGGCGCCTCTCTCTCGTTTTATAGACCGGGGGTCCCTGTCGATTTCATTGATTTTACAGAAGTTCGGTTTTACCCCAAACGTGCTTCCTTTTTGTGGAAAAGGGGAAGCGGGCGCGAGGCCCGGACGCTGCTTCATGCGGGGGGATCCTCGGCCGCTGTCGCCCCCGCCCGGCGGCGGCGGCGGCGCGGGGGACCAGCGCTCCCGCTTCCGCCCGCAGCGGCCACCAGAGGGCGCGCGGCGCCGTCCCCTGGTCCTCCCGCGCCCCGGCCGCCGAGACCCGGCCGAGCGCGCGACCCAGGCTCGGGCCGGCGGACTCCTAGGTCCGCGGCGGGCGGGCCACCCCGCTCCTGCGCAGGGCAGCGGGGACGTGCTGGCGGAGGCCGACCGGCCTGGTCCGGCGGGGAAGGGCCTGGAGGGGATGTGTGCCTTGGGGGATAATCGCGCAGACCCTGTCCCGGCCCGAACCTCCTGAGGCCACCCGAGAACCAAGCTCGGTCGCCGTGTGACCTCGGGGCATGTGTTGGCCCTCCTGGGAACTCGGTTTTCCGCCTGTGGACAGAGAATGAGCACTGCCTCTCTGCGTGCTGGGCGCGGTTGCGAGGCACCCCGAGGCCACCCGGGAGGGGCCCGGCGGGTGGGCTTTCCCAGAGCGGCACGGACGAAGTGGTACAAACTGCCTCGTTATTGTATTTAAAATCGAAAGTGCGTGAGAGTGGGAGCCAGGTCCTCTCATTCCCAGGTGCACCTACCCCCGGGCGCTGTGATGTTGTCGCTACTCACTACCAGCCTGGGCAGTCGCGAGCAGCCCTTCCTTTGAGCACACTCCGTAAAGGGAAATCTGGCATCAGCTTAACAAAGGGATTCCTCCCCTTACAAAATCACTTGCAGTGGGATTTCTCTCAATGAATAAGTTGTAGGAAAGTGTCCCTTGTAAATAGAACATCTATAACAGCTCAGGGGACTTGAAAATCAATCCTTTTATAAAATAAATACTTCCCTGGTAATAACAGATACAGGGCCAAGGGCGGGCATGTGATGGGGGAGCTGACTCAGGGCTCAACTGATAGGTGACCTGACCTGCTGCTTAGGGTCAGTTCTTTCCCACTCGCTCTGTAGCCGGGATTCTGCCTCCCCTGGTCTGGGGATACTAAAGCTGGGCCCCTTCCTGCCTCAGTTTCCCCTCCTGACCCCACCTCCTCCCCCCTCACCCCCAGGACAGATTATCTGGCTGCTCCATGTGCCACTGCGGGAAGAGACCTAGAGACCACACAGGGAGCAGCTTCACTGGCCAGTCAACCCCTGTGTGCTGACCAGGGCCTCCCACCCTGCCTGGGTGCTCCTCCTGGGGACACTGGCTTGGGGACACCCACGCATTCCCTACTCCCACCCACAGAACTCCTGAACTCAGTGGGGGCATCTGGATGCTGGTGGATGGAGGAGATGGCATCTTGGGCTCCAGGACTTCGTGTGAAGTGTGGACCATCTCTTGGTCCACCAGCCCCAGGCCACCCTGCTGCAAGGAAAGACCCAGCCACCCAGCGTTGGGCAAGGAGGTGACACAAGCCTTCTTCTTCCCTGGGCCATTTGGTGCTGGGCAGAGACCAACCATTAGCAGATAGCACTGCTCACTCGCTGCTTTTAAATCCTCTGACCTTGTGAATTTTTCGTCAAGTCCAAAGAGCCAGGCGAACACACAAGCGCTCACCTCCCTTGGCTGAGGAGAGGCAGAGCCAATGAATGTCAGGGTTTCCCATTTAGGGAAACCACCCACCACCCCAGCAGCGCTGGGCCTCCCTGGCCAGAGGGCAAGGGCCAAGCCTGGGAAGCCTGTGGGGAGGGGCACACGACCTGGGGCCTCAGGGAGGAACCACCCGACTGCCTTCACCACGGTGGCCCCCTCCCCTCCCCTGCAACTGGTGTGGGCTTAGAGCCTATTCAGCAGCGATGGGCTCAATCCTCTGGGCAGCATGTGCAGAAGGCACTTCAGGAAGCAGATTTCAGTCATTGTTTTCTATTTATTCTTCACTTATTTGCTCTACACACAGTTCCTGACACCTTTTTTTAAAAAAAATTATTATTTTTAACATCTTTATTGTTGACACCTATTTTGAATCAGGCTCTCCAGTAGAGGTGGGGGTGGAGACCTAAAACATATTTCTTTTTAAAAAAAAATTATTTATTTATTTTTGGCGGCGTTGGGTCTTTGTTGCTGTGCATGGGCTTTCTCTAGTTGCGGTGAGCGGGGGCTACCCTTTGTTGCAGTGCGCGGATTTATTGCAGTGGCTTCTATTTTTGTGGATCGTGGGCTCTAGGCGCGCAGGCTTCAGTAGTTGTGGCACGTGGGCTCAGTAGTTGTGGTTCACAGGCTTAGTTGCTCCGCGGCATGTGGGATCTTCCCAGACCAGGGCTCAAACCCGTGTCCCCTGCATTGGCAGGCAGATTCTTAACCACTGCGCCACCAGGAAAGTCCAAACATATTTCTTAAAATATGTATTATTTATTTATTTTCCTTATTTTTTTGGCTTTGCCGGGTCTTAGCTGCAGCATACGGGATCTTCGCTGAGTCGTGCGGGACCCTTTTGTTACGGCTTGTTGCGGTGCTCAGGCTTCTCTCTAGCTGTTGTACGCGGGTGTTCTCTTCTCTAGTTGTGGCGCCTGGGCTCCAGGGCGCGTGGGCTCTGTAGTTTGCGTCATGCAGGCTCTCTAGCTGAGGCACGTGAGCTCAGTAGTGGTGGTGCGTGGGCTTTGTTGCCCCACAGCACGTGCGATCTTAGCACCCCGACCAGGGATCGAACCCGCATACCTCATGTTGGAAAGCAGATTTTTTACCACTGAACCTCTAGGGAAGTCCCCCTAAAACATATTTTTATAGGATTCATGGAGAGTGCTTCTTACTTACTTCCTGATACTGAGGCAAAGAACTGACTTCACCACTTATCAGCTGTGTGACCTGGGGCAAGTCAGTCAACCTCTCTGAGACTCAGTTTCTTCATCTGAAAAGTGAGACCAAGGGCACCTTGGCCAGATACCTCCACTATGAGCCTTGGCCATAAAGCTCTGAGAGGTCCCTGTAGAACTTTCTCTGGCCACAATAGAAAGGTAGCCTGAGGCTCTAGGGGTGGAGATTAGCTCAGACCCTCCTCCCCGAAGGCCCTTGGTCTCCCTCCATCTTCCCTCACCCGCCAGGGCTCCTTCAGCCCACAAAGCCTCCTCATCAGTCTCTTCCCTATTGTCTGGAGACACGCAAGCATGTGCTGTCTGCGTGATTGGTAATTGACTGACTGAATGCCAAGGACCACCGAGGACTCCTGACCAGGACAGGGGCAGATATCCCACGACAAAAGAAAGGGGTCCTCCAGCTCCTCCAAGTCAGGAGGCCCCCCCCATATCCCGGCTCTGCCTCTGGTGGCTGTGTGTCCTCCTTTCAGGGCCTTACCCCATCCCATGAGGGTCCGTTCCTCACACCTCCCTGTAGTCAGCCATCAGTGAAGAGAATTCATCTGGACCCTTCATCTCCTTCCTTAGAAATACAACCCCCACCCAGGAAAATTCCCTATCACAGCGGGAAGGGCTACCCACTCCTCCCGGCCTCCTCCCCACCAAAGTAGCCCACCCAGCAGCCAGCTTTCCTGGCCTTTAAGAAAAAGCTGATGTCTCCCCTCCCCTGCCACTCCCTTTCATCCCTCTCCTCTTCTCCCTTCTCTCCCTTCCTCCATGCAGTGGGCAGCAGCCCAAGGTCAGAGGGGAGACAGACACCCAGGCCTGCTGTCCCCCACAGCAATTCTAATCACCTTGATGAGCCTAGACAGAGGCCGCCAGAGGCGAGGAGACGTGTGTGGGGCTGGCACCATCGAGAAGACCCACGGTTCAGCTCACCCACGTTCATCATCATTATTCTTCACCTCCTCTCTGTTACTGTCAGGGGCTTCTTTAATGAACCCTCTAGCAGACCGTGGATGCTACTCCTCCCAGAAGCGACATTCCCCTGCTGAAATGACCATCTGATGCGGGAGAATTCTCTCCTCCTGCCCACTTCTGACCCAGTTCTGCAAACACTAAAAGTCATCTGGAATACAGCTGGCATTTGCCCCCCCCCCCGCAAAGGGCAAGAGACGAGCCCTCCCCCCAGGGACGGGGTTCTGTCCTCAGGAGCTACACGGTGGAGGGGGTCAGGTGGACCCAGTGTGGACAGATTTCCCAATACTTGGGGTCCCTGACCAGCTGAAGCCGAAGAGGAGAGGGCTTTGGGACACAATGGAAGGATGAGTCAATGCCCTGCCAGGCCCAAGAAAGGGAGGGCATCTATGCTTCCAGGGAGATGAGACGTGCATAAGGCCACCAGCACCCCTCCTCACTGGGGCAGCCAGAGCCATGGGACCCAGAGGAAATGGGGAGCTGGGACACCATCCTGTCTGGGCCCAAGACGGGCCTCAAGCAGCACACTAGTGCCTTGAGAAAGTCAGGAGGAGCTTGATGGTGGACCCAGGCAGCTGGTCATATTGTTCCAACAAGAGGGACATCCCCAGCCCTGGGTCGGCAGTGAACAGTGTCACAGCCTTCCACTCCCTCGCACCTGCCCAGGGCTCTTCCCCCTCTCAGGGGCCCTCTCCACTAGCCCCCAGGCCTCTATCCCGCCTCGGTCCCTCCCAGTTCATTATGCCCTGTGGCCCCTCCAAGCCAACTTGTCAAGGACCAGCCTCCTGTGGCTGGTTCCTCCCAGCCTCTCCCAGGCCCTCAGACCCACTCTGGCCCTGCCCTCCACTGGCCTTGGCTGTAACTGCCATCCACACCCAACAAGCTAGCGCTCATGTTGCCTTGTGGGGTCTTGTCCTCATGACACATCCAGATGGGGGCATCCTGAGGGCAAAGACTTTACATTCTGAGAGCTTCCCGTTCTGAGAGCTTAGCTTCACCGACCTCCAGGGCTTGAGTGAAAAAAATGGGCTTTGGGGACTACAGTTACAATTCTGGATCAGCCCTGTGATGGTTTTAAAATGTGTTCACAAGTGTTTTGGCATATCTCCCTTCCAAAGATGGAGCAAAATCCCCTCCCCTTGAGTGTGAGCTGGACTTGACCTAATAACTTGCTTATAATGAATTGGATGTGGCGGAAGTGACGTGTGACTTCCGAAACAAGGTCATAAAGGGCATTGCAGCTTCCCCGTGACACGCCCCCCCCCCCCCCAGATCACTGGCTCTAGGGGAGGCCAGCCAGCATGTTGTGAGGCCACCGAAGCAGCTTCGGAGATGCCCGTGTACGGGTAGCTGAGGCCTCCCAACCAGCAGCAGCACTAACTTGCCAACCACGTGAGTCAGCAGCCTTGGAAGCAAACTCGCCAGCCCCACTCGAGCCTTCAGATGACTATAGCCCTGGCTGACATCTTGACTCTCATTTCCTGAGAGATCCTGAGCCAGAATGAAGCTACTCCTGAATTCCTGAGCCACATAAAATGTGAGTGGTAATAAATGTGCATTGTTTCAAAGCCACTGAGCTTTAGGGTAATTTATTATCCAGCAGTATAAAACCAATAAAGCCACTTATAAGCTGAGTGTTCCTGAGTGTTCTGAGCCTCAGTTCCCTTATCTGTAAAATAAAGATAATAGATGTACCTCACAGAGTTTTGAAAGGATTAGAAATAAGACGTGTGAACAACTATGCAGCAGGCCCCTAATATGTGGTAGCTGAATATTAAATAATGTTGATCCGTCTGTCCATCCCTTCCACAAACAGGCACTGGGTTCTTGATGGACAAGGCATCAAGTCCTGCTACAGTCAAGACATTCCTGCCTCCAGGGCTGGGACTGAAGGTGCTCCTGACTGGTGGACCCATAGTCCCGCTGGCAGGGAAATGTTTGTCATGTAGCTCGGAGCTGAAACCTTTCAGCTGGAACACAGAGCTGAGTCTGCCTTTACAGACAGGAGCAGGGTTGCTGGGGCCTGGGAATGGAGGGAGTTCGTCCCTGAATACCTTTTTTGTGCCTATTGAATTTTGAACTATGTGAATGTATCATCCACCTGACAAATAAATAAGTCAAATACTTATAAAAAGTGAGGCATAGGGACTTCCCTGGTGGTCCAGTGGTAAAGAATCCACCTTCCAATGCAGGGGACACGGGTTCGATCCCTGGTCAGGGAACTAAGATCCCATATGCCACGGGGCAACTAAGCCCACATGCCAAAACTACTGAGCTCGTGCGCACCTCAACTGGAGCCCACGTGCCGCAAACAACAGGGCCCATGCGCTCTGGAACCCGCGAGCCACAACTACAGAGCCCACGCACCCTGGAGCCTGTGCGCCACAACTAGAGAAGAGAAAACCCACATGCCACAACTAGAGAGCCCGTGCACCATGACAAAGAGCCCGCGCGCCTCAACAAAAGATCCCGCATGCCTCAAAGAAGATCCCACGTGCCACAACTAAGACCCAATGCAGCCAGAAAAAAAAAAAAGAAAAAAAAAAAAAAGTGAGGCATAACAGAAAAAATAAATCACGAAAGAGTAACATATTGTGAAAAAAAGTAAGGCAACAGCCCCACATGGAGTTACTTATGCTAGGCCCTATGTCACCAATCTGAGACTTAATTACAGTTTTGGCTCTCCCAGAAATGGAATCTTAAACCAGTCCATCAGGAAACAACCAGTCAGCACTAGTGAGGTCATCTGCCTGGCAGAGCCCTGCCGTTCCCTAAAAGTGACCTTGCCATAGCCAAGACCTTGCTTTTTGGCCTCATATAACTGTTCCTGTTCCCGTCTATAAAAGTCTTCCATTTTGTACAGGTCCTCTGCAAGACTGGATGCTGCCCAATTTGAATTGATTTTTGCTCAAATAACTTAACATTTTTAATGTGTCTCAGTTTATCTTTTAACAATACAAATCTTAGAAAATCCACCAATGAAAGGACCAAAGTGTGATGATCCAGGCAGGGTTCATTGGTGGTGGCTGGAATGTGGGGGGCATACAGAAAGCAGGGGCAGTGAGAGGGGGAGACAGAAGCAAGGGAAGCCAGGTGCGCCCTCATCCTTCGAGGCCCAGTGTCCCCCACCCACACTCTGCCACGGGGTCCGCCCACCCACACTCCCACCCCGCTCCCCCTCTGCTCCCAATCAAGCTCCTGCCCCCTCGGTTAGGACACCTAGGGGACTGTCCTAGAGCTAGTCACTTACCCGGCTCCCTTCCCCACCTGAGCCCTGCGTTTCTGGTGCCTGAGAACCATATCTTGTGGTCTCTTTCCCCCAGGCCTGACCTGCTTACTGGTGAAGGGGAGGAGAAGTGAGAAGTCGGTGTAGAATTGGCTTGGGGCAGAAGTCTTCACTTTTCTGTGAGGGCAGAAAGACCCCAGCTGTCCCCTCAGTACGTTGGCAGTGGAGCTCAGGCCTCTGGGCTGTGCCTGAGGTCCGAACACAGGCATCCTTCTTGGTCATGGCAATAAGGGACCTAACACTGGTGACCAGTGATCTCACCCTCTGGTCCCCGGAGGAGAGAACAAGGAGGGCTCTTCTCATCAGTGTGTAGTCTTCCTCACATCCTGCGTGGTCTGGAGGCTGCCTGCAGGCCCAAGGCTGCACCACTCGAGAGAGACCTGAGACAGCCCTGGCTCTCCACACATCCTTGGCTGAATGCATGCCTTGCACGCATGTGGAAGAGACACAAAAGGGCCTGGCAGAAAGTGAAGGCGGGGTCAAACTTGCACAGCTGCCTGAACTTTGAATGCATTCCACTGACCTACACACAGATCCATCGGCAAAGGGTGGAAGCCTTACTGGCTCAAAAAGTGTGGGCATAACCTCTGACCAATCACTGGCTCACAGGGACAGCCTCTAGACAGGCCAGATTAAACAGCAAAACAATCTAGGGGCAGGACAGGAATAAAGACGCAGATGTAGAGAATGGACTTGAGGACATGGGGAGGGGGAGAGATAAGCTGGGACAAAGTGAGAGAGTGTCATGGACATATATGCACTACGAAGTGTAAAATAGATAGCTAGTAGGAAGCCTACGCATAGCACAGGGAGATCAGCTCGGTGCTTTGTTACCACCTGAAGGGGTGGGATAGGGAGGATGGGAGGGAGCCGCAAGAGGGAGAGGATATGGGGATATATGTATACGTATAGCTGATTCACTTTGTTATAAAGCAGAAACCAACACACCGTTGTAAAGCAATTATACTCCAATAAAGATGTTAAAAATGTAAAAAAAACAAAACATCAAAACAAGAAGAAAAAACAGAGTAGAGAGAGCAGTAGCTGCACAGCTGCGGGGAGACAGACTCCACAGAACTGGTCCGAGCAAGCCCATAAACAAACACACCCAGCAGTAACAAGGGCAGGCAGCAGGGGTGGGGTGGGGTCCAAGTTCAGAGCCGCTACAATATATGACCTCCAATAGCCACTTGTCAATAAAAAAAAAGAAATACAGGATATGCAAAGAAACAGAAAAGTGTGCCCTGTAATCTGAAAAAAAGGAGTCACTAGAAATTCACTGAGGGGGCCCAGATGTTGGGCTTCATCTGTCTCCTTCCCTCCCTTTCTCTCTGTTCCAATTTCCAGGGAAGAGCCTGATCGGACCAGGTGTCCACTCCGATCCTATCACCTGTGAGAGAGGTGCAGGGGTGGTGGGCGGGTGGGTAGAGAAAATTTGTAACGCCATAGCAGGTAGGAACTACCTCTTTGAGCCCACAGGGATGAGGACCAGTTCCCAGGGCAAAGAGGGGTCATTGATTCCAATCCAGGCAGCGTTAAGAAATCAACTGAGACATATTGAAAATTGTAAGTTTGTTTGAGCAAAAACCCATTTGAAGTGGGCAGGGTTAAACTGGAAGTGGTTTGGAGCACTCCTCCAGGAGCTGGGGAAAGACAGAAAGAGAGACTTATTTGTGGAAGCGAAAAAAAGGAAATCATTTGCTTGGCAGTAGCTTACAGCCTAGTTGGCTGTTTGTGATGAGTTGTCTTTATAGTTCTGATTTCATAACCTTGAAGCATTTACAGGCTTAGATTTTGGTCTGCCTAGGTAGCCCCCAAAGCATTAGAGCCACAGTCAGTCTAATGGCCTCCTTGTTTAAGTAATTTAACAGTAGACACCCACAAAGGTGTCTGCCACCCTTGTTTCCCTTCTGAAAAGGTAAGCGGTGATGCCCACAGGAGCCCAAAGGCACTCGAATTTGTTTCCTCCCAACAGAGGAGAGCAGCATCCGCTAGCCATTTCTCAGGCAGGTGCTTTGCAGACGTCCATTCTCCCCACCGTGGGGCTGCGTGGGAGCTGGATGGGAGCTGGGCAGAGTGGGAAGAGGACGCATCCCCCCTAAGCTCCTTTGTGGTTCTCATGCCTCAGAAATCATGCCGTCATTTTATTTAACAATATAAATTGCACCCAAATGAATGGCCGTTGAGTCTTCTTCCTTTTCTTCCCTCTATTCCCTCTGACTGTTCCTGCCAATGATCAAGATTGGGCTGTAGGTCCACAGGACATGGGTGGGGGGAGCCCGGACAACACTCAGGGTGGGCCCTGTGTGAAATGCACCTCCCAAGTTGCAAGGGAAGACAAAGGAACTAGGACCAAGAAAAATAAAAGGTATTAAAATAGGCTTAGCTACTTTGGGGCTTTCCTTTGTACATATTTTTAGCAAGGATTGTGTGTGCCTAACTCTGCATTAAAATAGCTGATGCTACCAGTCATTGTTTCAGGCCCTTGCACACTGCAGCCTGGCAGGCTTTCTGCAGCCAAAAGTGAAGGCAGCTGGCAGGGCTAGCCCACCCAAGCCGGGGAGAGGGCATCTGTTTCACCGACAGCGCCCCCCCCCCCCTCACGAAAACCTCAGCGGTGGGAATGCAAACAGAAGCAGGGTGCTTTGGGTATGGCCCAGGGCTGCGAGAGAAAGCTCACAGGAGGCAGCCATGTTTGAGGACTTAAGCCTCCAAAAAGCACGCCCTGCTGACTGTAGCCAGCAGAGGCTGGAAATTCTCCATTGTTTCACCAAGGCTGGCATCCCAGCAAGACAGATGTGGCAGCCAGCTCTCTACACGCTCCACCAGGGGGTTTCCTATGAGTACTTGTCCCAGGATACGTGGTCAGGGAAGGCTTTCTAGTCAGCAAGTGCTACCTTAAGATGCCTGAATCTGTCACATCCTCCCTTCTGGTCCAAGGCCAGTGGGGCTCTGGCCACCTGGGAGAAACACATGTAGCTGGGGAGGGGATAAGAGGGTGGAAGGAGGAGGGGATCCTGGAGACTAGAGTGAGAAGGTGCCTGAGACAAACTTCCCCTTGCCCAAGGGTTTCCAAGTCTTGTCCCTGGAGTGAGTGACCTCCATGCCGGGCTGAACAGAGAGCCTCAGCCGAGTGGGGCTGATAATACTGAGAAGGAACGCTGCCATAGTGTCTACGACTGACTTTGCAATACTGGGGACAAGGCAGTGCCGTGTTGCTATGTGTGAGGACTTCAATTTTTACCGTGGGGATGTTAGCATTTGAAGTAACTTTTCAGGAGCCACACTTCAGAGGTGGCTATGCCAACCGCTTCAAATCTCTTCATCTACATATGCACCTGGGGGATGTTAAAAATAAGTTTTCTTTGGCAAAACGACTGGTGTTTCCGGACGTGTGATTGGCTAGGAAGCCTGAGCAGGCACTTCTGCGATGAATGAAAGGGATTTTGAAAAGCTGGCCAGTCCAGGTGCTGTGGGGTCTAGGTTCTTACTCGTTCCCGTGGTTCCCCTTAGGGGACGATCCTGTGGGCGGTACTATAGGAAGAACAGCGTTGCACTTGCTTCCAAGGGACCACTTCTTGCAAGATATGTCAAGAATCGGGGACCTCGCTGTGGGGCAGCAGCACTGCGATCGCGAGGAGATTATTTAACTTATCTGAGCTCCATTTTCTGTAGACTGGCGATAACGATAACCTTGCAGGGTGCTTGCGAGGAGTATCGAGCTTTGAAAGATCAAGTTTCTGCAGCAGCGCCCTCGCACTGTGTGGCTGGACCAAGGTCAGAAAGGGCGTCCCGACCTCTTCAGGTCTCTGGGCCTCACCGTCGCCGGTTCCCCGCGAACGCAGGCGACTGCTGAGCCGCAGGGACCCGGCGGGCGGCCCCTCGCTTGCGGGGACGCGCCCTCCAAGCCGGAGTGCTCCCGGCGCCGCCTTTCCTTCCTCCCCGCCCGCGTCCGCTCCGCGCCGACATCTGCTGGCTGAGCAGCCTCCCCGCCCCGCTCCCTCCACCGCCCCCGCTGTGGGAACCCGGAGCTGGCGTCCCCGCTCAGGTCGCAGACTCTGGGCCCGCCTCTGCCCCCAAGCGCGACGCTCCCGAGGTACCCGCCACTGTCGTGCCCGCTCCCCACGGGGGTCCGGGCAGCTCCTGCCTCCGGCGGAGAGGGACGTGTCTCGGAGGCGCGGGGACTGCCCCTCGGTCCCACCGCCGCAGGCCTGCCGAGAACAGTCGGCCGCACTCAGCAGCTCCCTCTCTCGCGGCTTTGAACTTGGCCCTTCCCCCACCCCACCCCCACACCCAGGCACTTAAAGCAGCTGCCAGGAACTGAAATATTAATAGGTACAAACTTCCTGGAAAGATTTGCTGCTCCAAGATAGATGCCGCCTTCCTCCACCAAAATAAATAAATGAAGGGCAGCTCGGGGCAAGCGGCCGGGGAGCCTGGAAGCCTGGAAGCCTGGAGCGGCTCGTGGGCGGCCCCTCCCCTTGGTGCCAGGGCCGCGGCTAGCGCGCGGGCGGCGGGGCGCCCGGGGAAAGGATCTCCTTTGTGAGCACGGCCCGGACGCGCGCCGGCAACGCGGACGTACTGGTGGCGGCGGGGAACCCGGGCACGCGCCCGCGCCGAGCTGCCCAGGGCTCCGGAGGCCTCGCCTCCGGCTCCGAGCGGTAGCTCGGGCCTGCACTGTCCCGGCGGGGACCGAGGACTGAGAAGGTTCGCACGCCACTCTGCGTCCTCGGCCGCCCTCCCGGGCCTCACTGCCCACGGCCCGGCGGTCAGCCCCTTTTCGCGGAGCGGCGCACTGGCGGCCACGTGACGTGCGCGCTTCCCGAGCCTGCGGCTCCTCCTCCCGGGACAAAGCCCGGCCCGCCCTCCGCGCTCCTCCGAGGGGGCAGCCGTCATTTAGGATCCTCCATACAAATCCCCAGCTTGAGTTTAATGACACGTTTTGCTTTCTCAGAGTTCTTCGACATTCGGATCTCCCGGGCTTCCCTGGGTCGGGGGGGAGTGGTGACGGAAGAAGCCAACCCGCCTCTCCCTCTCTGCCAGCCTCTCTGGAGGAGATCACAGACCCGCCGCTTTCCCAAGACTCTGAGCTTCCGGCGCCGGCTCCCATCTTGCAGATAGCAAAGTTTCAGTGCCCACCCCCCGAGCCAACCTCAACCGGGGGAGTGGTCTGCCCCACCCCCCGCTGCTCCCCAGTTACAGCTTCAGGCTTCTCAAGGTAGCAACTGCCCTTGGATTTGCTCCAGCTTTTCTCCCTGACTGAAAGTCATTCATCTAAAATATTTCTTGAGCTCCTGATAGGTTCCAGGTACTATTCTAGGCACCGGGGTTAGAGCAGCAAAACAAACACATACGAAAGTCCCTGCCCTCCTGGAGCTTATATTATAATAGAAGAGACAGAACGGCATAAGTGAAATATAGAATGTGTTAGTAATTAGGGCTAAAGGCAAAAAGGCAGGGAAAGCAGGTGTGAAATGTACATGTAGGAGAACAGCGATTTTTGAGTAAAGGACTGAGTGAGCCAGCCACGCAGATATCTGGTGTCCTACAGTGTTCCAGGAACAGCCAGGAGGCTGGAGCAGAGTAGGGGGAGGCACCTAGGAGAAGCTGGGGATGAAGGGGTCAGGGTGGATGATCCAATGTGGGAGGGCCTTATGGGGCCACTGTAAGGACTCTGCGCTTCTCCCCTGGGTGAGGTGGGAGCCCTGCAGGGTTCTGAGCAGAGGATGTGTCTGACTTATTTTTAAAACAGCATTCTGAATGGGAACAGACTGCCGGGGCAGGACCAGAGCCAGGAGGCCCTTCAGTAATCTAGGAGCCATGAGGGGGCATGTCCAAGGTGGTAGCAGCTGAAATGACCAGAAGTTGTGGGATTCTGGAAATACTTCGATGGGGAGACTGACCAGATATGAGGTAGGAAAGAGAAAAAGGACGAGGAGAGTACCAAGGCTTTGGCCTGAGCTACAGGAAGAAAGAGTGGTCATTAACCAAGATGGAGAAAACTGGCCTTGCTAGTTTGGTGGGTGGGAGTGGACCTCTCTGGAGCACAGTTTTGAACAGGTTAGGGTGGAGGTGCCCTTTAGACGTCCAGGTGCAGGGTTGAGTAGACACTGGTTAGACAGGTCTGCAGTGCCAGAGGAAATGTACAGGCTGGAGATAAAAATGGGAAGTCATCAGCAAGATCTGCTGGGATTCAGAGCCAAAATTTTCTGAGATGATCTAGCTCTGTGCCGTCTGATGCAGTAGCTGCTGGCCGTATGTGGCTACTGAGCACTTGAAATTAGTGGAAATTGTGCAGCTGAAGAGCTAAATTTTAAATTTTAGTTACATTTTAAAAACTGATATTTGATTGAATTATTGGAAAAATTTTAATGTTTGGAACAACTTGGGTATACAGATCTACTTTTTCAGCTATAGAGTTTATAAAATCTAAATACAGATCAAGAACTTCCAATGAAAATGTGGTGTCCACATTGAGATATGCTGTGTCAAATATACACTGTTTCGAAGATTTAATACAAAAAGCTACACGTCTCATTAATAATTTTTATATTGATTCCATATTTAAATGATGCTATTTTGGATATATGGGTTAATTAGATGTTATTAAAATCAGTTTTACCTGTTTCTTTTTTACTTTTTAAAAAATGGCTTCTAGAAAAATTTTAATTATACATGTGGTTGATATTCAACTTCTATTGGATACTTTCAATCTAGGGAGGGAAGGTGGTTAGAGAAGAGAAGGGGTCCACGGATTAACTGAGCCCAAGGGCACTCCATTATGTAAAAGCCAGCAAGATGGGGAGGAACCGGCAGAAAGCCTGGGAAGCAGCAAAGAGACAGGAGGAAAACCAGGCAGGTGTGGTGTCCCAGAAGACCCTAGAAGAGGGTGATACCAGGAGGAGGGAGTGAGCACCTGGCAGAACGTTGCTGCAGGGTCAAGTGATGAGGACAGAGGGTGGACACTGGGTCCAAACCAGGAGGTCACTCACTGGTGATGCTGGCAAGAGCAGTTTTGGAGGAGCAGTGGGCCCAAAGCCTGACTGGAGCGGCTCCAAGAGAGGAGGGGAGGAGAGGGATGGGCAACTCTTAGCAGAGTTTGCCTGTAAAGGGAGAAGGGAGAGGGAGGTAAGGTATTAAGTGGCTGATCCTAGTAGCCTCCCTTATATATAGTTCATCCTTGTGTCAGGACTCTTGGTTGCAAGTGACAGAAATCCAGCTCAAAGGGGAACTTACCCTCAATAATTGGGAAGGATCCTGGGAATAAGTCATTGGACTGAAGGAAGAGCTGCAGAGACACTGAAAGTAGGACTCAACCTGTTAGATCTCTGTCCATATTTCATCTCTGCTCATCTTTGCCTATGGGTTCTCTTCCTCCATGGCGGAAACCCCAGCTTAATAGTCCTGAGAGTAAAATACTTCCCAATCCCTCTCTACCTACCTCTGTGCATCAATCCTAAGGAAGAACTCTGATTGGCACTGTTTAGTCACATATCCATCACTGGTCTAATCACTGAGGCCTGGGGAATGGTGTACTACAATGGCCCAGGCCTGGCTGACATGCCTTTCTTCTGGCCAGAAAGTCTGTTACCAGAAGAAGGGGAGTAGGAGTAAGTGAGCTGGGTACCACCACCCTCACTCCCTTAGGCCACTTTCACATGGCATCACTCAGTATCACTGCAGACATTACAGACTAAGACGTATTTAGAAAGAATATCTGAAGTTTATGATTCATTCATTCTCTTGTGAGGTAATGTTCTAAAGAGTTTAATTATACTTCCAAGAACTGTGTTGTTTGAAGGATTTAAGAAAGCAATGAAATATGCATGTAATATAAAAGACGTAATTATGTTTAAACTTCTCATCAAGTAAAGATTTGTTTGCACACAGTTCTCTAATAGAAACAGGAAAGAGTCTTTTAGGATACTAAACCTGTGAATTTGCCATGTTGAATTTAAGCCCCAACGTACCGGCTTATATTTAGCTCTACTTTTAAACTGCGTACTATCTCTTCTGCATCTCTCCCAGAAAGATATGTCATCTTCCTATCTCCACCTTTTGGCTCACTTTCCCTTTATCTGAACTTCCCATACCCCACTTCCATCTATCCAAATTCCACCTTCAATTTAATGCCACTGTCTCTGCAGGAGTCTTCCCTAATAGTTCCATCTGAAGGCAATTTCTCCTTCTTCTAGGTTCCCATAGCGCCCTTGCTGGGACCAGTTATATGGCACTCATCAGAGAAGACCTTAGAGCAGGATAATTTCCTGAGCATTGGTTGCGATTTTCATCCCTGTGTTTTAATCCCCATTTTAGGAAAGTAGCCACGCCCTTCTGTGCCCTTGTCTCAGGGAAAGTTAGGTCACAGGGCTTGAGACACTTACTTCTAGTATTATTTGGGTAGAGACTAAGCTGCTGTAATGAAGAGACCCCAAAGTATAGTCATTCAAACAGGATATAAGTTTACTTCTCTCTCATGTGCCAGCGCAGAGGAGGCCAGCTGAGGTTCAAGAAGGATAAACTGCTCTGCTCCACAGGATTATTCAGGGCCCCAGGCTTCCTCTAAGCTGTTGTTCCTCCATCTCCTAGGCTGTTATCCTCATCTGTATGGTTGCAGCTGGGACATCATCCCATCTATGATACAGCCCATTGAAAGGGGAGAGTTTAGAAAAGCACATGCCCAAGGCTCAGCAGTAGCACACATCACCCACTCACATTCCATTGTCTGGAATTAAATCAAGTGGATACATCCAGCTGCAAGGAATGCTGAGAAATGGCATCTCTAGCTGGAGCAACGTGTGCTAACCTAACTCGATTACTTTAGAGGAAGGGGAGAAGATATTTTGAGGCATAACTAGCAAGTTACCACATTCTCCTTTCTGGCTTTAGTTTTCCCAAAGCTGGTGATGTTGAAGAGATTATGCTGGGTGCTCCAGGGGGTGGGGAGGGGTGACAAGCAGTAAGACCCAGAGGAGAGAGTCCGGGGAAAGAAGTTATCTGCTGTTCCAGTTATCTGTTGCTGCATAATATAATGCCCCCAAACTTAGCATTACACAATGACACCATTTATTTTGCTCACAGATCTGCTACTCGGGCAGTGTTTGGTGGGGACCGTTTGTCTCTGTTCTTCTGGTCATCAGCTTGGACCTGGACTCAAAGGCTGGGGCCTGGAATCACTGAGGCCTCAGTCACATGTCTGGTTGATGCTGGCTATTGGCTGGGACCTCACTTGGACCTGTAGGCGAAACACCTACGTGTGGCCTTTCCATGTGGCTGTTGGGATTTCTCACAGCATGGGGCTTGGGTTCCAAGAGCAAGCATCCTGGGAGAGAGCCACAAGGAAGCACATTGCCTCTTCTAATCTAGCCCCAGAAGCCACGCGGCATCAATTCTGTCACATTCTATTCACTAGAAGCGAGTTGCCAAGGATGGCCCAGGTTCAAGTAGAGGGGAATTAGATTCTACTCTTTGATGGAAAGAGTGTCAAAGAATGTGTGGACCATGTTTGGAAATTGCCACAGGTTCCATGGAGCCTACTTACTGTCAGCTGCAGTGAAGGGGGTAGTGTTTCAGAGAGCTGGCTGCTTGTAACACCAGGGAAGGCAGATCCTAGATGTGGGAGGCCCAGCCTCACCCAAGAACCCCAACTTCATAAGAGGCATGGAAGCAACAGCACCTCCACACCCATAGGGATCTTGTGAGCTGGGGTCATGGGCGTCACTGCTGATACCACCAGGGACCTATGACCAAAGATTGGAGACCATGTGGTGCCTGGGCACTGCACGTGACCCTGTGATCCTGGGATGTGTACTTCCTAGGATGCTTTCCATCTTCAGTAACAGCAAGCCCAATTTAAACTGATCTGAGGGCTGGGACTTCTCTGGTGGTGCAGTGATTAAGAATCCTCTTTCTGATGCAGGGGATGTGGGTTTGATCCCTGGTCAGGGAACGAAGACTCCACATGCCATGGGGCAGCTAGGCCCATGCACCGCAGCAACTACTGAGCCCCTGCTCCACAACTAGAGAGAGGCCCATGGGCTGCAACGAAGATCCCATGTGCCGCAACTGAGACCCAACACAGCCATAAATAAATAAATAAATATTTTTTTAAAAAACTGACCTGAGGGAATTCCGTGGTGGTCCAGCGGTTAAGACTCCATGCTTTCACTGCTGAGGGCACAGGTTCGATCCCTGGTCAGGGAACCAAGATCCCACAAGTCGCGCCACACGGCCAACAGAAAAAAAAAGAGTTAATAAAGTGACCTGAAAAATGAAGCAACCCACTCTTAGGTATTTACTTTAGAGAAATGAAAACTTACATTCACCCCAAAACGTCTACACAAATGTTTATAGCAACTTTAATAAGTCATCAATCTAGTAACAAATGTTCTTCAATGAGCAAATACATAAACAAATGGTTCATCCATACCATGAAACACCGCTCAGCAAAAGGAACAAACTATGATATAGGAAATGACATGGATGAATCTCCAAAGCATTGTGCTGAGTGAAAGAAGCTAGCGTTGGAAGGTTACATATTGTTCAAGTCAATTTATATGGCATTGTGGAAAAGGCAAAACTATAGGGATGGAGAACAGATCAGAGACTGCCAGGGGCTAGTGGCTGGGTAGACAGTTCAACTACAAAGGGCGAGCATGAGGGAATCTTGCAGAGTGATGGAGCTGTTCCGTACCTTGATTGTGGTGATGGTTACATGAATCTATATATACGTTAAAACTCGGAAGTGTACACACACACCCTGTGAAAAAGGTCAATTTTTACTGTATGTAAATTCAAAAAATAAAATTATGCTTTTCAACAAATGGTGCTGAAACAACAGGACATCCACATGCAAAAAAGTGAATGTGAGATGTGGCATGTATATACAATGAAATATTACTCAGCCATAAAAAGAAACGAAACTGAGTTATTTGTAGTGAGGTGGATGGACCTAGAGTCTGTCATACAGACTGAAGTAAGTCAGAAAGAGAAAAACAAATACAGTATGCTAATGCATATATATGGAATCTAAAAAAAAAAAAAATAATGGTACTGATGAACCTAGTTGCAGGGCAGGAATAAAGAGGTAGACATAGAGAATGGACTTGGTGACATGGGGTGGGAGGGCAAAGCTGGGGTGAAGTGAGAATAACATCGACATATATACACTACGGAATGTAAAATAGTTGGCTGGTGGGAAGCAGCCGCATAGCACAGGGAGATCAGCTCGGTGCTTTGTGACCACCTAGAGGGGTGGGATAGGGAGGGTGGGAGGGAGACGCAAGAGAGAGGGGATATGGGGATATGGGGACATGTGTATGCATACGGCTGATTCACTTTGTTGTGCAACAGAAACTTACACGGTATTGTGAAGCAATCATACTCCAATACAGATCTATTTTTTTTAAAAAAAGGAATATGGATACAGACCTTATACCCTTCACAGAAACTACCTCTAACTGGATCACAGACCTAAGTATAAAAGGTAAAACTATAAAACTCCTAGAAGATAACACTGGAGAAAATCTACGTGAACTTGGGTATGGTGATAGCTTTTCAGGTACAACATCCGACACTGGTTTGTCCCGTGGAATGGCACGTGAGAGGCTGGGCTCAAGCAGGTTCAGAAGACACAGGTAGGTTGTGTGTGCATGTGGCTCAGATGCCTGTAACAGAGACTCTTCCTTCATAGCCTGTTTTCCCTTAATCCCAGGACTTCATAGAAAGTTCCTTGTGATCAGTTGGATGAGAAGGAAAAAATTCAGGTCTGGCTTACAGAAGGTTCTACACGATCTGCTGGCACCAACCCCGTGCCAGGGTGGCTCTGAAGGACAATGAAAGAAAATCCTCCTAGTGGGCAGGACTTCAAGAGACACTTTGCCCACTTTGTCTGGGCTGAGAGACGGCCAGAAGTTGGGTCTATATGGATTCATTGGCAGGGATGTGGAAGGAATATGATTGGAAGGTTGGTGACAAGGAGGTCTGGGGAAGAAGTATGTGGATGTGTCTCTCCAAACGGGCATGGAATGCCAAGATATTTGTGCCCCATGTAACTGCTCGCTAAAGGGTATTCACTGCAAAGCAGGCTCTTGCCAATCAGGTGAACAAAGCATGTTCTGAGGATGTCAGTCAGCCTCTTTGCACAGCTGCCCCAGTGCTTGCTCAATGGGCCCATGGAACCAAGTGGCCATGGCGGCAGGGTTTGAGTCCAAGTCTATGCACGGGCTTCCCCTCACCAATGCTGACTTGGCCGACGACCGTCTAATCAGCCAGAAGCAGATACCAACACTGAGCCATATTGGGGGGCGCAGCCAGCCACCTAGCAGCAGGTTGATTACACTGGACCCTTTCCATAATGGAAGAGGCAGAGATTTGTGCCCAATGGGCTATACACACGTTCTGGATACAGACGTGCCTTTCCTGCTCATAGTGTTTCTGCAAGCAACCCCATGCACCGATTGGCGGAGTGCCTCGTTCACGGTCCCGCGGCTCCACACAACACTGCTTTGGATCAAAGAAGTCACCTCACATCAGAAGAAGAGCAGCAAAGGGCTGATGCCCGTGGAACTAACCAGTTTAATCCATACCCTATCACTCAGAAGCAGCTGACCTAATAGAAAGGTGGGATGACCGACTGATGACCTAGTTATGGTGCCTGTTGGGAGTCACCACCCTGAAGGGATGGGGTTCTGTCTCACAGGCTACAGAGGATGCTTTGAGTCAGAGACCATCACGTGGCGCTGTTTGTCCCACAGCCACGACACCCGGGCCTGGGAATCAGGGCGAGAGTGGCTCCTCTTGCTTTTATCACACCTAACACTCCAATCGTGGTCCCAACTTCCGTATCAGTCAAGGGCCAGTCAGGTGACGGAAGCCACAGTAGTTTTGTTTTTTTTTTTTTTGGTGGTACGCGGGCCTCTCACTGCTGTGGCCTCTCCCGTTGCGGAGCAAAGGCTCCGGACGCGCAGGCTCAGCGGCCATGGCTCACGGGCCCAGCCGCTCCGCGGCATGTGGGATCTTCCCGGACCGGGGCACGAACCTGTGTCCCCTGCATTCGCAGGCGGATTCCCAACCACTGCGCCACCAGGGAAGCCCCACAGTAGTTTTTTTTAACAGAGAAAATTTAATATAAAGAACTATTCATTAACATGACATTGTAAATCAACTCTACTTCAGTAAAATAAAGTTTTAAAAAAAGAACTGTTAAGTAGGTAAACATTGAGTAAAAAGAAAGCTTTAAGGTATCACAAAGGGAGCAACTACAGGAAGCAGCCACCACTCTAGAGCTGGGAGAATTAAAGTGGTCAGAATGATGAAAACAGAAACTCACACGAGAGGCCCGGAGCTGAAACACAGACCTCAGAGAAGGGGGTACTGCTTGGCTGGTGCTAGCGTCTCTGAGCTGGGAAGAAGGGCCCTGTGGATCTGGAACCCAATCTTCTGAGGAGGGGACGTTGTCCAAACAGTGCTGAGATCTCTGGTATGTGAAGGGGGTGGGGGGTTGCGGTGGTACATGATGAGGATGTAGGAGAAACTCTGCAAACTGGGTTGAGCCGCTGCCACAGGAAAGAACTGCTATTGCTGGGCTGAAGAACTGAGACCCGGGTGATGCCCCCGGAAATTGGAAGCAGATGGAAAGCCCACAGGAAGCCTCCGGGAAGAAGTCAGTCCCCTTTGCCCCCTCTAGGCTGGCAGTCTCCTGCCCTGCTCCCCGGTGCGGTCTACAGGTCAGCCAGCGGGAAAGCAGAGGTGCTGCCCCGCACTGCAAAGTGGAAACGGCACAGGGCAACCCAAGGGGTTGGGGTGCGTTGGTCATTCCCGTTTGGAAGACCCTGCTTACTAAACCTGTGGCTGGGTCCATGTTTGTCCTTATATGCTTCCCCAAACCTAAAAAGGTTTCATCCATCTCTTAATTATCTAAATTTCTCCTTATACCAAGATTGAAGTCAAGACCTGTGTTATAATTCTGATTCTGCCCCTCAATAGCTGTGTGATTGGTGACCGTTATTTCATAACTCTGAGCTTCAGTTTCCATATCTCTAAAATAGGGAAAACAATACTTATTCCTCAGGGTTGCTCTGAGGACATGAGAATGAAAGCTTAGCATGGTGCTTGGCTCATGGTGAAGATATTCAAGAACATCCCTTCATCCTGAATATGAAGCCAAATATCTCCCTTTAAATTGTTTCTCAACCATTTTCAACATTAAGTTCCAGGGTCCTAGAACTCTTGGGTTAATCCATTGTTCTTTATTTCCCAAGAGCAGACTCCTGGGAGACTTCAACAGTGTCCCCACCACTCAACCAGCAGATGGAAGGAAGGGAGGCTCTGGGGAGATCCCAGGTGGCACCTACCTGAAATCGCCAGGAGTGGAGGTGGCATCCTCTCTCTGGGTGTGTCCTTTCCTTAGAAAAGTATTCCCCTGCTGTGCTGAGGACTGTTTTGACCTGCTCTTTCTCTCAGACTCATTGCCAAGTGCTTGATTCTGTGAGGAGGGAGGAAATGGTCCTGTTAAAACCTCTGGGCAGGGGCTGGGGTGGTACAGAGGCAAAGCTCTGTTGAAGGTGGTATTCGTGCTGGGGTCCCCTCCCCAGGTCGCCCCAGGCCTCCTCCCCAGCAAGTGGGAGAAGCTGAGCTGGGCAGTTAAGGCACCCTTGGGAGACAGCCCCAATCCCAGGACCCTTCTACATTTGGTGTCCCTAAGATGACTCCTCCAGGACTGAGGATTCCCTCTCCCCCAGGGGCAGCTCCTCAGGCCTTGCCCTGACCTCATAACTGATCACTTTGCGACAATCCCACATGACTGATTCCTAAGGAAAATCCCATCTTAAAGCCTCCCCGGTTGCCTCTCCTGACCTGTATAAATCTTGCTCATCCTCGAGGGCAAGGGGAAAGCTAACCTGGACGACCGCCCCCCACCCCCACCCCGCCGCTTCCCTCAGCACTGGCTCCCCTCTCCTGAGTGTCCCCTACGGACTCGCCTTCTCCGGACTGGGAACCGCCTGGTCATCCTTTCTCCTAGCTCCCAGCGGGGCGGCTGAATCAAAGACCGAAGCTCCGGGTAAAAAAAAAAAAAAACTTAATCCGGAGCACTGGGAATCGGGCCGGTCCGGGCGAGCCAGGGAAGCGGTCTCCTCCGCCCCAGGGGAGGCTGGGGCGCAGTGACTGCGCCTCGGAAGCCTGCGGCTTCCTGGCGATTTCTCCGTCAGCCTTGCTTCCCGATCAGTTTCAGCCAGGTCCAGGTGGGTTAAAGGCTGAAGCCCACCTTCGCGGGGCTGAAGGAGGCGGCTGCCGGAGACGACTGCGGGCTCGGCGGGGCCAGCAACTCCTGCTCCCCACGAGCCGCGGCAAGAATAAACGCAGTTTACATGCTCATGGATTCTCCGTTCACAAGTGTTACATTTTCATCCACAGTTTTCATTGGAGGCAGCTGAGCACTAACCAGCTTTGTTTTTCCAAAACGCCAAGTGTAACCGCTCGGCGGGACGTGCGGCGTCTTCGGGGCCGCAGCTGCAGCTCGCGGGCCTACAGATGGCCACGGGGGCGGGCCGGGGGCGGGGAGGCCCTGAGCTCGGAGCCGTGCGGGCCTCCGGCCCCTCGTCGGGGGAAGGGGCCCCAAACCTGAGGGCCGGGAGAAGCTGTGGGGACAGCGAGCCCGGGCCCTGCCCCCCGGGGAGGCTGAGGTCTGGGAAGCAGGTCTCATCGTGGACGCGTGTGGCCCTCGCAGGGACGGCAGGGGGCGTCCAGGATCTTCCCTCCTCAGGGTGCGGGAGGAGAGTGCGTTGCAAAGCCGGGACTCCTAGCGATAACTCACCTTCCGGATCTCCAGAAGAGCCGCCGACGCGGAGGGGCGTGGTCTCGGAGGGGGCTTGTCGGGATTCCGAGGGGCGTGGTCTGGGTCGGGCGGCCTCCAGTGACCGCGGAGGAAGGCGGCGGTGCTGCCCACTGGCCTGGCGTTAGGTTGGAAAGGGCCGGAAAGATCAGCTTGGCGTCGTAGGAACGTCCCTCAGGCGCTGGACAGTGTGTGGAGAGGGAGAGATCGCAGAGAGAGAGCCCAGGTCAGGAGGCGATTTCAGAAAAGTGCGGAAAAGGAAAAGCCCTCATTAGAGCAACAACAGGGGCAAGGAGCGAAAGGGGTGGGCTCGAGAGGCGAAAGGCGTGGAGGACTGACCTCCCAACCTGAGGTAGACGGGGTGTGGACGGCGAGGGGCAGGGAGGAGTCTGAGCGCTCGGTTCTCGAGGCCCCGTCCGTGCCCCGTCCCCCGCTAGCTGCTCCCGAGGGCGGGTTGGCAGCGGCAGCCTTTCGCGCAGCTGATTCCCCGGGACTGGGCAGAGCTCCTCCGGAATCCGTCCTTGGCAGGCGCCGCTTCGGGCGCTGAGAGCCGCGCGAGTCGCGCAGGAAGTGCAGGAAGGACCCTATACGCGGCCCTCTGCTGACCAGTCTGGAGGAGCGCTGTCGCCTCGGCTCAGCTGGCCGTGAAGCCACCGAGTTCCCCAGCACGCTGTCGGGCCCCACCGGGGCTAAGCCCGGGCCTGGGACGTCTTGAGGGTGCCCGAGGCTGGTGACAGAAGTCCTGGCCACCTCTCTCTCTCCCCACTCCGTCTCGCTCCCCTACACTTGGAATCAGAACTGCTTATTTCAAGTCCAAATGTGATGATGATAACCAGTTAAATCTGTGCATTGAGCACTCACTGTGTGTGCGTTCTGGCTCTGTGCTAAGCATTTTTTCATGCTTTTTCTCATAAATTCCCCTCCTCTCTTACCCCTTTCGTCATTTTGGCCAGCACCACCTGTACTATATTATTTACTTATTATAATTTTTTTTTTTTTTTTTTTTTGTGGTACGCGGGCCTCTCACTGTTGTGGCCTCTCCCGTTGCGGAGCACAGGCTCCGGACGCGCAGGCCCAGCGGCCATGGCTCACGGGCCCAGCCGCTCCGCGGCATGTGGGATCTTCCCAGACCAGGGCACGAACCCGTGTCCCCTGCATCGGCAGGCGGACTCTCAACCACTGCGCCACCAGGGAAGCCCCTTATTATAATTTTTAATCCACTCAAAATGTAAAGAGGTGCTATCTGAAATCCCAGGTTTGATGTACAATGTTTATTTTACTAGTTCATAAACTATATATATATATTTAAAATGTCACTCATGGGAGTTCCCCAGTGGTTAAGACTGCGCTAGAAACTGCACGGGGTGGAAGTTCGATCCCTGGACTGGGAAATGAGATCCCACATGCCCCGCGGCGCAGCCAAAAAAAAAAAAAATCACTCATAAGCCACATGAAATCACCTCATGTCCCACCAGTGGCCCCTGTTTTTTGGACTGGTAAACTGAGGCTCACGGAGGTTAAGTGTCCGGCCCACGGTTGTGGCATTGGCCAAGCTACTGCCCTACTTAACTCCTGAAACTGCCCGCAAATCAGACACAGGTGACTACAAAAGGAAGCAACCTGGAGTGGTCCAAACAGAAGGATTCTCGCAAAGGGGAACCACAGACACAGTGATGTGTCCAAGACACTAGGGCTGGGCAGGGATGGGAAGTTGGGGATACTCAGCCTCGCTTCTCCCATCTCTGAAATGGAGGTAGTAACAGTCTCCTTCCTGAGGTCCTTGTGAGAACTGAGATAAAGCAGAGTGTTTAGTACAGTGCTTGGCTTGGCACATAGCAAGCCCTCAATAAATCCCTCCTGTTGCTATAAAAAGTTGGGTAAGGAGCTCTGAAGCCATGCTTGTGAGTGAGTGGCTCCTCTGCCAGAATATCTAAGATTCCACAAACTCTGCTCCCCTTAGGCTACCACTGTTAGCAGTTTGGTGCATATTTTTCCAGACCTTTCCTATGCATATGCATGTAGTCTCTACATACACACACGATTTACAAGTGATTTGCGGTTTTGTTGCTGTTTTTGTTGTTAGACTCATAGAAAGAAAAATGCTACGCTTGTTGCACAGCTTTCTTTTTTATTTAACAGTATAGTTTGGAAATCTTTCCACATCAGCATGTATAGTTCTCTCTGCCTCATTCTTTTCAATGGCTATATAGTATTTCTTTCTTTTTAAAAAAATATTTATTTATTTATGTGGTTGCACCAGGTCTTAGTTGCAGCAGGCAGGCTCCTTAGTTGTGGCATGTGAAGTTTTTTAGTTGCGGCATGCATGTGGGATCTAGTTCCCTGACCAGGGATCGAACCTGGGTCCCCTGCATTGGGAGCACAGAGTATTACCCACTGCACCACCAGGGAAGTACCGGCTACATAGTATTTCTTAATATCACTCCATAAAATTTTATTTAGCTATTCCTGTACTGATGGACATTTAGGATGTTCAAAATTTTCAGCTTTACAAACAGTGCTGGGAAACATATGCTCATCCTAGCTTATCTTTGCATTTCTAGGGGACAGGTTTATAGACGTGGAGCTTTTGAGGAAGAATATTAAAATATTCTCTAGTATTTCCTTTCATTTCTCTATTAATTTTGTTTTTGATGTTTAGTCTTTTAATCAACCTGAAATTAATTTGGGGGTTATGAAATAGTAATACAACTGCTGCCTCATGAATAGTGCAATTATCTTACTTTTTCAAAATTGAATAGTTTCACCCTTATCCAATGATTTTTTTAAAATAAATTTATGTATTTATTTTTGGCTGCGTTGGGTCTTCGTTGAGGTTCGCGGACTTCTCGTTGTGGTGGCTTCTCTCGTTGCGGAGCGCAGGCTCTAGAGTGCAGGCTCAGTAGTTGTGGCGCACGGGCTTAGCTGCTCCACAGCATGCGGGATCTCCCCCGACCAGGGCTCGGACCCTATTCCCCTGCATTGGCAGGCGGATTCTTAACGACTGCGCCACCAGGGAAGTCCCCTCAAATGAACTTTAGAATTAATTTGTAAAGCTCCATTAAAAATCCTGTTAGAATTTTTATTGAGATTGTCTCAATGTATAGATTAATGTGGAAAGAACTAAATTCTTTACAGTATTGAGTCTTTCCATCCAGGAACATATATCTTTCTTACTTTATTCAGATCTTTCTATGGCCTTCAACAAAAGTTTGGGTTTTCTTTAAATAATTCTCCACACATTTCTTAGGTCTTTTTTTTGATGTGTTATAAGTTAGTGGACATGGTAGATAGTATTTTTTTATATTACATATGCATATGTTAATCTTATAATCAGCAATTAGTCTCATTATAAATTTTAACTAATTATTAATGTATAGAAATTACATTGACTTTTAAAAAACTGGAGTATAATTGACTTACAACATTACATTAGTTTCAGGTGTACAATATAGTGACTCAATGTTTTTATACATTACAAAATGATCACTACTATTGACTTTTGTATATTTTATTACCTACCATCTTATTGACACCTCATTAAAACCAATAATTTTGTAGTTGAGACTCTTGGGCTTCCAAGATAAATATTATTTGTTAATAATAACAATTTTATAATAAACATATCAGTGAATATTTATTGAGCATTTACTATGTGCCAGGAACGTTCCAAGCAGTTGACATGTTTTAATTCATATAATCCTCACAACCCCAATAGCACATACGTACAACAGCAAACAAATATTCTATCTCTCCCATCTTACAGGAAACAAAAACAAAAACACTGAGCTCCACTTTCCTCTTTACTTACTTTCCATTTCTCTTTATTTTATGCAAAACTCCTGGAGTTACCAATTCATTTCTTCTAATTCTTTTTAAAAACATTTCCAACTGATTGTTTTCAAAATTTTAAGCCTATAAAAAAGTTGAAAGAATGGCACAGTGTAAATTTACCAATTGTTATTTTACTATATTTGTTTTATCATTTTCTCTATATATGTTTTCTTTTTTAAATTGAAGAATAGTTGATTTACAATGTTGTGTTAATTTCTGCTATACAGCAGACTCAGTTATACATACATATACATTTTTTAAAATATTCATTTCCATTATGGTTTATCCCACGACATTGAATATGGTTCCCTGTGCTATACAGTGGGACATCATTGTCCATCCATTCTATATGTAATAGTTTGCATCTACTAACCCCAAACTCACAATCTATCCCTCCCCCACCTTCCCCTCTATATATTTGGGATTAAGCTGCAGCTATTATGACTCTTCACTCCTTCAGCATGAGTGAAGAACAAGTACATTCTCCTCTATAACTTTAATACCATTATCATACACCAAAGAAATTTGAAATTGATATATTATTTAACATATATTCCATAATGAAATTTGCCCAACTGTCCCCAAAGTTTCTTTTTAACTTTTTTTTTTAATCCAGGATCCAATGAAGGATCGATTAACATGCAATTAATTGTCATGTCTCTTAAATCACCTTTAATCTGAAACAGTTCCCCGGCCTTGTTTTGGCTTGTGAAATTGACATTTTTGAAGAGTCTAGGCCAGTTGTTTTGTAGTATATCTCACGCTTTGGATTTAGCTGGTTGTTTCCTCATGATTATATACAGATTAAACATTTGGGGTAAACCTTTGGGTGTTTTGTCCTTAGTGTTTTACATCAGGGGTTTATAATGTCAGTTTGTGTCATTATTCACAATGTGAAGTATGATCATTTTGCTTAAAGCCCCGGTCGCTCTTGAATCCACTCTAATCAGATTTTGTTCCCTCGATTTCACCAACATGGCTCTTATCAAGATCACCAATTACCTCCACGCTGCCAAATCCAATGGTCAACTCTCAGACCTCCCTCTTCTTGACACAGCAGTAGTATTGTCACAGAGACCACTCCTCTTCCTTGGAGTACTTGCTTCTTCGGGCTTAGAGACATCACGGACGCCTGGCTTTCTTCCTGTCTGCCCACTTGTCTCAGCCTCCTTTGGAGTGCTCCCTCGCTCCCTAAACTCTGAATGTTGAGTCCCTGAGTGCTTGGACCTCTTCTCTAAGTTCTATCTACACCCACTCCCTTGGTGATCTCATCCAGCTTCTTGGCTTTTAGACCATGCATTTACTGATGACTTCTAAAGTTCTGTCTCCGGCCCAAACCTCTCTCTTAAACCCCAGGCTCGTATCCAACAATCTACTTGAAATCTCCACTAAAGTCTAATAAGCGTCTCAATCTTAACATGTCCATAACTAAGTTCCTTATATTCCCCTCCAACCCGCCCGGTCAGGTTCCCCTGTCTCAAGCAATAGCAACTTCATTCTTTCAGTTGCTCAGGCCAAAAACCTTGACACCATTAACTCCTCTCTTTCTCCTGCCCACACCCGTTAGCAAGTCCCAGCCATCCTACCTTTCAAAAATAGCCAGCATGCCACTTCTCACCACCTCCGCTGCCATCACTCAAGTCCAAGCCACAGTATCATGTCACATTTAGGTTACTGCCAGTAGCTTCCTAAGGGGTTTTCCTTCTTGCTCTACCTTTATTCTCCTCATTTCCCACACAGCAGTTGGAGTGATTTTGTTAAAACTTAAGTCACACCATATTATTCTTCTGCTTAAAACTTTCCTGAGGCATCTCCTCTCACTCAGTGTCCTCACTAGGACCTCTAAGTCCTGCAGGATCTGGTCCCCATTGCATCTCTGATTTCTCTCCTACTCTGCTCACTTTTTCCACTCCACCCATTCCTGTCTCCCTGTGGTTCCTGAACGCACCAGGCTTGCCTCCAGCAGGACCCCCAGTAGGGCCTGTGTGGCTTGCTCTCTCATTTTCTTTAGGGCTTTACTCCAAAGACACCTCAGTGATGCCTTCCTGGCCTAACTCCCAACACCCACCTCCCTTGTATCACAACACTTTTCACCCATGTTACTTTTTCTCTTTAGCACCTACCGCTATCTAATAAACGATGTACAGTTGTGGGGGACTGGTTCCGGGACCCGCCTCGCATACCAAAATTTGCCGATGCTCAAGTCCCATAGTGGGTGCTCCGTATTTGCAGATGCAGAACCCGCGGAAATTGAGGGCTCACTGCATATTTATTGAAAAAAAATCCACCTATAAGTGGACCTGCACAATTCAAGCCTGTGTTGATCAATGGCACGAGTTTGAACTCTGTGGGTCCAAGGATACGTGGATTTTTTTCACTAAATACATCCTACAGTACCACATGATCAGTGGTGGTTGATTTCCTGGATGTGGAACCACGGCCGTGGAGGGGCCAACTATGGGACTTGAGCATCCGAGATTTTGGTGTCTGCGGTGGGTCCTGGATCCAATCCCAGGGGATTCAGGGGAACAACTGTATTTTACTTCTTTATCCTTTGAGGATTATCCTTGTCTATTTCCCTCACTAGAATGCAGCTCCATGAGGACAGAGAACTGTAACTTTGTTTTGTTCACTTCAGTATTCCTTCAACAGTGCCTGGCACATGGAAGGTGCTCCATAAATACTGAATGAACAAGGCATCGGGTGGACCTGAACTCCCCCCTGCACCGCTGCTCTTGCGGGGTCTTATTTCCCCGACCAGGGATCAAACCAAAGCCACGGCAGTGAAAGCCCGGAGTCCTAACCACTGGACAGCCAGGAAAACTCCCAGAGCCGGAACTCAGCTATGAAGCTATACTGCAAATAATTTCCTTTAAAAAAAATACATTTTCTCATTGACTAGAACTTTCCAAAGAATGTTTAGTGATAGTGGTGAAAAAAGTACTCACAATGACTTTAAAAGAATGCCTCTTACCTATGGTTTCACCACTAGTTATGTACTTACTGATTCAACTGACTTTGATAAGGGGGTCACCTAAATCCTATTTCACTTAGACACCTATGCTTAATAGCATAAGAATGATAACGATTCAGCAGGGTTTTAATAGAAAATGCATACTACTTAGAAAGATGGGAAGTTGGAGGCATTTTTCTCTACAACTTTGCAAGAAACAGTATGTATGCTGACTTGCTTTACTGGAATTTAAAATTCTAGCCCAGTATTTATTGAATATTGTGTGCCAAACCTCACGTTTTCACTTAATCTTCAAAACAATAAATCAGTTACTATATTTTAAGGTTATACGAGCTTAATGTTAAAATCTGAAGGACAGCAAGAACATTCATTCTAGCATGAATGCAACTGATTTTTATTTAGGTTTACTAGGTACCAGCACTGGGGCTACAATGGAGAAGACAATGAACCCCTGTTTTGTAGCACATTCTAGTAGGGGTAGAGTCAGGAAAAGTGTAATGTAATTTCAGATTTTGATAAATAAGGAAATAAAGCCAAGGGCTGTGACAAAGGGTATGTGGGCAGAGGGTTTGGCTACAGCTTAATAAGCAAGTGGTGGAAAGAAAAGATTGACAAGGCCAGATCATGCAGGGCCTGCCTCATGAGCCAGTTTGGATGTTTCTCTGTGAGCAATGGGAAGTCACTAGATATTTTTAAGTGTGGTAATTATCTGAAATGATTTATGTTTTAGAAACATTCTCTGGGGGCTGTGTGAAGAGGCCAGAGGGAATGAGTGGATGAATGCAGACTGATATAAGTTATGGCAATAGTCCATACCTTAGCTGCTGATAGCAGCTAGGACTAGGATGGTAGAAGGAGTAAGTAAGTGGAAAGTTTTGGATGCACTTTTGGAGAAAGTCAACAGGATTTAACGGAGGTGAGGAAGAGGGAGGAATTAAGGGGGAAGCTCAAGACTGAGCAGGTGGTGAGCAGCATGTTTTCAAATGAAGAGTTTTCTTGTAATTTCTATAATCTGTCCCTCTCATTCCCAATTTTCTCTCCCCTGGCCCCCATTTGTTTCTACTGTCAAGACTTTCCTTAACTTCTTCTAGTGTCCCCGACAAATTAACTGCTCTTATTTGTATGTCTCACACTTAGAGCATGGGAATTAGAGAGCAAGGCCTTGGGTTTTGTCTACCGGGGAACAAATTCCATCCCCTCTATTTACTGTGTGATCTTGGGCAAGTTTCACCTGTAAAATAGGGTATATAATAGTACCCACCTTACAGAGTTGTTGAGAATTTAAATTGAAGCAGTTTTATAGCTTTACATACTCAGCATCTAGCAGATCCTCGATATATTCAAATGTGCAACGTTGATTTCCTCTCAGATTCTAGGCTGTCAAGATGAGAAGGGCAAGAGCTTGGACATTGTTCAAGCACTAACCCACCTGACAGTATTTAGCCAAGAGAAGATTTCCTCCCCTCATTTGCCTAAGAGAATGACATTTCCAAATTCCTTCCTAGAAGTTCTTCCAGCATTCCCTGATTTCCCTAAAACTTTATCTAAAGTTTTTTTTAAAAATAAATAAATAAATAAAAATAAAGTTTTTATCTTACCA
Organism: Kogia breviceps; assembly: GCF_026419965.1. Taxonomy (NCBI): domain Eukaryota; kingdom Metazoa; phylum Chordata; class Mammalia; order Artiodactyla; family Physeteridae; genus Kogia; species Kogia breviceps. Next base: position 22,684,762 of record NC_081310.1, on the reverse strand, counting down.
CATGATTTCATAGGGTTTTTCATCTGTAAATTTGTCTTAGACTTTAGGAATATTTTCTGGAAACTTTTATGTATTAATCAGCTATGTTCATAAGATACTTCATATTCAAAAGCTGGTTATCACCTTGTTACAGATGCTAAAAACTGAACTTAATAACAAGTGGTGAGTTTAGCTATGGTCCCCGCATATCACTTTGGGCCCAACTCTAATTCACTATAGATTTTTCCTAGGTAAATTCTCATGTAGCCAACTCCAAAGCATAGCAGGTAAGAGGATTTTCAGCCCAGGTTAATAAGCATCAATGGGAGTGGCAGATCACATTCATATCTAAGTCAAAGAATAACCCTGACCTCAAAATTATGCATATTGTTTAGACCCTAGTCAAATAAGAATAATCCTCCCAAATTTCACTGCCTCTTTAGTTAAGTAGGAAAGAGTTACCTACCTTATAGGAATAAGAGAATACATGTCAAGTATTAACAGACCATGGTATACTGAGACAAGCTCAGTACATTGACCAGACATCTGTGTACCTGCTTTGAGTGCCAAGTTCATCTATTTTGTATCAAACATACTCCAATTGGCTCTTAGTAGCTTATACTGCAGTGAACATATGCTCCTGTCAATACTCCAAGTAATACTAGTGCCTGCCTATAGAAGCCTATACAAACGATCACGCTAAAACTAGGATACCATGTCAACAAACCAGAAACAGGCTCTCAAAAAATCTCATATTTCTCACATTGATTTTATAATGACCTAAAATCTAAAAATGAAGTTACTGCTAAAAAGGAGCTTAACACCAATGTTTATAAGCCCAATGTTATATCCTATTGACATGAATCTGTTCTTAGCCCATTGATTAGTTCATCTCAGTTCACTTCCAGAGCAGCTTCACTCATATGCTAACAACTAATGTCAGAGTTCCCTGTGCTCTACTGTAGGTTCTCATTAGTTATCTATTTTATACAGAGTATCAATAGTGTATATGTGTCAATCCCAATCTCCCAATTCATCCCACCCCCCTTCCCCCTTGGTATCCATACATTTGTTCTCTACATCTGTGTCTCTATTTCTGCTTCGTAAACAAGATTGTCTATACCATTTTTTTCAGATTCCACATATATGCGTTAATATACAGTATTTGTTTTTCTCTTTCTGACTTACTTCACTCTGTATGACTGTCTCTAGGTCCATCCACGTCTCTACAAATGACCCAATTTCGTTCCTTTTTAGGGCTGAGTAATATTTCATTGAATATATGTACCACATCTGCTTTATCCATTCCTCTGTTGGTGGACATTTAGGTTGTTTCCATGTCCTGGCTGTTGTAAACGGTGCTGCAAGGAACACTGGGGGAGCATGTGTCTTTCTGTTTTTGTTTTGATTTTAAATTAATTAATTAATTTTTGGCTGCGTTGGATCTTCGTTGCTGTGCGCGGGCTTTTCTCTAGTTGCAGCGAGCAGGGACTACTCTGTTGCAGTGCGCGGGCTTCTTATCGCAGCGGCTTCTTGTGGAGCATGGGCTCCAGGCGCACAGGCTCTAGAGCGCAGGCTTAGTAGTTGTGGCGCGCGGGCTTTGTTGCTCTGCAGCATGTGGAATCTTCCCCAACCAGGGCTTGAACCCACGTCCCAGTCAAGCGGATTCTTAGCCACTGCGCCACCAGGGAAGCCCCTTGTTTTGAATTTTATTTTTTACACAGCAGGTTCTTGTTAGTTATCTATTTTATACTTATTAGTGTATATATGTCATTCCCAATCTCCCATTCATCACACCACCACCCCCTCACCCCCTGCTTTCCCCCGTTGGTGTCCATACGTTTTTTCTCTACATCTGTGTCTCTATTTCTACCTTGCAAACTGGTTCATCTGTACCATTTTTCTAGATTCCACATATATGCGTTAATGTACGATGTTTTCCTCTTTCTGACTTATTCTGTATGACAGTCTCTGGGTCCATCCATGTCTCTACAAATGACCCAATTTCGTTCCTTTTCGTGGCTAATATTGTTGTACATATGTACATCTTCTTTATCCATTCGTCTGTCCATGGGCATTTAGGTTGCTTCCATGACCCGGCTATTGTAAACAGTGCTGCAATGTACATTATGGTACATGACTCTTAATAAATTTTATTCATTTATTTAATTTTTGGCTGCATTGGGTCTTCGCTGCTGCACACGGGCTTTCTCTAGTTGCGGTGAGCAGGGGCTACTCTTCGTTATGGGGCACAGGCTTCTCATTGTGGTGGCTTCTCTTGTTGCAGAGAATAGGCTCTAGGCGCGCGGGCTTCAGTTGTGGCTTGCAGGCTCTAGAGTACAGGCTCGGTAGTTGTGGCGCACGGGCCTAGTTGCTCTGCGGCATGTGGGATCTTCCCGGACCAGGGCTCGAACCTGTGTCCCCTGCATTGGCAGGTGGATTCTAAACCACTGCACCACCAGGGAAGCCCTATGACTCTTTTTTAATTACGGTTTTCTCAGGGTATATGCCCAGTACTGGGATTGCTGCGTCGTATGGTAGTTCTACTTTCCGTTTTTTTAAGGCACCTCCAGTATTCTCCATAATGTCTGTATCAGTTTACATTCCCACCAACAGTGCAGGAGGGTTCCCTTTTCTCCACACCCTCCCCAGCATTTGTTTGCAGACAATTTTTTAATGATGGCCATTCTGACTGGTGTGAGATACCTCACTGTAGTTTCGATTTGCATTTCTCTAATAAGAAATGTTGTCTTAAAAGGTTCACCATCCTCATTTCACATTAATCACCCCAATGCTAAATAAAACACAGTGGTAAGAATGAACTATGGGTGTTTGATTTATAAGTTCAAGGTTAACATACAATATCTTAAAATAGCCAGCTTTCTGATGCACTAATTTTTGAGCTGGAGACTATTAAATTTGCAGTTAAATTACCATTAAATATTCAAAGTTTAATAACAGATTATGTTTATAAATGTACTTTCACTGCTTATACAGATTTAACTATTTTCATGTGATTCTGCTGGCCGGCTAGGTTTGGGAATTGGTTAAAAGTACACATATCCATAGTCAAACTCTGGTTTTGGAAAATAGATATACCATCTTCAAATTTTTAAAAATTTGGAGGCAAGCCATTAGCTCCAGTTTCCTTCCCATACAAAGCTTATACTTTCCTCCTCTCTCAACAGTTTCAGATAAAAAGTGACAAAACACTTGATACTAAAATTGTTCTGAATATGGAAATTTTAAGTAAGTTAATTGTACAGGTAAGGTTGATAGTAAAGACCAAAAGCAGGTATAGTTTAATGTATTTTAATAGCAAACTTACAGGAACAGCACAGAAGACAGACAACATTAAAAACATGTACTTGCATATAGGACAACTCAGTTAGAAAAGTATAGTGAATGGATGGAATCTACTGTATGATAAAAATGCTACAAACACCATTTAGTTGCAGTCAATAAGAAATTTACTTGTTTTAAAAAAATCCAAATGCTGGCATTGTCCAGAAAAATTTAACAGGTTTATTTATAATTGTTATAAAGTTGAACTGCTGAAACTTGTTCACTGAAACATTTTGACTTGCATTAATGCTTTATGTCCCCGCATTTATATTAAAAATTCACACACAAATGAAAATGGAAAAACTGCCAATACCTGATTTCTGTCCCCCATTTTTCCACCTGCAATCATATACTTAGGTACCTTTTGACCCCACGGGAAAAAAAAAAAAAAATCTAACGTTCAGAACTACCAATAACAGGAAGAGAAATTTTTTTTTTTTTTTTTTTTTTTAAAGAATGAAATGTTTCCCATCATAGTGGATTCTTAAGCACGTTCTCCACGTATGCGGCGTGCTAGCTGGATGTCTTTTGGCATAATCGTTACACGTTTGGCATGGATAGCACACAGGTTGGTGTCTTCAAAAAGGCCAACCAGATAGGCCTCACTTGCCTCCTACAACAGGAATAAAGAAAAAAATATCAATATTATCAATAGTTAAGTTACATCTGTATCAGTTAAAAAGATGAGGTTTTTGAGCCCTTTAAAAACCTACTTCAGAAGATGTTGACTATTTTACCAAATGCTTACATTTTAAAATCTGTGCAACGAGGCTGAAAGGCAGCTTATGAAAGTGAAAACTCAAGTCTTTATCAAATAATACAAGTCAAATAATTTCACTACTAAAGAAGTTTAATTTTTTTAATGTTATATGTGATTTTTAGTTAACTGAAATGTGTCTTGAGTAAAACAAAAAAATCCAACTTAAATTCTAACATTCATTCTCATCCTCAGAAAGATAAATAGAATCATGTATCTAATCCAAAGTAATATACTCTCCTACCCTGCTGTGTCCTCCTTTTTCTGAATCTTACTCACACTTCATTTTATCTGTTTGACCACTGGTTTCCATCATATGGTCCTCATCTACCTTTCCTTCAACACCTCAGTTTTACCACTAGAGTGCTACTGGGTCCCAGAACACACCAGATTTGTGTCTTACTTACATACATTGACCTATTTTGCTGAGATATGCCCCCATACTCCCCACTAACTGTACCTTTCTCTATGCACCCCTATCTGTAATGGCATTTTTGCTACCTCCCAGCAGCATTAATCCCTCTGGTTTTTCTCATTATACTCTTAAGACTTTTCTGAAGGCATCTTCTTATCCCTACTTTCACTCAAAAACTGGTAGCTACATGAAATCATTCACTAACACTTGGCATGTAAAGAGGAAAAAAGGGGAGCTTCTACTTATAAATAACTCTTAAATTGTTAGTACATCTTACAGCTGTCTGAAAAGCTGAAGACTCCTTTAGTCTAGGTTAAAACATCTGATTACTCATTTTGAAATGAACCTACTGTTCTACCAGTCCAGTCATCAGTCCAACTGTTTTAGTGGATTAGGAACACACTAAATCAAAGACATTACTTGGCTTCTCTATAAGCAAGTTATCTCTCTGTTCGAGATACATTTAGGGGAAAAAAACAGATTTTTGTAATTGCTATGTTTGTCCTAATTAAAAAAATTATTTCCATTTTGGAAACTTTAGGTAATAAAACTAAAAGAGAAATACACAGACTACTTGAGCAACTCAAGCCCCACAATACTATATAACACACAAGATACAGAGATGGGAAGAACCAGATTTGCTTTTTACAAACATTTTGACTTTGCCAATAAAACTTGAGATTCTTCTTTTAAAAGCACTAACACAGCAATAATTAATTCAAATGGTTTAACGTTATTCCATGTTATGAAAAAATTATTTCCCACATTTATATCTTCATTCTTTTTAGCCTAATCTCTCTCTTCTATAAAAATGTTTCACCCAAAGTTTACCATCCCTACATGTCTTTCTGCAGCATTTGTTATCAAGAGCTAAGTCTTATTTCCCTACCCTTTATGGACTACCTAAGATTATTCCATGAAGGAGAAAGCAAACACTCCTCCTGCCCCTGGTTCCCAGGTGCAGGTAACTTTGAACTCCTAATTCCTTGGCAATCACATTGGCCTTGTACACTAGCCATCTTTTAATGCCCTTAAAGTACTTAACAGAGATCTCTAACCCTAACTGAAATTTGCATCTTTTCTTTTTTTTTCTTGGCTGGGATATGTGGCTTACAGGACAGTTCCCTGACCAGGGACTGAATGCGGCTCCTCGGCTGTGAAAGCTCAGGGTCCTAACCGCTGGACCACAAGGGAATTCCCGAAATGTGCATCTTTTCTATGCAATTAGTTCTGTGTATATTACCTATTCCAAAGAATATATTAAAAGCAAAAGTCCTTAATGTTCAGGGATTAATTATTGGGATGCTCTAGAAATGGGTAAAAAATTTAGGAAACACAACATACTATAGGCCTACCTACTCTTACGGGTTCACAACACACATCAGATACTAGGACTGAAGTTCCTCAAGAAAGAAACTAGTTTCATTTTTGTTTCACCCAGCGTATCTCAGGATTATGGAAATCTAGAAGGCTTCTGCAAAACATAGCACTATGAGCTGCTATATGGACAAGCCAACAGGTCCTGCAATTCTGAGACCATTTCAGAGTGGAATAATGATCTACTGGCTCCCCTAGTACTACTCAAATGTGGCATGTGGCAGCTGGGCCTCTCACTGCCATCTTACAACCTGGCTATAGGTTTTATAGAGTTGTGTCTGGTCAGCTCCGGGAGAAGAGTCAATACTCATAGGGAATTTAACCATGACTCATATATTTCTAATTCTATTGCCAATGTCCCAAAGTCTCCTAAACATTAAGGCTATGATGGGAATCAAAGACTGACACATTAATTTATAGCCTAATGAACGTAATTTTGAGATAATAGCAAAATAAAAAAATATCTTTTAACTGGAAGCAAATGTTAATTTACAACATTCTGAGTATATTCAATATCTGACTCTTCCACCACTTCAAACCACCAATGTCCATTTTTAACACGAAACCTTAGTTCTAACTCTCAGATATTAGGGGCAAAGGCTAAATTTCAAGTTAGCTAATTCTTGATTATCTATGGCAAACCTAGACTAAATTCTCTCCCATCCTCACTGGACTACCTCCCCTCCTCATTTAGTTGTATTAGAAAACTTGTAAACTGTGTAATTCTAACGGCAAAAATAGTGACTTTTGGAATTCTATTTCAACTGCTCTCTTCTATTGCCCTATTTCCACTAGCAAATTCTCCATCTCTGTATCTTTAAGAGAACTGATGTATTAAAAAAAGCAACACAGGGCTTTCCTGGTGGCGCAGTGGTTGAGAGTCCACCTGCCGATGCAGGGGACACAGGTTTGTGCCCCAGTCCGGGAAGATCCCACATGCCGCGGAGCGGCTGGGCCCGTGAGCCATGGCCACTGAGCCTGCGCTCTGCAACGGGAGAGGCCACAACAGTGACAGGGCCGCGTACCACAAAAACAAACAAACAAAAACAAAAACAAAATAAACTTCTAACAAAGATTACTCTTCCAATAAAGAGCTACCTAATGCAAGAGTACTACAGGCAGCAGAATTGAACATTTTGCTCAAAACCAATACAACCACACTTACTGACAAATATAAAACACACACCTTAATAACAGCAACGTGGAAGCTTATACGCGAATTTTAAAAAGACAATAGTCTTTTACTCAGACTGTTTAGTAATCAATTTACAAAGCTCTATCATTGACACTTAAGCTCAACAATGTTGGACTTTCAAGTATAGTGTGTTCTTCAAGCATAGCCCTGCTAACTGTAACTACAAAACAAAACTGGCAGCTTTAAATCAATGCTTGAGAATATCAATATTTCTATGTTTAAAATTAGTGGGGAAAATGTGATTAGCAATTGTAGTAATAAACAAAATGGGATCTAAAGATAGTCAATGATTAAAACAGAAAATAAAGGTTTTAAATAACAGCACTGGAAGATTTTAGTAGTTTGAAATTTCAGTAATTTCAATTCATTGAGAATTTAATGGATGCCTACTCCTGGAATTCACCAATGAAATGAAGTTCAGACTAACCATAGAAACAGTTCAACCAATTACACTTCAGGGTAGAATCCACCTATCAAATCTTCCTCACACATAAAGGAAAAGCTTGGCAACAGCAGCCTTGAAAAATCCTCCAATGGAGTGTATGTAGATTCTGGACCCTCCCCCAAAAGAGCTTCTGATTCAGGTCTGTGGAGGTGCCTAGCAATCTGCAATTTTAATCACCTCTAACCCCACGTTCTGAAGGAGGTGGCAGTCTTACCATATTTTGAGTTACAATGATCTAACAAATGCCAAACTCGTTAACATTATAGGTTACTTAAGTGACTGATGTTAATTATACCCACATACCTAATCAAATATCTTACTTGTGGGCATTTCAAGTTTTAATCTTAGCACAAACCATCAGTATTTCAAATACATAATAACCACAGCTAAAACAGTACTTCTCAAAGTTCTGACACACTGGAGCTAAGATTAAATTCACTATGTTTCCCATTTAAGTGGAAATCCATACATAATCCCCTTTAGCAAACTACAAGTCTTCCAATTTCTCTTTACAAGCCTATTATCTTTTTCTCCTTATCGTCAACCTAATCCTAACTACCACTCATGCTTCTTTTACCTCAATGCACAATTCTTTTATGCTGCCTGTTCCCATCCCAGATATTATGTTCTCTCCACTTGCAACTGCCTCTTCAGGCTCAGGAAGCCATTTATTCTAACATTCCTTTTATATCAGTCACTGTTTGAAACTAATTACCAATACAGACCTTTAGCCCCATGACTTCTTGATGTCCTGCAGCAACTGTAAGCCAAACCAGAAGGTTTTTTCCCTTTAAACACTGCAACGTCTAAAATTTTAAAATCCTATGCTGCCTGTATGACCTTGAGCAACTTAACCTTTCTGACATCTTAACAGTGAAATAGATAAGACCTACCCCATTTGCTTGTGATGATTAAATTTAACAAGCATATGCAAAGATTTACAATTGTTCTTGGTACAAAGCAGGAACGGCCAACTCTTAGGGCCTTTCCCACCCGCCATTTTACCTGCAAAGCACCAATAGCTGCACTCTGGAAGCGCAGATCTGTTTTGAAGTCCTGAGCAATTTCCCGCACCAGACGCTGGAAGGGAAGTTTGCGAATCAGAAGTTCAGTGGACTTCTGATAACGCCTAATTTCACGGAGTGCCACGGTACCAGGCCTTTAAAACAAAACACAATAAAGACATGGTTACCAAATACATAAAAAACATAAAAGAGTGGTCATCAGCTTTAAAAAGACGCAGTCACTTTTCAAAAAATAAATCACCCAACTACTCTTCAGCTTCTGTATCAAATTTCACTTATTAATTTATGACCGGAATATTCAAGCCTGTTAAGAGTAACACAACAATACCTTTAAAGCAAAAAGCATGATATTAAAGTAGATTCCTGACGGGGGGCGTTAATCAAAGTCCCCTTTATTTTCTTCCTCTTTAACATATATATCACTAACTTGGGAAAGTACTAGGCCACAAATAAAGAGGTCAAAATTGTTCAGACTCTTCTCAATTTGGCAGCACTCTCCTTCCCACTGGCACCCCAATTTTTCTAAAAGACATACCAGCACAACCCAATGAGTTTCCTTTAAAAAATACACTTATGGCATTTAAGTTTGATTTCCCAGAATACCTTTGAATACTGCACATCCCTCATGAATGATTAAATGTGAATACTCTTTTATGGTATCTTCCATATGGAAGTTTTCTTTCTTTCTTTCTTTCTTTCTAAAACTAACTTTAAGCAAGAAATCCACCTCAATTCTGACTTATTTCTTCCACTTTTATTTTAGGCTAACTGTAAAAGCATTTGCAGAGGGCACCTAAATACAGACAACTTCTGCCCTCTAATGGCAGATGCCCTTAACAACACCGCTCAGGGTAGTTCAAACCTGTGCTAACAGAAGGAAATAAACCAATTCAAGTAAATGAAGGACTTACCTAAAACAAAATGACCCCCAATCTTGATTAAATTACTTTACCAAGAGAAAGAGTATCCTCAAAAATGTATTTAAAAACACTTTACTATTTAAAAAATATACATTACACCTAACAGCTAAATAAAATGTTACCCCATCCCATTAACATTATTAGTGATACACCTCTCCTTTGGGCTATGGGCAAAATCATGGCTTCAAAATTAAACATGTTCCCAATAAAACCTAACACTAAGTTATATATATATATATGTATTAGTAAATATTCAAAAGGAAAAATTATCAGTTTCTCTAAAACAAAAAATATGATTATACATCTTTTTATTAAATTATATAGACAGATACTTCTTCGGGAGATAGGCTTTGTCCCATTTTTTTCCCTCCTCTCGTTTTAATACCTGTAACGATGAGGTTTCTTCACCCCTCCAGTAGAGGGCGCACTCTTGCGAGCGGCTTTTGTAGCCAGTTGCTTCCTCGGTGCTTTACCACCGGTCGATTTGCGGGCAGTCTGCTTTGTACGAGCCATGGTATGGAGACCTCCTTACTTACCTACCAACATCAAAACACAAAAATCACCATATGCAACTACCAAACATACAAGTTTTCCTGCCACTACCACCGCCCCCCCAAATCTGGAAATTATGATCAGTATAAAAAAATGTCTGTAATGTTACATAATTTGAAAGTGTGCAAATTACGTCTACCACCCAAATATGACTTCCTGAAACAAACTGTAGTACTAGAAAATTGTTAGCATTAACACCAATCATCTCTCAAAAATGCCAAATCTGAGCGATAAACGGCAAAACAAAAAGACCCCCAAACAGCCTTCACTTCAGTTTCTTTAATTAAAGTAGAAATTAGAAATGTCTGTAAATATTCGATCCATTATCAAGTCAAAAGAACGTAGCCACAAACCACAGAAAGGTCGAGTCCAATTACAGCAAAAAAGGTTTTGGTCACCCCCCCGCCGCCCCCCCTTTAACGTCTGGCAGTTGATAGACTGCTGTAAATATCTGAAAACATTCCTGCTTTTGCATCTCTACAGTTCTGTTGACAAAAAGGCGTCTCAAAAAACAAGAGAGGAACAACAGCTACCACCAGCGAGCATTCTACAAAGCACCGTCCTGGCGTCCAGTCCTCAGAAGCTTCGCAGTGAAATTTAAAAAAAAGTGCCCCGCACCCAGGCTTTAATTAACGCAGGGGACCGGCCGACCAGTCCACCCCAAGCACCACATAAACTTTTGGTTTCGCCTCCTCCGGCCCCTCGGCACAGGGTCCCTCAGCCTGCCCGCCTCGCTCCCAGCGTCTCGCGCAGGCACAAACTCGGCTCCCAGACCAGAACAAAATGGAAACAATCGCAAAACGTATCCGATTCCCTACCAAAGAGACAAAACACCAAATCGCTCGAAAATAGCCCGATCCCCTGCCACGTGCCGCCCTCCAAAATGCAAAAGTTTTTTTTTGTGCATTTCAAATGCATCAAGTTTCCGCTTCTCTAAAAAAGGAGAAAAAAACGTTTCTCTTTAAAAATTTTTCCTCGTTTTTTGAAATGGGGAAGAGAGAAACGGGGGAAAAAATATGGTCGGTGACCAGAGAAGAGAGACAAGATGGTGAAGCTTAGCAACAACTGTGGGGAGGCAGCAAAAAGCGAGTTACCCCAGGGTGGGAAGCAGCGGCGATTTCCACCCTTTTCCCGCTCGAAAACTGGGGTCCGGGGTCCGGGGTCGGTAGTTAAGAGGCCCGCGCGGGTCGTGGTGAAGGTCTGGGGTCCCGGGAAGGGGCGGCGGGAGGGATTTCACCGAAAAAAGAGGAGCCAGGGGCGCGGGGAGGGAGAGGAGGCTCGGCGACGCGGCGGTTGCTGCTGTTGGGCTGAGGCGGCGAGAGACTGGGGAGCCGCCGGAGCCGCCGCCGCCTGAGGGGTGAGGGAAACTCGCTCCTCACCTCCATTTCTGGGCCAAAAAGTTTGTGGGCCAAGCCGGAGGGACCGTGGGTCCCCTCACCGCACCGCCGGGGCCCGGCCCGGGGTTGACGGCAACCGGGGCTCGGTTCCGGGGAAGCGGGCAGACGGGGAAACTTACCCCCCTTCTCCTTCGGCTGGAGCTCAGCGAGCTAGAGGCGGCGCTGGCGTCGGAGAGCGACAGCGGCGCGGCGGCGGCAGCGAACACAATTGAAAGATGGCTGACACCGAGGCTATCCCCCAACACACGCCGCCCCGCCCCCGCGCCGCGCGCCAACCAATCACACACAATGGAGGGAAGGCTCGGCCCCGCCCCCGCCCCTCGCTCGCGCCCCGCCTCCGCCCCTCCCCCCGCGCGCCCGTTTGCTGGCGCGCGCTCGCCCCTCCCCCGCGCGCCGCCCGCTCCCTCCTCCCGGCCGCCTCGCGCAGTGTGTGTACAAACACAAAAGACACGCCGAAGGGCCGCCGGCTCCGGCCGCGATGGCCGCCCGCCCGTCCCTGTTTTAACTCCGGCTCTCCGGCCCCGCACTCCCACTCTGCTCCGTGCGCACACGTCTTGGAACTCGGGAAGCCCGGGTTTGGGGCGCCGAGGGGGAAGTGAGGGGGGAGGGGCGGGCGGGAGGAGGCGCGGTCGGTGAACGCCCGGCCTGCGGGCGTCTCGGGCCGCGGCGGGGAGGGCGAGGGAGGGGGCGCCCCGCTCCGGCGCGGGCCCAGGCGCGCGTCCCCGAGGCGCCCGGGCGGGCGGCGTGGGGGCGGGGAGGAGGGCACCGCCGGCCGGGTCGGTGCACCTCAGTTGAGAACACTACCCAACAGGAAGCTTGCAAATAGCAGCCTAGCGTCCCGCGTCCACTTTCGGATGGGGCTGCTCTAGCCGCTGGCAGGGCTGCCGGAGGGCAGTCTTCACGCTCTCTCCGGGCCAGGTGCGGCGGGCCCTCCCGTAGACAACTTTAGTCACTCAACACACCGGCCCGGGCCGTGGCGGGCCCCGCGGTGCAGGCTGTAGGCGGTCTGCAAGGGCTCTGCCACCTAGGACGCCTGGCCCCGCGCAGGTGGCATCTCCAGGGCCCAGGGGACGGGGCTCGCCTTCTTCCTGGGCCGGGATGCCTGATGCAAGATGGCTGTATTTTGTAAGCCTCTAAAACAATGTGTGGAATACACAGCTAACTGCACCAGAGCCTGACTACCAGTCCTGGCAGCTTGTCCTACTAGCAAGTTCGGCCTTTTAACCTTTTCAGTATTCGGTAGAATTGCCAAATATTGGATAGTCAAGTGTTGTCAGCAGCTTCGGCATAGTTTAGATGCGGCGGAAAACGGCAGAAATAAGGACAACGTGGTTTGGGGATTATCACATTTATCCATTTTGCAATTCTCGGTAGCATAGGAAACAGACTTCAGGTTCAAGTCATCCACGTTGTCAGCTCATTGGCCTTAGAATATCTGTACCGTCCCTAGATGGTTTTGACAGCACTCGCAACTATGTGTGAAGGTTTTCAGTAGAAGTGTCATGAAGACATCCCATAGGATAGTGAAGGAGATAAATTTCATAGATGGAGGGCATAACTACTATTGGTAGTCTGAAGGTCTTATAAAGCATCTTAGTCATAAACATCATCCTGAAACGGATATATGGAAATCAGATATGAGAGATTATCCTGAAACGGATATATGGAAATCAGATATGAGAGAGGGAGTAGATTTGTCCAAGGACACTTGAGTGATGAACAGACCCAGGAGAAACCAAAAAAAATCCAGGCCTCCTGTTTCATTATTATTTAATGAATGTTAAGTGTCTGTGGTTGCTCTGCAGAATACATGCAATCTGCAAGCCTATCCTAAAAGCACGTATGCAGAAAAGCTTAGGCTGAGCTGACAGCAAAGACTTCGTATAATTCAGGACAAGAAGAGGTTTCTTTGCTTGTTTCTTGTTTTGTTTTGAGGAAACCAAAATATTTGTTGGGTTTTTTTCCAGGAAGGCTGTTACACATCAATTCAATTCATCATATCTTCAAGAAATGTTAAATGACACTGGTAACGTTCTCTTTATATGCTAGATTTTAACATAGCTTCTATTTTTTGTCTTCAAAATATTTCTAAGGACAGGAAAGACTATTTTAGGTGAAATACTTCTGATCTTGGATTTTCTGAACCGACTCAGCTGTCTGTTTGTAAAATAGGAGTGATATTTATTTGTGTGAAGATAGGCTACAAGTTTTTTCTAGTTGTAGGATCAAGTACGTTTAGCACATAGGTAGATGCCTGGTTACCTACCTAGTCGCTTCTGGAAGTTTTCTCACTGAGTGAATATTTATTGGGTGCTTGGCACAGTTCTGGGTGCTGGAAGACAGCAGTGAACAACACAAGCCCTCATGGGGCTTATGATCTCTGGAAGCATTGCTTTGCACAGGGAAGTAGCACTTGGAAGAGGGAAGGAAAGAGGTCCTTTGGAGTCCTAAGAGTGGCAAAAACTGTAGCTAAGGGGAGAAGAGGACTTTAGAGTCAGGTGATGGGGGAAGGAAAGCTGTCAGGGCAAAAAGGGATTCTAAAGGGGTACCAGGGTCAGTCCTGAATTGGCTCTACTTCTAGAACTCTTGGGCTAATAATAGCTTCAAAATTTGGAGTTAAAAAACAATGGAGGGACTTCCCTGGTGGTCCAGTGGTTAAGGCTCCATGCTCTCAATGCAGGGGGCCCAGGTTCCATCCCTGGTCAGGGAACTAGATCCCGCATGCTACAACTAAAGATCCCACATGCTGCAACTAAGACTCGGGGAGCTAGATCCCGCATGCTGCAACTGAAGATCCCGCATGCTGCAACTAAGACCCAATGCAGCCAAATGAATTTAAAAAAAAAAAAAAAAAAAAAAAAAAAAAAAACCGGAGAGGAGGGGAGCAAAAGCTTTTAAGTTAAAACATTTTCCCTAGAGTAGAAAGCTTATGGTCACTAATTCAGATTTGTTTATCAGTAAAAGGTTAAACAGTAGAATGGAAAGGACTTTAAAAACACCACTATTGATATCTGCTTAGCTCGTGAGTCAGTCCAATGCAAAGATTACTGCCTCAAGGAGCTGTTGCTTCTGGCCACTCAGTTGCTGTACCCATGCACACTTTATCACATCACCCTTCCTGTTTATCACATTGATTTAAATCTGTCATATTTGTTTACGTGCTTGTTATCTGTCTCTTCCCCAGAGAATGTCAATGCTAGGACAGCAGTGGTCTTATCTCTTTCTTTCCACTGCACTAGCACTGCCACCTCTACTCCACTCCACCCCCAATGTGGGGCTGTCCCCATTTCTTGAATATTAGGTGATCTCATCCAGTCCCATGGAATTGCCAGACATACACAAAAGGAGAGTAGTATAATGAACCTCTAGGTACCCATCAGCTAGCTTCAAAAATGATCTACTCATGACCAATCTTGTGTTTCATCTACACCTGTACTCATTCTTCCCACCTCCCCCCACTCAAATGATTTTGAAGCAAATTGCAGGCTTTGCATCATTTTACCTGTAGATATTTCAGTATGTATTGTAGGAGCCAGATTAATGATTCATATGCCCATTAAATCTCTTATCATCTATGATTCTGTTTGCCCTTTGTTGAAAACTATGTCCTGAGACTTTGGATCCCAGTCCTTCTTCCATAACTGTCCCTCCTTCAGTGTTGCCCAGTAAATGGCATTATGATTTACTTAACTGCTCAAACCAAAATATGTAGGCATCCTACTGAAGCCTCCCTTTCTTTCACTCCCATCGTCCTATTGGTCCGACCTCTGAAAAGCTTCTCAGAATGACCTACTCCTTTCCTTCTCTCCTCACCTCTCACCTGGCCCCCAGTTACTTCCTGTATGACCTTTCTCTTTCCACTCTTGCACCTCTGTATTCCATTCTCTACACTGCATGAAGAGATTAGATTTATAGAATGTAAATCAGATTAAGTCACACCCTTGGGTAAATGCATTCAGAGGCCTCCCACTGCTTTTGGTTAAAATCCAGGGCCTAGCATCACCCCTGCCCTCTCTAGTGGCATTCTGCTCTAGTCCTGCTACCTTATCTTTCAAGCTCTTCCCTCCTGAGGGTCACTTCACTGTGTTTTGCAGCTTGAGTGCTCTCCCCAAGCTTTTCACAGGGCTGGCTCCCTCATCTTCTAAGGCAACTTTTCCACTTTTCCATGTCTCAGAAAAAGATCCTCTGTGTACGGTACACTGAGGAAAAGTGAAGGGGATTTGGAGTGATTAAAATAGAACTTGATTAAAACTTTCATTATATATTTTTATATTACCTAATCACTATGAAAGAAAATAATTACATTTTAAAGAAGATAATAAATATCAAACTTGTGTAAAATTCCCCAATAAAATGTTTTCAAAGTTTTTAATGGGAAATGTTGAGCTTACATCCATGAGCATAATTTTTTATATCAGGTTTTATACTTGAAATGGCCACATGCCATTCCTGATCAAGATTTTAGGATGAAGAGCTCTTCAAATTCTTGATGATCTTACTGAAAAACTTCAAAATAATTGTTTTCAGTCATTCAAAAAAGTGTAGGGCTTCCCTGGTGGCGCAGTGGTTGAGAATCCGCCTGCCGATGCAGGGGACACGGGTTCGTGCCCCGGTCCGGGAAGATCCCACATACCACGGAGCGGCTGGGCCCGTGACCCATGGCCGGTGAGCCTGCGCGTCCGGAGCCTGCGCTCCGCAAAGGGAGAGGCCACAACAGTGAGAGGCCCGCGTACCACAAAAAAAAAAAAAAAAAAAAAAAAAAACCAAAAAAGTGTAACTGTTGAAGTTATATATTTAAAATTCTTGCCTTTCTTTCATTGACAAATGTAAACTTGGAATTTCTTGTGAATGGATTTTGAATCTAATTAAACTTTTTAAAGGTCAAGTATTTTAAAATTATGATACAGCTCAAATTTGCAAAATGCACATGTTGCTAAGCAGTCACCCTGTAGGTGCCTTGGTCACCACCAAAAAGAGTCTAAAATAGTGAGAAGTACCTGGTAGGAGGACAGAAATTCAAATCTGCGCCAGCAGCCCTGTTCAGCCTCCTTGTCCCCAGCCCCGACTGGCTGCATTTTGGGCAACGCCAGTGCTTCTTGGGCACCTGGCATGGTATTCCTCTGTCTCCTTGTCCATGATGGGCAGTGTTCCCTGCTGCAGAACTAAAGCAAGGATGAGGGGCTAGAGCACCTCCTGGGCTGTGCTTAGCATATCACATGGAACAGTGGCTCGTGGGCACCACTTATCTGCTCAGCTCTGTGCCAACTGTGGGGCACAGGTCAGACCCTCTCAGGCTGCCCTCGAAGGGGCCTGGGAAGGGGCTGCTCACAGCCAGGAGCCCTGGGCCATAGGGCTGAGAGGACCTATCTCCTGGTACCTACATAGCCCAGAGTGAAGACCACTGGATGGCTCTGAGGTCTCAGTTCCACTGTCACCCCTCAGAGAGCCACCTTGTCTTCCTTGAGTCCCTGTCTTCCTTGCCCCCCACCCCTCATGTTATACTTGGTCACATTTCCATGCTTATTTCCATCAGCACTTCTCACAACCTGATGTTTTGATTCATTTGCTGATTAGTGGTCTCCCCAACTAGACTGTAAACTTGATGAGAGCAAGGACCTTGATATTTTATACACTGTTCTGTCCCTGTCAACTTGCATAGTACCCAGTCCATGCTGGACACTTAATAACTATTTGATGGATAAATAAAAAGTGACCATAGTTTATAGAGTTTTATAACCAATTTTTAAATGTATTTTGTTTGCAGGGTATTCACATTTGAAAAAATGTACCTCTTAGAGTTAATGAGCTATGATATCTTTCTCAGTATTCTCATCAGTATAAGGAAGGTAAATATTTTTCTCATGGTGAAGTTGTGAGGATGAGTTGTGCTTTTGACCAGGGCTACCTGTCACTATTAATGTTTTATAAATTTTGAACACGCATTAAATGACTAATGGCATCTATTCTTATCATTATTTTCTGCTCACCAAGCAGCCTTGGGATTGCAGTTGGGCTCCTTATGTAGATTGGAGGTGCCCTCCGCAGTATCCTGGAGATTGTCACATTTCTTTGTAAATGAATAAATGGGTGTCCCAGTTCTACATCAGCCTTGGTGAAGTGAGTTGGGGTAGGTCTGCCCTGAAGAAGGACGGCCAAGAGGTTAAGTGGTTTCTAAGACCACAAGGCCCAGAGCCAGGTCTTTGAACTGTTGTGAATTCATACATATAAATGGCACCTGGTGAAGCTTGTTGGACATTAGACAGCCTTTGAGACACTCCCCAACCCCTTCCTTCAAACTCCAACATTCTAATACAATGATCTTGATACTTGCTAAGTATTAATAAACAGGTGAGAAAATTCTATTTCATAAAAAAGCCTTTAAAAGAAAAGAGGATTCTCTCTTTTTAAAAAAATCCCCCCTTGGGCTTCCCTGGTGGCGCAGTGGTTGAGAATCCGCCTGCGGATGCAGGAGACACGGGTTCGTGCCCTGGTCCGGGAAGATCCCACATGCCGCGGAGCAACTAAGCCCGTGAGCCATGGCCGCGGAGCCTGTGCGTCCGGAGCCTGTGCTCCGCAACGGGAGAGGCCACAACAGTGAGAGGCCCGCATACCGCAAAAAAAAAAAAAAAAAAAAAAAAAAAAAAAAAAAATCCCCCCTTTTCCAAGAACTGGATTAATTGTCCAAGTTCAAAGAAAAATAAGGTTCAAGAAGTATACTGCCTTTGGGATCTCCCCGGTGACGCAGTGGTTAAGAATCCGCCTGCCAATGCAGAGGACACAGGTTTGATCCCTGGTCCGGGAAGAAGATCCCACATGCTGGGGAGCAGCTAAGCCCGTGTGCCACAACTCCTGAAGCCTGCGCACCTAGAGCCCGTGCTCTGCAACAAGAGAAGCCACTGCAATGAGAAGCCTGCGCACCACAACGAAGAGCAGCCCCTGCTCACCGCAACTAGAGAAAGCCCATGTGCAGCAACAAAGACCCAACGCAGCCAAAAAATAAAAATAAAAAAAGTACTACCTTCTCCTCTGGGAAAAAGAGGAATTATGCTTCCTTTGACAGACAGAATATTCTACTTTATAGAGCTTGCCTGTCAGAAGGACAAGGACTTGAATTATCAGGGAGCCCTGAACTGCCTGGTACCATTTTTTAATGGTTCAAGCAGTGGTGTTCCCCTTTTCTATTATCAAAAAAAGAGTAAATTCTTTCTTCTATAATCTCCTTTCTCACTCCTAGCATTTATAAGAATATCTCAAATACCAGACAAGTTAACTTATCCCTAGTATATTAAGATATTTTTCTTTTTAATAGACTATTTTTTCCCAATTATATTAAGAATTTAAATTGTGGAACACATGGGGACTTCCCTGGTGATCCGGTGGCTAAGACTTCACGCTCCCAATGCAGGGAGTTTGGCTTCAATCCCTGCTCAGGGAACTAGATCCCACATGCCACAACTAAGTGCATGCTGCAACTAAAGATCCTGCGTGCCACGACTAAAAAGATCCTACACGTGGCAACGAAGATCCCACATGGCACAACTAAGACCTGACACAGCCAATTAAATAAAGAAATATTTTTAAAAATTATGGAACGTATGTTATCAAACCTTAAGTATGAAGTCTTTACCTGGAAAGGAAAATTTCTAAGTCACCTCAGTCTAAAAATCCATGCACCTCTGCTGTATTCTTAGATGGCTTGTCCTACCCTAGGCTGGAATGAGAGAGCTTAGGGCTGATATGGCTCCCTGTTGAGACAGTAAGTTTCCCTAACACCACTTCCAGCACTGACATCCACCAACAGCAAGACCCATCCTGGACACACTGTCCCCTCATAGAGGGAACTCTTTCTACTCAAGCTAAGCTCGGCTAGGGTTTCCAGATAAAACGGTGCCTGGGACATATTTATACTAAACAATATTTTGTTGTTTTTCTGAAACTCAGATTTAACTGGGCATCCTGTATTTTTATTTCCTAAGTCTTAACAACCCTTACCCATGCTAAGGGGATATTTCTCTCAACTTTCCATGACCCCAGCTCGCATTGCTCAAGCTTCTATAGGCTTCTTTAGCAACTGAATGTGGCTTCCGTTCATGGGCCGGCAGGGCTGGTGTCTGCTGGCACTCTTGCCACACCCAGCTTACCCTTTCTAGAAAGCAAAGTGTTCCATGTAAGATCTCCACACTCAAGGAGTTTCCAGGCCCTCTCAGGTCTCTTCTGGGGCCTTTAGAACCCTCCACCGTCATGGCGAAGTGCTGTAATAGCTGAGGTTATTACTCTGTTCTCCCTCCTAAATATTCTGCCGAGAAACTACCCCAGGAAGCAGTCTGGAGACCTTGTCACATCCTGCCAGTGCTGTGAGGTTTGACAGTGCTATCTGAGTTCAATTCCTACTTAGTCCTTCCCCAGCAGAACCTACCCAATGATGACTGACACCCATGGCACAGCCAGGATCAAAAGAGACCAAGTAGGAAGGGAGGGGACTTTGGAGTCAAACAGGACTGAGTTTGAATCCTAGCTCTGCCACTAATCAACGGAGTGTTAATCTTTCTGGGTCTTAGTTTCCTCGTCTATAAAATGAGCAAAATTACCGTAAAGTGTAATAATAATCCTACCTTGCCAGGTCACTAAGGATCAGAAAGAATAAATACAGAGCACCTGACACAGAGTACGGGCTCCACAAATGACCATCATTGTGTCAAACCTGTCTTTACTGCTTTCAAAAGGTATGATCTACTATGTATCATTGCAATTTAAAGTAGCTGTGTTAATAGTTCACAAACACATGGGCAAACTGTAACCTTTTTTGAAGCATGAAGGTGCAGGTTAGCTTTAGAGAATTTGTCATGCTTTGTTTAGCTTCAGTCCCCTGCTAGGTAGCTAGTCAGTGTCCCCCCAGGACATAGTATGGGCCCAGTACTTCTACATAAGGTTTAGGAAGAAGCTTAATTAAGCAATAACCACATTATTAGAAGCCCCACAATGTCGCCCAGTCTCTGAGGTAGAACAGTAATTGCAGAATCAGGAGCGAGGAAGATCTTTCTATGCTGGACCCATAGGAGTGTTAACATCTCAGAGAGAGAGACAGAGAGAGAGAGAGACTGACTCTGCCTAGGTGATGTTTTGGCCTGTGGGTAGTGTCCTTCCCTGGATATTCTCTCTGATGACCCTTGGGGGTCATCAAGGACACCCTGGTGCTACTCCCCTTATTCTATGGAGGAGGCTCTCCCTGACTTTATATATGACTCAGTTATCTTGGAATGATATGTTTATGTTTCCTCCAAGAGTGATCAGCTTTTTCCTTGCCTCTGGGTTATCTTGAACACCAAAAGTAGCTTCTTCACACCTAGTTACTAGGATTCACTGGTGAGAGATCTGTTGTCATTTCAGAGGCAAAGTTTCTCTCCCTAGGTGCCTTAAACTTATTAGGAGATGAAGAAACCCCAACACATTAAACATGGTTTATACAAAGAGTGTTAAAAATCTTTTATATGCACTATTGCCCCCTACAAATATTCGTGTGTAGGCATAAACTCCCTCCATTTCCTAATCAAACCAGTGCTGGGAAAATTTAGAAGTTAATATACGTGCCAGGAAATGGGAAAAGAAAATTGAAAAACATTGATTTAAATAATTCTGGTTAAAAAATAGTAGGTATTTGGACTGAATAGATCTTTTTTTCCCTTACTTTATTGCAGTATATGCTTTCCAAATTTTTATTTTTATAGTGAGACTGTATTACTTCTATAGTTAGAAAAAATGGAAGTGCAAAAACTGGGAAAAGGCACCCACGGCTCCTGACAGAGTGACTGGGAATGGCAGACACAGAAAAATGGCTCTGCTCCGGGGTTTGCCTCTTACAAATGTGTGGCCAGGATCTGCCCACAGATCTGAACAGGATCTGCTAGCTGCTCACTAGTTGTGAACAAAGGCAATTCAGGTCAGTTCAACAAGCATCTATGGAGTGCCCACTGTGTGCCTGGCGCTATGCTAGGCACTTGCTACAAAGGTAAAAAGATAGCCCTTGTCCTGTTGAGAAAGGGATAATCTCAACATGATGAGATGTGTTCTCCATTCGAGGCATTTCAGGAGTTCTGTGGGAGCACCAAGGAAACCTCAGGGTCAGGGAGCATCTGGGAAGTGGCAACACCTAAACTTTCTTGAAAATATTTTCAACGTTTTAAAATATTTAAAATATTTTCTTATAAGGAAGAAAATTATTACAGATAACTACTTCTAACAGTTTGTATTTTCAAATATTTTGACTTCTTTCTATACATCAACATGCATACACATGATATTCATACGCAAACTTTTCTTTTGGCATTTTCTACAAAAAATAGGAATTAGCCCTGAAGAATGAGTAGGAATAGAGTAGGTGAAGAAGAGATGGAAGGGTGTTCCAAGTGGAGGGAATAGCATGAGTGAAGGCAGTGAGGCAAGCATTTTCATAAAACCAGGACACATATATCAAGACAGGAAGTCTCAGGAGAGGAGCCTGGAAAATGACCAGAGACTTGGTCCTAGATGGCCTTGTCTGTCAGCCTAAGACACTTGGGCTGTGGGGAGGGTTAGGGAAGAGACATGATCAAGTTTTCTTGTATGAATATCACGTTGGCAGCAGGGTGAGTGGTGAGTTTGAGGGGGTTAAGACTGAAGGCAAAGAATTTGCAACAATATGGATGGACTTTGAGGGTGTTATGCTAAGTGAGGTAAATCAGAGGAAAACAAATACTGTATGATCTCACATATGTGGAATCTAAAAAGAAAACCCCCAGACCCAAACCCCCCAAACCAAGCTCCTATGTACAGAGTATAGACTGATGGTTGTCAGAGGTGAGGCATAGGTTGTTGGAGGCATGGTGTGTTTGGGGTGTGGGTGAAATGGGTGAAGGGGGGTCACAACTTCCATTGATAAAATAAGTAAGTTATGGGGATATAATGTATAACATGGTGACTGTGGTTAAACGTACTGTACTGCACGTTTGAAGTTGCTAAGAGAGTACATCTTCAAAGCTCTCATCACGAGAAACAAAGTTTTGTAACTATGTGTGGTGACAGGTATTAAGTAGACTTGTTGTGGTGATCAGTTTGCAATATGCACCTGACCCTTGAATTACACGGAGTTGGACTGCGTGGGTCTACTTATAGGCAGATTTTTTCAATAGTAAATACTACAGTACTAAAACAACCGTGGTTGGCTGAATCTGAGAATGTGCAATTGTGGATACGGAGGGCCGATTGTAAAGTTCTACACCAATCTTTGAATGCCGGGGTGTGTTACCCCTAACCCCTGAGTCGTTCAAGGATTGACAGGATTGACAGGATATAAATATCAAATCATTATGTTATACAACTAAAAGTAATACAATGTAATATGTCAATTATACCCCAATTAAAAAAATTTATCTCTATTCAACAAGTGCAACTGAGCATCTACGAAGTACCAGACACTTAAAAAAAAAAAAAAAAGACTAAAGGTAAAGAAACTTATGAGGAGACCTCAGGAATGCATATTTATTATTATTATTATTATCATCTTTGGCTGCGCTGCATGGCTTGCAGGATCTTAGTTCTCTGAACCGGGATTGAACCCGAGCCCTTGGCAGTGAAAGTGTGGAGTCCTAACCACTGGACTGCTAGGAAATTCCCAGGAATACATATTTTTTATACTTAAAGATATAGTCAATTTCACTTAAAAATAGTTTAATTATTTGATTGTATCAAAGTCTAAGGGACTAAACATCCCTGCTTGTACTGTGCTTTCATCTGATGGGCTCCATCATCATCATCCTCATGTAAAACAACAATAATAAACATAGATAATATTTATTGAGCACTTATGGTACGTCAGGCACTGTGCTGAGTACATTAGATATGTTTTCTCAAATAATAATAAGTATATATCATTCTGCCCCATTTACAGATGAGGAAAGAGGCTAAGGAAGGCAGGACTAGCAAGTTGCAGATCTGGGAGCCCATGCTCTCCTGCCCACATGATTTGCAAACTTTTATTTGACTAAGATTAGTCACAGTTATCGGAAATTTACCTTGAAAATCTTTCAAATGGCCACATTTCATAATGTTTTTACCTACTAAGAACTGGTCAGTTTTTTTAGGGTGTCATGCAGATATACTAAGAACCTCACAATAAGTTGCTAAAATCCAGAATGTAAACCATAATGCTTACTATTAAAAGCTGCAGTAATTTTCAGAGAGATTAGCATCTAAGTGCAAGAGTCATCCAGTAAAGAGGGTGAATATCAACCATTGACCATGTATCTGGCAGTTAGCCTATTAGCCTAGTACTTAGTAAATACCCTCCTGTCATTCTAGAGGTGCAGTGCCTGAGCCTGGGGAGCCCCAGCCATGAAGCCCCAGCTCAGTCACTCTGCACTCCTGGAATATTGTTTTCAGAGCTGCCAAGTGAGGCTGAAGGGCCAGCACATTGGATCCAAGCCCATTAAATGGACAAAACCAATGTGAAGGGCCTGGCTCTTTGTAGGTACCCTGTAAATACTATTTTCCCCTTCCTTTGTCAATGAATTGCTGTTTAGTTGTATCTAGCCACTATTTATTGTTGTATTAGAAAATAATAGAGTCGTTCCCATATATTACATCCATAAGTAGCGTTGAAAAGACCAGTGTGTGGCAACAATGCTTTCCAAGGTATTTACATAGAAATCAGACCCTTCGTATGAGGCAGTGTGCCTGGAGCTGTTTGGAGTTTGGCTTCAGACTCAAATCCACCAAAAGACTTTTCTTCTGAAAAAGCTCCCCTAATTGGGATTGCTGCGTGCCGTTTATTTGCCTGCCATAGTTTTGTTTCCTAGCAGCTCTCAGACACATCATTGGAAATTGTGGTTTAGAGCATCATTTAAGTGCTTTTTATTTTTTCCTACTCATCTGGCTTAAAAGATAACCTTTGTCAGTTTACCATCGTCAGTATGTCATCTGTTTATAATCCATTTTGTACCTGTACTTTCCCTTCTAAAACAGGGGGCCGTTACTCAATGAAACTATCATGAGAATCATTCCAAAACTTCACCTCAACACATCGGTTTGTTGGTGGTGATGACGTGGAACAGACACCCTCATGCATTTCTTTTTTTTTTTTTTTTTTTTTTTTGTGGTATGCGGGCCTCTCACTGTTGTGGCCTCTCCCGTTGCGGAGCACAGGCTCCGGACGCGCAGGCCTAGCGGCCATGGCTCACGGGCTTGTTGCTTCGCGGCATGTGGGATCTTCCCGGACCAGGGCACGAACCCGTGACCCCTGCATCGGCAGGCGGATTCTCAACCACTGCGCCACCAGGGAAGCCCCCTCATGCATTTCTGATGGTTGTGTATGTTAGCTCAACTCTTTTGGGAAGCAATCTGCAATATGTATTGAGAGTCATTAGCATATTCATACTCTGAGCCTGGAATTCAACTTGTAAAAACTAAACTAAAGAAAAATTAAAAATATAGAAAATGTATCACAATGGTATATATTGTGGATTTATTAACAGTGAAAATTATAAACAAATATGAACATGATTAATGTATTTTAGTAATCTTCTGAATGATATATTACCCTTTCATTAAAATGCATGCTTTAAAAATGTTTATTAGCAATTTTTTTTAAAAAAATTGTAATGTTGGTTGAAGAAATCAGAATATAAAATTGTGTATTTATTTTGGTAATATGATGGGAAACTATACACTGGTATATATATACCTATGCAGCAGGATGGTGGTATTATGGGTGCTATGTTTTTCTTCCTAGTTTTGCAGAATTTTAATAATATGATTATATTATTTTTATAGTGGAAAGATTTTTAATAAAAAACTCTTATAAGTACAATTAGAACCATATGACATTATGATGAGAATTTTTAGAACTAAAAACCCCAGGAGAGCTTCCCTGGTGGCACAGTGGTTGAGAGTCCACCTGCCGATGCAAGGAACGCAGGTTCGTTCCGCGGTCCGGGAAGATCCCACATGGCGCGGAGCGGCTGGGCCCGTCGGCCCGTGGCCGCTGAGCCTGCGCTTCCGGAGCCTGTGCTCCGCAACAGGAGAGGCTGCGGCAGTGAGAGGCCCGCGTACCGCAAACAAAACAAAACCCAGGATACATGGCCTGACTTGTGGTCTGGCATCAGGACACAGGATTTGAAATTGGAATATTTCTGCAGATCTAGGACACGTATGTACATGTAAACTGGCAGTGATGGGCTGTAAGCCCAAAGTGAATCAGGTGACAGGGCTTTTGGAGGGAAGCCCTCCAGGCACTATATTGTCAGTGACTCAAGGCCACCCATGGTGCCTTAGTCCCAGGGTGGTGCAAGCTGTCAGGGGACCAAATAAAATCAATACCCTCCTGTGGCTAAAACAATGAATCTTTTGAGCAGTTGTCCTGTTCCAGAAACTTCTCTGTTGGTGGTGTCATCATTCTATACAAAGGCAAATCCTAACTAACATAAACACTGGTACAGAAGCATTACAATGCCTTACCCATAATTTAGAAGCTTTTTGGTGGAATTCAGATGATGACATTCTGCTACTTTTCCCCTCTCCCAGCTCATTCACCGAGTTTGTCCTGGAAAAGAGCCTTCCTCCTAGCCCCTGCGTTAGGCAGCGCATCCAGAATGGTGCCTGGAGACTACACCAGATGCTCATTGCCATTGTGGCTTTCTGCTCTCCCCAGCCCCACCCCTCTCTTTCTCTCTCTTTCTCTCTCTCTTTCTCTCTCTCTCTCTCTCTCTCACTACTGTTACATACACTCCAAATCAAGTTTTCATAAAAAGGGATTGCTGAATGTCCTGGAGACTGATTCAGTCATTTGTTCATTTATTAAAGGATCAATTTAAACGGGCATAATTTATTACATACTGGAATTAAAGACCACAGAAAACCATCCCTTCCCCTCCCCCTCAGTTTATGGGTTAAATCAGAGTCACAGAAACTGCTGGGGAAAGGGGGGCAGGGTAGGGGTGTCTGTGTGCTTAGGACCCTGATGCAGAGAGTGAGCCTCAGGGTTGTGCCTGAGGAAGGCCTTCGGAGGGCTGGTGACTTACTCTTAGTGCTGAGATTAGCTGGAAATTTAGAGGGAGATTCAGAAAGGGGAAGGAGAAGACACTGAGGACAAATGTCACATACTAGACCATATTGTTTGCTAAGTGAGGGAACAGTAGGACTTTTGCTTTTTCTTCCTTGATCTGCCTCTGGATTTCTCCTTAGGGTGGTTCTGCTAATAGAAAAGTGTTCATGGCCACCTGCCTAGGAAGTTTTCTAGGAATTTATTGACCAAAGTTCTTTGATGCCTGAGGTTTGATGCTTACCAAGAGTCAGCCTGAACAAATTCCTAAATATTACACCTGAAGACAACATTCACAGGGGCAGTAGATGATGCTAATCGCTTCTTTCCCTACCAGAGACTGGCAATAGCACAGGCTACCTCTAGCATGTGGGATCCTAGCTCCCCGACCAGCGATCGAACCCACGTCCCCTGCATTGGAAGGCGGATTCTATTTATTTATTTATTTATTTATTTATTTATTTATTTATTTATTTATCTATCTATCTGGCTGGGCAGGGTCTTCATTGCAGCAGGAGGGGTCTTTTAGTTGTGGCATGTGGGATCTAGTTCCCTGACCAGGGTTCGAACCTGGGCCCCCAGTATTGGGAACTCAGAGTCTTAGCCACGGGACCACCAGGGAAGTCCCTAAAAAAATTTTAAATGAAAAAAAAATAATTACAAAACAGTCCTACATAAGAAAAACATTTGGAAAAGAAAGAATAGATCAAGAAAAGAAAAATCCACCCATAATTCCATCACTCTATTATGATCTCTCTTAGCATTCCCAAAACTTTTAGTTATTAGTTCAGCTTAGCGCTCTAGTGGATACATAGGGTCAACATGAAGGCACCCACAAAGTCTAAACTTAAAGAAAAAGACTAGTTTTTGAGAATAAAATTAGGAGAAATTGTTGAGATTAGCCCTCCATAGAAATGGCCCAATTCATCACACTGTCTGAAGTAAGTTTGCTGAGAAATTTCAACTTTCTCATCAGTAAAATGATACTTGAATTCCCTTCCTTTTAGAGTTGTTGTGTGATTAAAATGAAATAATTTCCTAAGCATCATCCCTTCATGTACAACTGGATGGCCCTCAGGTTTCTCCCATCAGAGATCAGGGTCAAATCACTTTGTTACAGGCTGAATTGTGTTCACCCCAAAATCTACATGCTGAAGTCCTTACCCCCAGCACCCTGGAGTGTGACTTTATTTGGAGATACGGTGGTTGCAGATGTAATTAGTTAAAATGAGGTCATACTGGAGTAGGGTGAGTCCCTGATCTGATAGGATTGGTGTCCTTATCAAAGCGGGAAATGTAGAGACAGACACATATACAGAGAAGAGGATGTGAAGAGACAAAGGGAGAAGACGGCCATCTACAAGCCAAGGGAGAGAGGCCTGGGAGAGATCCTCCCCTGACAGCCCGCAGAAGGACCCAGTTGTGCCCACACCTTGAGTTCAGACTCTGGCCTCCAGAATTGTGAGACAATATCTCCTTCTTATAGGAGGCACTTTTACTCATTCATGATTGGTTCCAGGGAGGAACTTCCTGGAGAAGCTGGGCAGGTCAGTGAGAGCTCAGCCTCTCTCATGCAGCAGTTGGTTTCCAGGCTGCCAAGGCCCACCCAACACCCAAGAAGGTTGGTGATATCCATGTGAGGCCTGTGAGTTTTGGAACACGGTTTCCCGTCATCTCTGGCACAGTCTGATCCTAGCCTAGAATAACCCACATTACCCTCACTCTCTTGACCTAGACTTGATCACCATTCCTGAGACAACAAACACAGGCGTCATACCTTCTTGAGATTTTGCTTCATCAGAACTTCCTCTGGCCAGAGGCAAGCCAGCTGTGAACCACTGATTATGCAAACCTGCAAACTAGAAACTCTAGAGAGCGTGACGAAGGATGCAGAATGTGGACAGAGCTCCAAAGAAATGGCCTGACTTTTCTTTTCCCAAGGCAGAACATTAGGAGATACAGATAGGACATCTTATCCCAGAGTCCTCTGGCCTTTTCTTGTGGTTAACTTAACCTTCCTTGGTTTCTACGAGAATTTTCACTATGAAGAAGAGGGCAGTTGGGTTAAGCAACAGAATGTAGTTTGGAGGTGGGAAGAGTTAGAAGTACAGTCAAACAGCTAGGGCAGACAATAGGGGCAACCTAAATATGAACAATATATTAGATGATATGGAATTGCTGTTAATTTTATTGGGTGCAGTAATGGTATTGGAGTTATGTAGGAGATTGTTTTTATTCTCTACAAGGAGAGGAAGAAAGGGAGAGAGAGAGAGAGAAGAAAGCAAAAATGGCAGAGATGAATTGTTGAATCAAGGTGTAACTTTTCTATTTGTTGAAAATTTTCACCAGAATGTTAGGGGTGGGGAAGAAAAAAGGAAAAAAAAAAAAAAAATCCAGGGCAGAGAGACACGAGAGTTACCAGGAGAGAATTCAGAAGAATGACATAATTTTGAAACAGAGGTGGGAAAAGGGCTCTGGAAAGAGGGAGAACTTGGAAGTTGGAGAAATTGGATGGAGAAGCGTGGGCCACTGTTTTCATCCTTCATTCAGTTCCTCTGTGTCCAGAGGAAGTTCTGATGAAGCACAAGGAACCCCAACAAAATCACCTCAAATTTCTGTTTTTACTTTGACGCTGCAACATATGAATGAAAATGAAAACTTACTTTGTACAGGAATACTAACTGCATAATGAGATTGCTGAGATGAAAGGGCAGCCTGCCCACTGCTGATGGACCCCGTTGGGTATCTAGCCACTAGGTCACCTGCTATGCTGTGAATCAGCTGCAATCATTTTGTAGGTAAGAGTGGCCGTTAGAGAGAAGATTCAGCAGAAGCCACTGGTCAAGAGAGAGGTGAGCAGTCCAGCCAGGAAGGGGGAGCCGAAAAAACCAGAAGCCCTGAGAGAGCAGAGCAGCCTCCCTTGGGGTCCATCCGGTCCCCTAAGGCTCCTGCTGCTGCACCCTGTTTCCTGCTCCTGAATCTAAGAACCTGCGGTTGCCGGCTGTCTCCCCATGACCCCTCCCGCCCACCCACCCTCTTTGGGCCGAGCGAACTCCAGCAGGTACAGGTCTCTCGTGACCCAAATCACCTGGCCTGGAGCAGCATGCCGTCCTCGCTTGTGGAGCTAGCCAGCCGCCCCTTCCCTGGGCTGCCAGAAGACTGGACCCACTCGCACTTTCATAACCCCATCTGTGTGGACGGAAACTGTGTGGTTCACGGCTGTGGTGCCAGCTCCTAGCAATCCCTAGCATATGGTAAACACGCGAGGACAGTCTTCGAACGAATGAGGTGCACTTCAGCTGGGATCTTTCTTTTTCTCAGCATTTTTCACCTGCCTCGGGGCTTCCTTCCTCGCCCAGGCTATTCTAATAATTTCTCCGGTCACTCACCCTCCCTGCCTCTCCCGGCGGTAAGAATAGATGACGTGTACTGAGTGCACATGATATGGCCAGGCACTATGCTGGGTGCTTTCCATGTGTTAAGTCCTTTAATCCTCCTGAAACCTAGGAGGCAAATCCTGTTATTAGCATCCCCGTTTTACAGATGAGAAAGCTAAGGCATGGAGACTAATTTACTTGTCCAACGTCACAGAATAGTGATGATGAGGATTCGAACTAGGCAGCCTGGTTCCAGAGTCGAGGTCCTTAACCCCTTATTAGTTTTGTGATAATAAAACCCAGCTGTGCTCAGCAGCCTAAATAAAGAGCAGAGAAAATGCTTTATCCTTTAGAAAAGAACAAGATCATTTTTTTCTGGAAGCATGGTTGTGAAAAGGAGTGATCAGTCTCTAGCTCTAGTGCCTGCACAGTCGCTGCCTCCTAGCTGACCAAGAAAACTGAGGGAATTGGGTGTGAATTCCACTGGTTCCCACCTGCAGACATCTCCATCGGACCACCCTCACCTGCCTCCTCGGGCTCAGAGAACTGGGTGTCCCCTTGCATTAGCTGATCTGGGTCCCTCTGGCATGCTCCGGGGGCTGGCCTCATGGGATGCCTGAGCCGGGGTCCTGGCAGAGGAAGCTGACCGCTCAGCGCCATTAGGGCCTGATGGAGAGACCGTGCCTAGGGATGTGGGCAGGGTAGGAGGGGGCACCTAGGCACAAGCAACAGCAGGGAGCCTTGGCTTACCCTAGGCTGAGGGGTGAGGGGCGTGGGGAGAGGTGACCCTGCGAGGAGGGGCTGCCTGAGAGAAGGGGGGCCTTCAAGTCGGGCAGAGCAGAGCTGTGTTTGAGGGCACACAGGACAGAGGAGGGAGGGTCTTGGATAAATGGAGGAGATATTCCTTCACTCCTGTATTATCAGCCTCTCCCCTTTCTTCTTCTTTTTTTTTTTTTTAATTTACTTTTGGTTGTGTTGGGTCTTCGTTGCTGCGCTGGCGATTCCTCTAGTTGCGGCGAGCGGGGCCTACCCTTCGTGGCGGTGTGCGGGCTTCTCAGGGCGGTGGCTTCTCTTGTCGCAGAGCACGGGCTCTAGGGTGGTACAGCCTCTCCCCTTTCCATTGGTTTCTTTCGTCAACTATATTAAAGAGAAAGTTCCCTCAACACTATTTTCCCCTCTACTGCCCACCTGTCCCCTTCCTTGCATGGACAAGTCCTCTATAGAAGAGTTGATAATACTTGTCTTCATTGTCTTACTACCTGTTAACTCTTTAAAAAAAATCCCTATTGAGTTTTAGATCCCAAACACATATTCCATTATGCAAAATCTGAACACTACAAAAATATGTAGCATAAACAGTAAAAGTCCTCCTTCATATTAGCCCCCCTCCACCCCGCCCTGCACATACACGCCAGAAATAACCATTGTTAAAAGCTTTGGTGCATATTTGTCTAACTTTTAAAAAAATACATGCATAATCAGAATGGCTGAAATAAAAAATTGTGACAACACTAAATGCTGGCGAGGATACAGAGAAATTGGATCTTTAGACTTTGCTGGTGGGAATGTAAAATGGTACAGCCACTCTATAAGAGAGTATGGCTGTTTCTTAAATTATTAAATATGCACTTACTGTATGACTCAGCAATTGCACTCCTGGACATCTAGCTTAGAGAAATGAAAACTTACGTTTACACAAAACCTGTGCATGACTGTTCGTAATACCTTGTAGTTGCCAAAAACTGGAAACAACCCAAACATCCAGACAGCTGAAAGGTTAAATAAACTGTGGTACAATCCATACCATTGAATACTACTCAGCAGCCAAAAGGAGGAACTATTTATACACATAACCTGGATGGATCTCCAGAGAATTCTGCTGAGTGAAAAAGAAATCTCAAAAAGTTATATAAATGTGTGATTCCATTTATATAACATCTTGAAATGACAAAATTATAGAGATGGAAAACAGATTAGCAGTTGCCAGGGGTCAGGTAGATGGGAGGAGTGGGGTACGGCTGTGGCCATAAAGGGGTGGCACAGGGGGTGTGTGTGATGCAACTGTTCTTTTTAAAATTTTATTTTATTTATTTACTTTTGGCTGCGTTGGTTCTTCGTTGCTGCAAGTGGGCTTTCTCTAGTTGCGGCGAGCGGGGGCTACTCTTCGTTGCGATGCATGGGCTTCTCATTGCAGTGGCTTCTCTTACTGCAGAGCACGGGCTGTAGTCACGCGGGCTTCAGTAGTTGTGGTGCACAGGCTTAGTTGCTCCACGGCATGTGGGATCTTCCCGGACAAGGGCTCGAACCCGTGTCCCCTGCATTGGCAGGCAGATTCTTAACCACTGCGCCACCAGGGAGTTCCCTCATATGAGTTTTTGTGTTTGCAGTTCTTTTAGGTACGTACCTAAGGAGTGGAATTGCTGAGTCATATGGTAACTCTACGTTTGACTTTCTGAGGAACTGCCAAGCTGTTTTTCAAAGGGTCTGCTCCATTTTACATTCTCACTGCCATATGAAGCTTCTGATTCTGTCACATCCTTACCAACACTTGCTAGTGTCCATCTTTTTTATTATGACCATCCTGAGTGTGAAGTGGTATCTCATTGTGCTTCTGTATTACCTGGCCTTCTATCTTCCACTGTCATTCTTTTCCCCAGCCCCCATCTCCTGTCCTTTGGCCCCCACAGTCCCATGTGCGTATAGACAGCTATTAGAGCACTCAGGACACCGTGTGTCATCTGTGCACGCAATGGACTCCCCTACTAGGTCCAAGCTCCTGGGGCATAGGCTGCCTCTTGCCCACGTGCTTGGCCATCCATCACATTGCCCAGCACCCAGCAGTCACTTTAGGACAGTTTGTTAGATTAATGCATGGACAAACCTCCCCAGAAAGGAACACAAGTGGGGTAGGAAGATATGGAGCCTCACCTAATGGCAGGTGGCCTCATGGAGGTGGAATGGAAAGTGCTTTGTGAGCAGCAGCAAGAGGGACAGTTGGAAAGGAAGAGGGAAGAGAGGAAATGCCTTGGGGCTACCACCTGGGGACTGAGAGCCTCAGAGCCTGCAGGAGAGTCTTCCTCCACTGCCGTCCCGGGTGAAGAAGGAAGAAAGTGGAAAAGTAAGGGAAGATACAGAGAACTCAGTCTGCCTCTGCAGCTCCTCCTTTGCTAAACTCAGCACCTAAATTCTAAATTTGGAAGCCCTTAATTTACTGAAAAGATGTTCAGGAAGAACGGTCTCAAACACTTGGCACTTCTTTTCTCCTTGGATGGAAGGAGAATCCCTCTGAGCAAAGGTTGGACAATGGCTTTGCTGTGTCCATGGAAACCTTTCCCTCTGGGAATAATGCATCTTCCCGATTACATGGGTATTTTGAGTGTTCTCCTTTTCAGAAAAGTTTAAGAACAATTCATATAAATGCAGTCTTTTCGAATTATAAATTTATATTTGGGTAAAAGTTCATTCATAGCAGGGCTGAAAAAGAATAAATTATAGGACTCAAAAGACAGAGAAAACTCCCTGGAAGAAAGTTTGAACTTACTTAAAAATAGTTGAGTGAAATTCATTAGTTTTCTTTTTGCTTATATCTATTTTATAAATGTTTTAGAATGAACATGTCTTATTTTTGTGATAATAAGAAAAAAAAAACAGTACTTTTTTTAAACTAAAAGAATTACTGATCGGTGAACAAGGAGTAAAGATTATAAGTAAAGCAGAGGAGCTGAGGCCACCTTACCCAGATTGGGGGCTTATAGGATAAGGGAGTGTGTGTTTTCTATGCTGCATAACAAATGACCCCAAACTTATAGTGGCTTAAAATAACTCCCATTTATTATCTCACACCCTGTGGGTTAGGAGTCTGGGTGGGCCCGGGATAGATTCGACCCTCTGCAAGGCTGTCATCATGGTGCCAGGCAGGCGTCGGTGCCTCTGGAGGATTAACTGGGCAATGGATCTACTTTCAAGCTCACTCACCATTAGCAGAATTTAGCTCCTTGTTGCTGTAAGCCTGAGGACCCAGCTTTTTGCTGACTGTAGGCTGGAGGCCATGCTCATCTCCAAGAGGCAGCTCACAGCTCCTTGCCACGTGGGCCTCTCCACAGGGCCTCTTACAACATGGCAGCTCACGTCTGCAAAGCCAGGAAGGGAAACAGCTAGCAAGAATGGAATCTTACATAACATAACCTGATCACAGACTAACATCCCATCACCATCATATTCTAGTGGTTAGAAGCATTCCACTCAGGAAAGGGGATTGTACCAGGAAGTGGGAATCATGGGGATGATCTCAGAGTCTGCTACACAAAGCTCAAAAATTTTTGTGGGAAACACATCCCCTTGTCACTCAGCATTCTGGTACATTCCAAAGGCCGCTACTGCAAGCACCCATGATTCTCCACCTGACAACTTTCCTTCCATACCACCGACAGACACCCTGGGGAATTAATGTCGCTAGAAGCCGGCCTCAGCCAATGATGGACGGGAAGTGGAGGCTCCCCTGCTTCTTAACCCCTTGGGTAGGAAAACTCAGAGGTGTGTTCAGTACTGTCTCCAAGAGTCCCCAGCAGGACCGAGCCCCAGTTCCAGTCGCCACAGAACTAACATGCTTGATAATGTTCTATCCTTGGCTTCCCTCTCTTCCCTGCCTCCCTTCTTTACTCCCAGTCTTCCTCAGATCACCTCTTAAGTAAAGTAGTTGCACTCAAATCCTGCGTCAGTGTCCCATTGTGGGACACCCCAACCCAAGACAGTGGGAGTCGATATTAGACTGGGTGGCAGAGGAAAAAAATCAGTTACGAGTTGAATTTAGTATTATACCTGGAGTGTGTTGTAGTCCATTTGGACGGCTGTAACAAAATACCACAGACAAGGTAGCTTATAAACAACAGAAATTTATCTCTCACAGTTCTGGAGGCCAGGAAGTCCAAGATCATGGTGTGCACAGTTTTGGTATCTGGTGGAGACCCACTTCTGGGTTGCAGATTGCTGACTTCTTGCTGCATCCTCACACGGTGGAAGAGGGGGGAGCTGGCCTCCTGGAGTCTCTTTTATAAGAAAACGAATCCCATTCATGAGGACTCCATCTTCACAACCTAATGACCTCCCCAAGGTCCCACCTCCTAATACCATCACCTTGGGTATTGGGCGTGAACATGTGAATTTGTGGGGAGGGACACAGACATTCAGACCATGGCAGAGTCCAACAAAAGGGACCTGAGATCAGCAAGGACTTGGAATTAGAGAAAGAGCCTAGCGGGCCTGGGGGTGGAAAGGAGGAAACTGAAAAATCAGACACAGTCCTCAATAAGTTAGTGCAAACGTAACTAAGCTGGGCACGGTTACCTTTCCCATCTAGAGACAGAAAATATTCTAAGATTCATCACGGTGTCATAAAGCAGGTGTTTGCACCCAAAACTGCTGCCCCTGAATGGGGCAATCTGGACACATCACAGAGGAAGGGCACAGAAGAGACAGCCAGGTTCCGGTCCTCTGACAATTAGCAAAGTATTGCGACTTCCTTGTTAACTGTACCCTGATTTTCGTTGCAAGTCTTAAAGATACCTCCAAATCAATATGTCCCAAACCAAATCCATGATTCTCCTTGCTACACTCGTGCTTTTTTTTTTTTTTTTTTTGGCTTGTGGAATTCCAGTTCCCCGACCAGGGATGGAACCCCAGCCCTCGGCCCTGAGAGCACACAATCCTAACTGCTGGAGCGCCAGGGAGTTCTCACCTGCTTCTGTCAGTATTCCATATCACGACCCATCCTGTTGCATGGGCTAAGCGCTCAGGCCTTGGTCTGGTTTCCTCTTCTCAGAATCCATCGCCAAATCCTGCCCCTCTACCTTCTCAATTTCTGTTGAGTCCGTTCACTTCTCTCCGTGCCCACCACTCCGACTGCCTTAGTCCAGCCCTGCAATCTCTGGACTCCCGAACTGTGTCACTTGCTAATGAGCAGTCCCTCTGGGAGGAAGGCCCCTCCTGCAGCCTCAGCTCCCCTCCTTGGGCCCCCATTCCACACACCCAAGCCTAAGATGCACACACTCTCACAGTCCCACAGACCATGTGAACTTTCTGCCATGCTTATTTCAAATCTTTTCCTTCCCCTTTAAAATAAGTCAAACAGAAAACAGATGTGGTTGAAATGCTTTTGAACTTTTCCCCTCCCCCACACCCCTATTCTCTTTCCCTTGTCAGAGGCGCTACTGTCAAGGATTTCATTGTGTTTCTTTCCCATTCATGATTTTTTTATGCTTTTAATATGTACTGTGTGTTTAAAAAGAATCAGTGGTTATATTCCTTTTGTTTTTTGAAATTATGTAAGTGACACTGTATTAAGGCTAGAGGCAGGAGAACATGTGAAGCTTTGGGGGCAGAGGATCAACGTGTCCCTGAGTTGTTACCACAGAATTAACTGGCTGCCCAAATGCCTGAGGCCTTCTTTGGGACATTTCCCCCCCCTTCCACCTTCAACCTGTTATAGAGGAGAGGATATGGCTAAATCAACCTCAGATTTGTTGCCTCCAGATACTGAGGGAGGGCATAAAAAGGACACGAACTCTCTTCCAGGTGGTAACGCCAGCCAATCTATACACTCCAGGTTGAGAATTATGCCTGGCCACGATAAAGGGTCCAAAGAACATTGTCAACTCAGTGTCTTTGGCCGAGAGTGAAGTTACTGAATCTTAAGGGGCAAAAGGGATCTTATGGCCTCGTGTTGTCGACGTACTTGTCACCTCTACCTAGAACGGATCTGGTCCAATGAGCTCCATCACAGTGAAATTTAGAACCTGCTAATACCACAGTGGGATGGACAACATAGAATTGTTGTTTGTTTATCTATAGAATCTATACTTTTAGGGGGGGAGGGAGGGGTGGAAAATGAGGAAGTGGAAAGGACGTGACCTTTGAAGTCAGACAGATCTGGGTTCCCTTCCTGGTGCTGCCTCTTCCTGTGTGTTGCTTAAGCTTTAGTTCTCTCTTCCATAGCACAAGGAGGAAAAGCCCATTATATGAAAGCAGTAGAGAGAATTCGGTGAAAGCACTGAGCTCTCCGGGACATAATCGGATCTCCTTTGCCTGAATTTGGAGAGAGCGAAAGTTCTGGTTCTGGGTTGTGCCTGCGAAGGGCGACATACGACGTGAAGATCAAATGTGGGCGCCCGTTCATCAACATGGTCAGCTGGCCTCCGCCGTCATCTCACGACCTGCCAACGGAGGGAGCTGGCTTTGTTTTGATCCTGTGGAGCAACCACAATGATGGTTCAGCGTTTGCGAGTGGCCTCCTTTAGTCCTTCACTGTATCACCTTACCAATCCCAGACCCACAGGCTATCATTCACATGTGGAAGGAGAGCAGTTTTCTGTTTTCAGAGAACCATGAATGCCACAGCCTCCAGGTGACTATTCAGCTCTGAAGTGTCTAAGGTAGCCTGTAAAACCCTGTCCTGAGTGAAAGAGGCTTCAGACACTGACTGCTATCAGACGTGTCAGGGATCTCTTTCTCCGTGTGAACTAGATTGGAGAGTCAGAATCTCTTCTCCTTCTCCACAGCTGAAAGAGCAGTTCTGTCTACTGGCCTCCAGAGCCTGTCATCAGGCTACAATTTGGCCTTTCATCTTAGGAAGGTCAGAATGGGTAGAACAGCTGGGTTCTGTAATTCCACCCCCTGCTCCATCTTCACTCATGTGTAACTTTAGGCTGGATAAACATTGCCAAAGGAAACATACATTATTCAGGGAATGTGAGCTCGTAGGTCTCACGCCCACAGCATGTATCTGTATCACACACTCACCGAAGAGGTGTGTTGCTAATGATGAGTCGGCCATGTTGTTTCAAACAGTAAGAAGCTAACAATAATTGGAGGAAGATGCCCAAGTCAATTCTGTGGATTATTCTCCTCCTAGGAAAACACGAAGACATTTTGGTGGACAGAGTTCAAGGTGATCACTTCTCCACCTGACCTCTTCTTTAAGTCCTTTCAAGCTGGTTTCAGAAGGCTTTCAGTAAGTCACCCAGTTGTGGGTGGGACCTTATCTCCTGGGAACTACTCCCAGGTACCTGAAATACCATTTGAGAGCAAGTAAGACAAGTTCCCAAGCTCCAAGGGCTTCTTTGAGGCTACAGTTACACTTCACTATGTGCTGATCACACGTGGATTTGGGGTTTGACATATAAACCTTAGCAGGTTGTTGGTTAGCGATTCAAAAATGTGAAAGCATAAACTGTATGATATTTATCTTTTCCTTTTTGGTTATAGCACTGTTGCCCTGGACCTAAGGTGTGCAGATGTCAGAAATGTTTTACATATAGTCCATGTCTTGTATCGGGTGCTTATTCTCAGATTCGGGCTTTGGCACAGATTTGCTAAACACGCAGATGCCAATTAGTAAACTAAAATCCAGTCATCCCTCGGAGATTAAATATTTCAACAGTGCCTCAAACTATAATTAAAGGCAGTGAGCTTCATTATTGGGAGAACAAAAACACAGAGAGGCAGACAACTATTTTTGGAATTGTTCTTATCTTCAATACAACTGACCCTTTATCAACTTGTTTACAGTATTTCCAACCTTAGGAATCAGTCTGAGTAAAGTGCCATAAAATGACACATTTGTGAGATGGCCTAGGGAGAAGCAGGGAAGAAGCAAGCAGAAGAAGAGGTGCTGAGAACAAGTCAGAGGGATAGAATTCTCCCCCAAAAGAAGATTAAGAAAGAAAATGAAATAATTAAAATCTGTCATCTGAGTTGAATTTTAAGGGGTGGTACAATTCAGTTTTGACCCAGATTTACTCTTTGTATTTTGTTGCATCATCCAGTTTATTATTTTTTATTTATTTTATTTTATTTTTTAAAAAACTTTTTTTGGAGCGTAGTTGCTTTACAATGTTGTGTTAGTTTCTACTGTACAGCAAAGTGAATCAGCTGTACGTATACATATGTCCCCTCTTTTTTGGATTTCCTTCCCATTTAGGTCACCACAGAGCATTGAGTAGAGTTCCCTGTGCCGTACAGTAGGTTCTCATTAGTCATCTATTTTATACAGAGTATCAATAGTTTTTATATGTCAATCCCAATCTCCCAATTCATTCTACCCCTCCCTTTCCCTCTTGGTATCCCTATGTTTGTTCTCTACGTCTTTGTCTCTATTGTATCATCCAATTTAAATTATAGTTGCAAGAGTATAAAGTGCACATACAGTATGTGCATGTCTTGAGCATATGCTAATTAAATTAATTACTTTATCAATATCAAGATTTTATAAATGATGGGCCATATATAACAGAATATATATATAAGCAGAAAAAAGTGACAAGAGAATTAAAGTTAAAAATTCCATTTCTCATTACCTAAACATTTGGTCAACTGTCTTCTTATGATTTCATTTGTCTCCTTTGTATCCTGTTGTTTTGGCATCATTTGAGCACTTCCTTAATGTCTTTTTTAAAAAATTAAGAGTTCATATAGGTAAAGTGCTTAAAAGCACTGTGTCATTGTGCACAATTATTATTACTTCTAACTCTCGAAATTAAGAGAACTAAGAATATTTTGAAGGTACTGAGAATAGTTTACTATATATTTTAATACTCACACAGCACAGGTATTTCCAAAGCAGTGTCAGGAAACACCACACATTTCAATAACATTTCATACTTCTGACTCTACAGAGAGTGGAGCAGATAGATGTATGGCAGGAAACTGTACTTAAGCCAACTAAGATTCATGTTAATTACATTTTCTGACAGCTAGTGTGATGTCACAGCATCCAAAATGGAAACTCATTTCACAGGTACTGTAATAATATCCAATCCACAGATACTAAGGAACTCCCCTCTAGTACTTACAAACATCTGTATCTAAAAGAAATATGCATCCTTAGAGATATTTTACAAAGAAAGATGTCTAAAGTATTTTCCCTCTTAGTCAGTTTCCCTCTAAAGTTTATTGCGGGAGGTGGGTATCATAATACAGAAGATAGCCAGTTACAACAGAATTAAATAGACTCTATTTCAACAACCAGAGAAATCTGATTATAGCCTGGGTATTAGGAGAAACCAAAGAAGTACTGTTCTTTCTGTTAGGTGTCATATTGACATTATGGTCATGTGAGAACATACATATATTTAAGAGAGGCACACTGAAATATGTAGCAGTGAGTTCAAATAATTTCTAGGATTAAAAAAATAATTCAGAGAAAAAGAGAGAAGGGATAGTACAGCAAAATCTTGCTAATTGTTGAATCTGAGTGGTGGAAATATGAAGGTTTATTCTACTCTGTCCACTTTTGTGTGAGTTAAAAAGTTTACATAATAAAACTTATATTAAAGAACATTAAAATATTTGGTTTAACAGTTTATTTTTTGCATATGCAGAGCATGAGTTAGATGGAGAGAGTTCTGCCATATTTGAGACTCTTAAAGGATTTTTTTCTAGCTTACTAGCTCTCAAACGAGTATGCATCAGAGTCCCCTGGAAGGCTGGTTACAAATCACATTGCTGGGTCCCCCCACCCCAGAGTTTCTGATTCAATAGGTCTTTGCAGGGGCCCAAGAATTTGCATTTCTAAAAAGCTCCCATTTGATACTGATGCTGCTGGTCCACGGACCACACTTTGAGAACCACCACTCCAGCTAAATCATCTCTTCTAAACTATCTTGCTTCTTCTTTTTATTTACTCATTTATTTATTTGGCTGCACCGAGTCTTCACTGCCGCATGTGGGATCTTCATTGTGGCATGTGGGATCTAGTTCTCTGCTCTGGGAGCGCAGAGCCTTAGCCACTGGACTGCCAGGGAAGTCCCCTGCTTCATTTTTTCTATCACCAATTCCATTCCTTTTTTATTTCATGTCAAGTATGAGCTTTAACTATTCACTTTGGCCAGTTTCTGATCCTATTTAATTTATTGTAGAATATGCTGAGTGTCAAAATCTTAAGAATTTAGTATTAAGATTTTCACTATTCGATCCCAATCTACTTAGCTTTCCAATCTTATCTTTCACTCTTCTCCAGATTCCAAAAATATCAGGCTACCTGACTTCTAAACTAATCAGTCATGTTCCTACCTCGGTACCTTTGCCCATGCTATCATCCCCTTCTGGGATGCACTTGTGCACTTAAACACATAGACTTACACACTGAGTTCTGTCCAAATACCTCCTCCTCCATGAAGCTCTCCTGGGCTACCGGCATCCATGTTGATCTCTCCCACTGAAAACCACTCTTTTTGCACTAATCATATCCTGTCTTATAATAATTTTAAAATTATTATTGGTTATATGCATGCATCTTATCTCCAATAGACTGTAAACTCCATAAGGGCAGGGGCTGTGTTTTATACAGAACTTCTTCTTCTTCTTCTTTTTTTTTTTTTTTGGCTGTGTTGGGTCTTCCTTGCTGCGCATGAGCTTTCTCTAGTTGTGGCGAGCAGGGGCTACTTTTCGTTGCGGTGCATGGGCTTCTCATTGCGGTGGCTTCTCTTGTTGCAGAGCATGG
Organism: Kogia breviceps; assembly: GCF_026419965.1. NCBI lineage: Eukaryota > Metazoa > Chordata > Mammalia > Artiodactyla > Physeteridae > Kogia > Kogia breviceps. The sequence continues at coordinate 22,643,414 of NC_081310.1, read as the reverse complement.
GCTCTAGGCATGTGGGCTTCAGTAGTTGCAGCACACGGGCTCAGTAGTTGTGGCGCACAGGCTTAGTTGCTCCGTGGCATGTGGGATATTCCCAGAACAGGGCTCGAACCCGTGTCCACTGCATTTGCAGGCGAATTCTCAACCACTGTGCCACCAGGGAAGTCTCTATACAGAACTTGTTTGTACAGCTTACAGACTTTGGCAAGTTCATCTACCCTAAAAAATGGGGGAGGGGGATACTTACTTTTTTCCTAAAGTAAATAATGGGATGGAACCTGAAGTCTACAGATGGAGAAGCATCAGTGAAAGGCAATTGAATTCTAATATCTGTTTACCTCCGAGCAGTGTTATGAGAATAATTAATGTTTACACAGGACTTTGAGATGTTCAGCTGAAAGGGGCTTTAAAAGAGTTGAAATGATGATGATGATCCCTGGGACTCTTTCAAAGCCTCGTACCAAATTTCATAGCAACCCTCAGGTTTTCTCAGGCTGGGAAGAGGGTCAAGGGCTACTCGTCTGATAGTGGCTAAGAGGTAACTTCCCAACAGCTCTTGGGGTTTTCAGGGAACTCAAACTTTAGGACTGGATGTGTTGAAAATCTCAACATAACAAACTCTTGGTTTCCTGAGCAAAACTGAAACTGGGATGCTCCTTTCCATCCTCCCGCAGCGATGTTGGACTCTAGAGCTGGTTCTATGCTTCACTTCTGATATCATTCCCTTTGTTGTTGTCACTCTCAGTAATAACAGGATTGTGCCTGCAGCTACCTGGATTAGAGCCTCCATATTTGTGTTATTACAGTTCAAAGGCATTTTTGGTCTGATATATGCCTGAGTTCTGCTCTTCCGGAAGCATCCTCTCTCATCTCTCTCTCTCTCTCTTTTTTTTTTTGGCGGTACGCAGGCCTCTCACTGTTCTGGCCTCTCCCGTTGCGGAGCACAGGCTCCGGACGCGCAGGCTCAGTGGCCATAGCTCACGGGTCCAGCCGCTCCGCGTGGCATGTGGGATCTTCCCAGACCGGGGCACGAACCCGTGTTCCCTGCATTGGCAGGTGTACTCCCAACCACTGCGCCACCAGGGAAGCTCTCTCTCTCTCTCTCTCTCTCTCTCTCTCTCTCTCTCTCTCTCTCTCTCTCTCTCTCTCTCTCTCTCTCTCTCTCTCCCTCTCTCCCTCTCTCCCTCTCTCCCCCTCTCTCTCTCTCTCTCTCTCTCTCTCTCTCTCTCTCTCTCCCTCCCTCTCTCTCTCTCTCTCTCCCTCTCTCCCTCCCTCCCTCCCTCCCTCTCTCTCTCTCTCTCTCTCTCTCTCTCTCTCTCTCTCTCTCTCTCTCTCTCTCTCTCTCTCTCTCTCCCTCTCTCATAGAATATCTCAAGAGGTCTCTTGTTTACCAATTGAAGATCTGTTTGTGACTCAAGCTAGGGAATGTTGCACCAACCTCTCAACTCAGGTTTTCTCTAGCCCTCATTTTCCTTGATAAGAACTTTCCTCTCTCTTTTTTCTTTGCTTTATTCCTGCATCCTTGTTTAGGCTGACTTGGCTTGGTACCACTTTGGTTTATGGTTAATAATTCATTCACCATAAAAAATATTTTCTCTGAATCTGTAACTATGACTGCCTATTATAGATGAAAAGAAAAGAGCTCCAGTTCTTTTACAGGCCCAGGCAGATGTGGATACAGTTATAATTAAACAGTAAATCAAAACAAGATACTGTCAGAGCATGCCTCAGATGTGTTGGGAAATGTCAAATGTCCTCACCTGCCAGCAGGAAAGAAAGAAAGAAGGAAAAAAAAAAAAAGAATAGCCCAGTCAAGCTTGACCAGACACAGTTTATACCTGGTATGATCATAACACCACTCCTGGCCTGTATTTCCAGGAATAAAAAATCTACTGTACAAAGAGCCAGGGTCATGTCCCACACCAGATGCTTATTCCTTTCTTAGCAGCAAGATCAGGTCAAACCATTTCCTGGTTGGCAAGGGGCAACTTTGGTTAAACTAATGCATGAGATTAGAAGTCCTCAAACTGCTATGACTCATGTGCCAAGAAAGTCTGCAATTTAATTAAAACAACAATAACAAAAATCACATAAAAAGACTCCACTCTAGACCCTAAATTAGAAGGTGTTGGTTTTGAACCTGGATCTGCCATCAGGTAACCACGATCTCAGGGCTACTTCCTCTGGCCTTGAAGGCTCATTGTTGACATTTGCCCTTGCACAAGGACATCAATGTGGGTGGCCCTTGATTCCTGACTCAGACTTTAGGAAAACAAACAAATAAGCAGTGGAGGAGGCCTGGATTCTCAGTTTCTAACTGCCCTTTGATCCCAATTCAGGATATGCTTCTGTGAAAGAAGCATCTCTCTCATGGTCGAATGTAAACGAACGATAACTTAATGAGGCTTCCTCCCTACATTACTGTTATAGGAAAATGTTTCCTGAGGTGTACACAACTGGCTTATTACCTTTGGTACACAAAGGTAATCATCATAGGATCTGATTCTGGAAGAAACCTTACAAATAATATAGTCCAAACTCTAATTTTTCTATGCCTTCTTTTAGACTGCTCCAAGGTAAAAAGGGATCAAAGGATTTGCCACAGTTACAGAGCCACAGTCTGTAACGTGTCCTCTAAGTGTGGCTCCCAACAATCTGGCAGCCACAGCATCGCCTGGGACCTTACTAGAAATGCAAATTCTCAGGCCTCACCCCAGACCTACAGAATGGGAAACCCTAGGGATGGGGCCCAGCAATCTGTTTTAACAACCTGACCTGAGGGTGCTAAAGTATGAGAACCACTGGTCTATAGGAAAAACATATATTTATAGAGGCAGACAATTGGGGAGGGGAGGGATGCTTTATTGTCTGCCTTGAGAGTGCTTAATATTTGTATAAATAGCCATTTTTCTCCTTTCTTTGCAACTCAGTTTCTTCATGTGAAAATTTAAGTTTACCTTATTTTGCTCTATTAACCAAGAGAAGGCTGATTATGTAATGGAAGAGCATTGTCTTTCTACCCGTCTTTCATTTCACGATGGAGCCAAGATTCTGCTCAGAGAGAGGCACTCCTGCCAGTACCAGCCCAGGAGGCTGCTAGGCAAAGAGCTTTCCTGTATGATTCCGAAGCAGCCTGGGCAAGCTGAGGGAAGAAATCTGCAGGAGGACCGCCTCGTTGGGAAACACCTGGTAGAGAAGCCCACATATGATCAGAGGGGCTGAGGGCCTGGGGCCTCGCAAAGAAAGGACAAACGTCCCCAGTAACCTTCCATGGGCTGTTATCAGAATAAATGACGGTAAGGTGGGGTGTGCCCAAAGGGCTCTGAGTTGTCAAAGAAAGGCATAGTATAAGGACTATTCATAGCGACCTGTATTTATTTATTACATGTGGGTGACATTTTCCTCTTTATCTTTCTGCCTTGACAAATCCGTCTGAGAATTCTTTATTTCGGCTGTGCCACGTGGTTTACAGGATCTTAGTTACCCGACCAGGGATCGAACCCGGACCTCCAGCAGTGGAAGCGGGCAGTCCTAACCGCTGGACTACCGGGGAATTCGCCAACTGGGACTTCCTGAGGAAGTCCATTACTTGGACTTCATAACCCTGCCACCGGGTACCTAGTGAAGTCATTCAACACTGACCGCGCGTGGAGACGAGTTAATTGCTCATTGAACTTGCGGCAGTATAGGCTAATTGTTCGGCATGGGAATCAGAATGCTTGTCTTCTGCGTTACCTAGAGAGGCAGAGAGTTATTTAACCTCTTTGTCGGGGGACTTCCCTGGTGGTCCGGTGGTTAAGAATCCGCCTTCCAATGAAGGGGACGCAGGTTCGATCCCTAGCCGGGGCACTAAGATCCCACATGCCTCAGGACAACTAAGCCCGCGTGCTGCAACTACTGAGCCCACGTGTCACAACTAGAGAGAAGCCCGCGCGCCGCAACGAAGAGCCTGCGCGCTGCAACAAGAGATCCCGCATGCCGCATCAAAGATCCCGCGTGCCACACCTAAGACCGGATGCAGCCAAATAAATATTAAACAAGACAAAACACTTCTTTGTGCCCCAGGATTTCTGCAGAAAAAAAAAAAATCAGTAATAATAGCATCTACCTAGTGAGACTTAAAAGAGATAATCCATGTAAGTGCCTGGTATGAAAGCATGAGTAAAATCAAAGTCCCCTGCTTGTGCCTGAGTCTTTGGTTCTGCCATTCTGCTCTTTGGAGCCTCCCTGGGCCTCGCCCCCATCCGTTGCAGAGTTTGCCTGCGCTGCCTCCTTCTCCAGAGTGCGCCTCAAACGCCGCTCCTCCCAGAGACCCTCTCGATCCCCCATCAGGCACACAGCACTGTGTTTTTACACTTTTATCGTATTCAACACATTTTCCCTCAGATTTTATAATGTACCAGGGACCTCAGCTTACTTGTTCTGTTTCATTTTCTGTATCCCTCTGACGTGCTGAGTGAGAGGCGTCCTAGACTGAGGATATTGGTGTTACGAGGTTTTCCTATCACAAGGACTCAAAACCCCAGTTCAGGTTGGCTTACAAAGTAGAAGGACTTTCTTGCTCATGAAACTGAAGATTCCTGAGGAAATACATTCAGGCTTCATGGGTGGCTCCATCAGGGCTCAGGCTCTGTGTCCTGGGATTCCCTCAGCTCTGGTTTCTGAGGTGTCATCCCTGTTCTCAGTACAGCCAGTAGCAACAGGCTGGGCTACAGACTTCTCAGTTCAAGTCTAGGGGGGGGGAGAATGCATTTCCCTAAACAGCAAATGAAAGTCTTTAACTTCATTCTGGTGAGGCCAGTTTACATCAGATACTCATCCCTCAACCCGTAAGGGATAACCGAGGCAAGGGGGCTGGGGTCACCCTGCGCAGTCAGAGCCTGGCCGGGAATGAGGGGGCGTCCAACTCCTCCCAAACTCCCGCGGCTCCGCAGTGGGGGTGTTGAAGAAAAGTTTGGCGCTGTTGGAGAAGGAAAGGATGCTGGGCAGGAAACCCTTTATTACCCACCAGAGTACACAATCCATGCAGATTAAATAAAAGAGTGTGGAATAAATAGCGGTGTAACTTTTTATCACACTCATCTGCTAGTCTTTACAATATCTTTGTCAGGCGGTTTCTGAGTAGCTCTTTAGATCACATTGAAGTGCAGCGACAAAAATCTTTGGGCTTGGAACATTTACAATTCAACATATCTTCTCAAAGCCTATTTCTGTATCTTTTATTTTATTTATTTATTTAACTTACTTATTTTATGTATTTATTTTTGGCTGCTTTGGGTCTTCATTGCGGTGCGCGGGCTTCTCCTTCCGGTGACTTGTTGTGGAGCACGGGCTCTAGGAGCTTGGGCTTCAGTAATTGCAGCACGTGGGCTCAGTAGTTGCGGCACGTGGGCTCAGTAATTGTGGCTCCTGGGCTCTAGCACCCAGGCCCAGTAGTTGTGGCGCACAGGCTTAGTTGCTCCGCGGCATATGGGATCTTCCCGGACCAGGGCTCGAACCTGTGTCCCCTGCATTGGCAGGCAAATTCTTAACCAATGCACTACCAGGTAAGCCCCTATATCTTTTATTTAATTTCATCTTTTAAACCTCAGAATTGGATTAAACATATCCTCATTATTCAAGCAAATGTCTCTTTTATTTAGTTATGTTTATTCATGTAATAAGCACCCATAAACCCACCCCCAAGAGACACATGCCTTCCTATACCTCAAGGAACCTGTCATCCTGAATCCTGCATTCTCATTTATTTGCTTGTCTTTCCATGTCATTTTATTTCATCTCTATGTATTCCTACAAAGTACATTTTTATTCTGGTCTTTTTTGACTATATGAAAAGGGTCTTATAATAAATGTAATTTTTTGGAATTTATTTTTTTCACTTCATATATTGCTAAGATTCAACCATATTGTTACATGAAGCTGTAGTTCATTTGTTGTAACTGCTGAATCACATTCTATTGTGGGAATAAAATAGAGCTTATCCATCTATTCTCCTTTAGATTGGCATTTGAGTTGCTATGGGGTTTTTTGTTACAGTGAAGAGCAGACAGGATACTTGTGAAAGAAGATCAGCAAGGAGAAACTTATGCTGTAGATAGCAAAAACTATTGCGAAGCTATAGTAATGAAAGCAGTGTAGCACTGGCCCAGGGATAGAAAAGTTGACCAACGGAATACAATGGGATGGTATGAAATTTTTCTGTGTGTCAGAGGTGGCATTTAAGACTAGTGGGGAAAGGAGAGACTACTCAATAAGTGGAGTTGGATAAAATTATTATCCATATGAAAAAGGATGAAGTCGAGCCCCTACCTCAGACTATAAGTAAAAATTAACATTAAATGGATTAAGATCTTATGTATTAAAAAACACATAAAAACTCTAATTAGAAAATGCAGGTGAATCTTTTAGAAATTGGAGTTGGAAAGACTTCTTAAGACACAAAAAGCATTTAACTAGAAAGGAAAAACTGATAAATTTGACTACATTCAGAGTAAGAACATTTGTTTGCCTATAGATTTTAGGCAAACAATCTCTAGGACTAAAGATTATTCTGCTGTTTTAAACCCCACCCCATGATAAACATTTTATAATTTGAGATTAGATATGAATATAAATAAAATTGCAGCTGACTTCATAGTCTTAAAGACACCCATTGTTTCCTCCAAATTGCAATAGTCTTACTGTAGCCAAATCACCCTCTTCACTGGATGTGACTCTACTTAACCAGGTGTTTGCCTCTTGCTTCCTGATTGCTCTGTCACCCCCACTTGGAATACAAACATCAGAGTCTTTACAGGCTGGAAATAGTGTTGGGAGAAAAAGGTTAAAATCTTCTGTATTAAAACAAATGGGATATTATGCCTACCCCAATGTAAACATTTGAAATTCCTAAAAATTCCTAAAAATCAGGCTCCCTGACTTCAGACTATACTACAAAGCTATAGTAATCAAGACAGTATGGTACTGGCACAAAAACAGATATATAGATCAATGGAACAGGATAGAAAGCCCAGAGATAAACCCACGCACATATGGTCACCTTATCTTTGATAAAGGAGGCAAGAATATACAGTGGAGAAAAGACAGCCTCTTCAATAAGTGGTGCTGGGAAAACTGGATAGCTACATGTAAAAGAATGAAATTAGAACACTCCCCAACACCATACACAAAAAATACCTCAAAATGGATTAAAGACCTAAATGTAAGGCGAGACACTATCCAACTCTTAGAGGAAAACATAGGCAGAACACTCTATGACATAAATCACAGCAAGATCCTTTTTGACCCATATCCTAGAGAAATGGAAATAAAAACAAAAATAAACAAATGGGACCTAATGAAACGTAAAAGCTTTTACACAGCAAAGGAAACCATAAACAAGATGAAAAGACAACCCTCAGAATGGGAGAAAATATTAGCAAATGAAGCAACTGACAAAGGATTAATCTCTAAAATTTACAAGCAGCTTATGCAGCTCAATATCAAAGAAACAAACAACCCAATCCAAAAATGGGAAGAAGACCTAAATAGACATTTCTCTGAAGAAGAAATACAGATTGCCAACAAGCACATGAAAGAATGCTCAACATCATTAATCATTAGAGAAATGCAAATCAAAACTACACTGAGATATCATCTCACACCGGTCAGAATGGCCATCATCAAAAAATCTATAAACAATAAATGCTGGAGAGGGTGTGGAGAAAAGGGAACCCTCTTGCACTGTTGATGGGAATGTAAATTGATACAGCCACTATGGAGAACAGTATGGAGGTTCCTTAAAAAACTAAAAATAAAACTACCATATGACCAGCAATCCCACTACTGGGCATATACCCTGAGAAAACCATAATTCAAAAAGAGTCATGTACCACAATGTTCATTGCAGCTGTATTTACAATAGCCAGGACATGGAAGCAAACTAAGTGTCCATCAACAGATGAATGGATAAAGATGTGGCACATATATACAATGGAATATTCCTCAGCCATAAAAAGAAACGAAACTGAGTTATTTGTAGTGAGGTGGATGGACCTAGCGTCTGTCATACAGAATGAAGTAAGTCAGAAAGAGAAAAACAAATACTGTATGCTCACACATACATATGGAATATAAAAAACAAACAAAGATGGTCATGAAGAACCTAAGGGCAAGAGGGGAATAAAGACGCAGACCTACTAGAGAATGGGCTTGAGAATACGGGGAGGGGAAAGGGTAAGCTGGGACAAAGTGGGAGAGTGGCATGGACATATATGCACTACCAAACGTAAAATAGATAGCTAGTGGGAAGCAGCCGCATAGCACAGGGAGATCAGCTCGGTGCTTTGTGACCGCCTGGAGGGGTGGGATAGGGAGAGTGGGAGGGAGGAGATATGGGGATGTATGTATATGTATGGCTGATTCACTTTGTTATAAAACAGAAACTAACACACCATTGTAAAGCAATTATACTCCAATAAAGATGTTAAAAACAAAAACATTCCTTCCTCAAATATTTGCTGAGCACCAACTGTCTGTCAGACACTGTGCTAGAAGCTACAAATACAAAAATAAATAAGATGCAGGCCTGTTCTTAGGGAGACTACAGTGTGTCAGGGAAGACAAGGAGATGATAAGGCAACGAGAGTCCTTGGTGCTGTTAGAATTGTCGTAGGGTCCAGTATGGCCTCAGGGAAGAGATGGTCCAACCCACCAGAAAAGATAGGGAATGTTGAGGAAAGGTAGGCATAGGAGAAGCTTGAAAGATGCAATTGAACAAAAACGTGTAGGTGTGAATAATAAGGTAAATATAGAGAAACATATGTAGCCAGCATAGCTGAAGCATAGCGTCCAATGGGGAAGGTTAGATGAGATCATGATGCAGCATTAGGCAGAGGCCAGTGGGTGCTTGAACTTTTGCCTAGAAGCCCCAGGGTGCCATTGAAGAGTTTTGAACAGGGAGTGACATCATTAAATTTGGTTTCAGGGAGATCACTCTGGAGTGTGGGTGGAGGGACCGAGGATGGTGGCTGAGAGCCCACCAGGCCAGAGACCATGACAGATTAAACAAGGTGTTAGCACCAGGGGAGGAGGGGCTGGGAGAGGTGTGAAGGATTTGGACATTGATTTGATTTCAAAGAAAAGGTAGTGGTATTTCCAGGAAGCCACTTTTACCCTAAAATAAGTCCTAGATAGTGACAAAATTATAGCACATCTTGCCTCACAGACAGCAAACAACAATTTCAATGCACAAACAGGGTATATATCCAACATTACAACAATCTTACAAAGGAATGTAACTCAGGGTAACAGGTTCAGGCCTAACGTCTTTATCTATATCTGTATTCCATGAATATGCTAGGCATCCAGCCATTTTCACTGGGGTTTTCTACTTACACGGATGTATTCGGTTGGCCAAAAGTTTCCTTCGTTTTTTGTTTATTTATTTATTTATTTTTGGCTGCGTTGGGTTCCCGTTGCTACGCACGGGCTTTCTCTAGTTGTGGCGAGCGAGGACTACTCTTCGTTGCGGTGCGTGGGATTCTCATTACGGTGGTTTCTCTTGTTGCGGAGCACGGGCTCAGTAGTTGTGGTGCACAGGCTTAGTTGCTCTGCGGCATTTGGGATCTTCCTGGACCAAGGCTTGAACCCGTGTCCCCTGCATTGGCAGGCAGATTCTTAACCACTGCACCACCAGGGAAGTCCCTCCTTCGGTTTTTAAGTAAAAATAAAAGACATATTTTTCATTTCATCAACAACTTTTTTGAACAACGTATTCACCCTTTTGTTCCACTATCTTCTGCCATTTTTCAGGCAACTTCATAATTCCTTTTTCCCAAAATTTTTTATCTTTTTGCGCAAAGAACTGTTCCAGGTGCCTTTTACAGTCTTCCAGGGAATTGAAATTTTTTTCCATTAAGAGAATTCTGTAAAGACTGAAATAAATGGAAATCCGAAGGTGCAATGTCTGGTGAATACAGTGGATGAATCAGAACTTCCCAGCCAAGCTGTAATAGTTTTTTCGTGGTCAGCAAAAAGACATGCCGTCTTGCGTTATCCTGATGGAATATTATGCTTTCTATTGACTAATTCTGGACGCTTTTTGTCGAATGCTGCTTTCAGTTGGTCTAATTGGGAGCAGTACTTGTTGGAATTAATCGATTGGTTTTCCAGAAGGAGCTCATAATAGAAGACTCTCTTCCAATGCCACCATATATACCACATCATCTTCTTTAGATGAAGACCGGCCTGTGGTGTGGTTGGTGGTGGTTCCTTTCACTTGCCCCACGATCTCTTCCGTTCCGCATTATTGTACAGTATCCACTTTTCATCCCCCATCACAATTTGTATTAAAATCGGAATGCTTTCATTATGTTTCAGTAGAGAGTCGCACGCGGAAATATGGTCAAGAAGGTTTTTTTTCCTCTTAACTTATGTGGAACCCAAACATCAAAGCAATAAACATAGCCAAGTGCGTGCAAATGATTTTCAACCGTTGATTTGGATATTTTACGTATGTCGGCTGTCTCCCATGTGGTATAACATTGATCTCAATTTGATCGCTATCAACTTCAACTGGTCTACCTGACCATGGAGCATTGTCCAGCCAGAAATCTTTAGCACAAAACTTCACAAACCGCTTTTGACATGTTCAATCAGTCACAGCACCTTCTCTGTACACTGCACAAATCTTTTTTTGCATTTCGGTTGCATTTTTGTTCTTGAAGTAATAAAGCATAATAAGCCAAAAATGTTGCTTTTTCCCTTCCACCTTCAATATTAAAATGGCTATGCAAAAATTCACCAATTTTGATAAGATTTTTTTTAATGCAAAAATTGTTTTGAATGAAGTTAAAGACAACTAACTGCTACTAGAGCCATCTTACGGAAAAAAAAAAAACAAATGAACTTTTTGGCCAACACAATATGATGCAAACACACAAGCATTTTCCAGATTCATGCAGATAATAACAGAATATCATTATGAATTCATAACACAGACATTGACAAGGCTGCACACGGAACCCAGATATGTAAAACGAAAGGCAAAGAAAAGGGATCTGTCAAGAAGTGCATTGAAGGTAAAGACACAAAAGAAACGAGTCCCTGAGTTTCCCTGCTCAGTACTCAACAGCCACCTTGAGGCAGGAAGAAGACGCTCACGATTCACCAAATGTCTTCCTGTTTCTTCCGCCATGATCATCTCTCTTCTAGATGGTGGTTTCTCTATGATTTCTCTGTGAGGACGCCACGTCATGGTGAATCGGCAGGGAACAAGCTAGCCATTCTGCTTCCTCAGTGCCCCCCACCTGTTCTCTTCTTTTCACTGTCACTGTCTGCAGGCCTTCACTCCCTTTGACCTTAGCAACAGCCTAATGTAGGACCTAGTAGTAGGTCTTGATGCTGTGGAATCAGCTATCCGTAGGGAGAGCTACTCAATGAAGTGTGGCTCTTGTGATCGCTTATGCCTCTGATCTCTCCCCAGATTTATTTTTCTGAAATATAGATCTGATCATGTCTCTTCTGTTTGAAACGTGCTGTGGTCTCTCCCTCCCCTTCCTTGCAGATTGAGGTCTGGACGTCTCAGCCTGGAGTTAAAAGCGCTATCCACCCCTCCAGCCATTCTCTTCTACGGTTTCCACACTCTTCCCCCACCTTGCATGCTCTTGCAGTAACTCAGACTTCTTGCACTCCTGAACCCTGTGCTCTCTTCTTCTGTGCCTTTCTATCATGTGCGTGTGCGTGTGTATGTGTGTGTGTGTGTGTGTGTGTTTACCTAACCAGCCTATACAATGCATAGTCATTCAAAACGCAAATTCTTTGCCTTTCTCTCTCTCTTCCCTATATGCCTATAGGATGTAGTTCGTGCTTGTCTGTTAGAATGCCTATTATAGCATCTATTGGTCTGAGCTGTTTTAAGAATGATTTTTCATTTATTACGGTTTTAGAGCATCAGGAGAGTGGGCCCTTAACTTTTAAATTTTGGTATCTCTCTGTTCAGTCCCCTCTCTCTCCCTTCTCTTCTCCTGCACTTAAGAGGTAAGAAATAAGCGGTTGTTAAATTGAATTGAACAATTGACTCACACTGCAGGTCTCTAAATCTCCAGTATGAACTATGAATGTAATGGAGGCTCATCTTGACACAGTAAATTCCTTTGTGTTTATTGACTCTGCATGTGGGCATGAAGAGGACAAGGAATGTCATTGTGTTCACTTATTACCTTATCTCCCAAGAGGCAGAAAGAAGACTTAGCTCGCCAGCATAGGTCCTAACAATTTAGAAAAAATATATATGGTAAAGCGGATTATGATAGTGTGTGGAGGGAAAAAATGTGTTTGTTTTTATGAATTAAAATGAACTGAGCTCTATAATACCCTGAGGAATTGCCTTTGTGGTCAGCGTCTCTGGTTTTTTAAATTTAGAATCCCCATAGGTTAATATCCAAGAACTCATACAACTCAATAGCAAAAAAAAAAAAAATCCCAAATAATCTAATTCAGAAATGGGCAAAGAATCTGAACAGACATTTTTCCAAAGAAGATATATGAACGGCCAACAGGTACACGAGAAGGGCTCAACATCACTAATCATAAGGGAAATGCAAATCAAAACCACAATGAGATATCACGTCACACCTATTAGAAAGGCTATAATCAAAAAGACAAGGGAAAACAAATGTGGGTGAGGATGTGGGGAAAAGGGAAATTTTGTGCACTGTTGGTGGGATTGTAAATTGGTACAGCCATCATGGAAAACAGTATGGAGATTCCTCAAAAAATTAAAAATAGAAGTACCACATGATCCAGCAAATCCACTCCTGGGAATATATCTGAAGGAAACGGAAACACTATGTCGAAGAGATAACTGCATCCCCTATGTTCATAGCAGCATTATTTACAATAGCCAAGACATGGGAACAACCTAAATGTCCATCAGCGGATAAATGGATAAAGACGTTGTGGAATACATACAATGGAATATCATTCAGCCATGAAAGAGAAGGAAATCCTGCCATTTGCAACAACATGGATGGATCTTGAAGGAATTATGCTAAGTGAAATAACTCAGACAGAGAAAGACAAATACTGTATGATCTCACTTATATGTGGAATATAAAAAACAAAACAAAAAAGTACTCACAGAAAAAGAGATCAGATTTGTGGTCAGCAGAGGTCAGGGGGTGGGGTGGAAGAATTAGATGAAGGTGGTCAACTGTTCAAATTTCTACTTATAAGGTAAATGAGCACTAGGGGTGTGATGTACAACATGATGGCTGTAGTTAACACTGCTGTGTGGTATATTTGAAAGTTGTGAAGAGAGTAGATCCTAACTAAGAGTTCTCATCACAAGGGAAAAAACTTTTTTTGGTACCTCTATGAGTTGATGCGTGTTAACTAAACTTATTGTGGTAATTGTTTCACAATATATGTGAGACAACTCGTCCTGTAGAACTTAAACTTATGCAGTGTTGTAGGTCAATTATATCTTAATAAAACTGGGGGGAAAAAAAGAAACCCCACAGTTAACCATACTTCAGCCTCAGCCTTTTAAAAATACTAATCCTAGGGCAAGCTAATAGGTGTATCTAGAAAAGAAGTTCCATAGTCAAATAAGTTTGTGAAATATTGGATTAAACAAAGATAACAGAATTTCTCAGGGCTTTTATCATGTTAATGAACTTTGTGAATCTCTAGGAGCCAGCATATGGTATGTGAGTGTTCCCAAATTTATTTGAAAATGGAATTCTGTTATAATAGTGCATTGTAAGAACCTAGCATTTCATGGAACACACTTTGGGAAACACTGCTCTAATTTAACACTAATACCTGAAGACTGTATATGAGTTTTTTGCATCTCCTAATAGCAGCACATAATATGCATTACTCCTCTCCTTCTTCCAAGGTCCAGAGGATTTCAACAGTGATTACAGGAGAAATATGCATTCCATATCTTTTATGAATCTTTTAGCCCAGATACATGGGTTGTAGATTTTTAGTAAATATTTAAAGGAAAGCCCTCTACTAATTTATGGAAAATGAGAGAGTTTTTGTATCATTTCCAACCTTATCTTCTTACCCAGAGTGGCACAGATTGTCTTTCAAGGCACTGGGTAATTAAAAGAGAAGATATGTGTTGAAATCACTGTCATATTATAGTAACAAGGAAAAAGTTGTTTATTTGTACACAAAGCAGTCTGTCTTACCCTCTAGTTGAAATATGTTAGAAGACAAAAGTTATTTGTGGGGAGAGCCTAAACAGCTAAGACTTTCACATCTGGAGCTTTCGGGAAACATGCTGTTCTGGATAGCTGAGTTTTCTTTATTGCTAGAGTTTAACCTATATTCTCATGAGTTTTCAAAATTCTACCTTTGGGGTAGATCTTTTCTAAAATGTGTATCATGCCATCATGTCATCTTAGCTAGGGTACATCCACATAACAGTCTATCCTTCAAGGCTTTCACTCTGCTGTGATATAGGAAGATCTCTAGGGTCTATAGTGGTGTGTCACGCTGTTTGACCCATCACAAAATCTTCTCCAAGTCTTCCCTGGAATTAGTTTTGTCTTTTATATCACTCTGGCCAGCAACTATTACTTCTCATTCTTGTTCCCACACCAGACGCTTGCAGCCCCCATTTCGCTCTTCATTCTTGCCTCCCCATTTCATAGAATTTACTTCATATTAATTTACTAATTTTCCGTAGCAGACCACCACCCTTCTTAGAATCCTTTTTATTTTTATTTTTAAAATTTTTGGTCACGCCACGCGGCTCGCTGGATCTTAATTCCCCGACCAGGGATTGAACCCAGGCCAACGGCAGTGAAAGTGCCGAGTCCTAACCACTGGACCGCCAGGGAATTCCCTTAGAATCCTTTTTAAAACAAAAAGAGTCTAGGGTTCTGTTGTTATAAATTATGCTGAAAATCTCTTCATGTTTATTGACTATTTGGCTTTCTTTTTCTATATCATCTGCTCATTCTTCTATTGGGTTGTCTGTCTTTTTCTTTTTGATTAGGAAGGGTTTATATATATATTCCAGATACTAATCCTTTTTGGTTATGTGCATTGCAAGTATCTTCTCCTATCATTCTCCTAGCATTGTCATTTTGCTGGTGACATCTTTTGTCCTTTAGAAGCATTTCCATTTTCATGTAATTAAATGTATTATTCTCTGCCTCTATGGTCCCACTAGAATCTAAGTTCTCTGGAATGAAGGATTGTCTATCTTTCCTCTTCTTGTTCTCAGTGCCTACATCAATGCCTGGCATCTAGTAGATTCTCAGTAAATATCTGTTAAATGAATTAATGAATTAATTAATGGATAAAAAAAGGAGTCGGGTTTTATGAGATAAATTCACAGACGTTAGCTGTGTAGAGACTTTTGGGCTTACTTTATTTTTTACTTTTAAAAAATGTGTTCTTAGGAAGCGTAGTCCTCCGGCCCCGGCTCAGGGGTGGAAAAAAAAAAAAAAATGTGTTCTTAGGTAGGTGAGTTAGGCAGACAGCTGAGTTATTAAAATAAATTTAGTTAATTTATTTAACCTAGAATCCTAATTCAGTTGCCCAATGACCCCTGACATTTTAATTAATAAGGTACAACACCTTTCATTCAAAAAAATCTCAAAGGATTTCACCACTTGAACTTTGACCACACCCTGCGGTACAAAGATAAATTCTAACAACAGTTGTAGTGTAGTTCTTCAGCTATTCAGAAGCAGATACACAGAGCAGTCAGATGAGTTTCCTGAGTTCACACAAACCTCTGGGGAGTAAGAAACAACTGATTTTTTTTCTCAGTCTCTCTATTCACCACATAACATTTCCTCTTCGGGTGCAGAGTAAAATTAAATAGTGAAGGTTATTTCTTTACTAAAGATAACTCCAGTTAGTGGACATGATGGTTAATTTAATTTAATTTAATTTATATTTTTTATTTATTTTTTTAACATCTTAAAAACATTTTTTTAAATTTATTTTCTTTTTTGCTGTGTTGGGTCTTTGTTGCTGCGTGTGGGCTTTTCTCTGGTTGTGGTGAGCAGGGGCTACTCTTCATTACGGTGTGCAGGTTCTCATTGCGGTGGCTTCTCTTGTTGCAGAGCATGGGCTCTTAGGTGCATGGGCTTCAGTAGTTGTGGCACATGGGCTCAGTAGTTGTGGCTCACAGGCTCTTGAGTGCAGGCTCAGTAGTTGTGGTGCACGGGCTTAGTTGCTCCTCGGAATGTGGGATCCTTCCGGACCAGGGCTCGAACCCGTGTCCCGTGCATTGGCAGGTGGATTCTTAACCACTGTGCCACCAGGGAAGCCCTATTTTTTTAACATCTTTATTGGGTATAATTGCTTTACAATGGTGTGTTAGTTTCTGCTGTATAATAAAGTGAATCAGCTATACATAAACATATATCCCCATATCTCCTCCCTCTTGCGTCTCCCTCCCAGATGGTTAATTTTATATGTCAACTTGACTGGGTCACGAGGTGCCTAAATATTTGGTCTAACATTATTATGGGTGTTTCTGGGTGATATTAACATTTGAACCAGTAGACTGAGCAAAGCAGATTGCCCTCCCTAATGTGGGTGGGCCCCGTCCAATCAGTTGAAGGCATGACTAGAGCAAAAAGCCCAACCCTCCTCCCAGTAAGGGAGAATTCCTTCTACCTGACTGCTTTCAAATTAGAACATCAGCTTTTTCCTGCCTTCGAACTCAAACTGAAACATTGGCTCTTTCTGAGTCTTGAGCCCGCTGACCTTCAGACTAGAACTACACCATCAGCTCTCCTGGGTCTCCGACTTGCCCACTCGCCCTGCAGATCTTGTGACTTGTCAGCCTTCATAATTGCATGAGGTGTGAGCCAATTCTTTATAATAAGTGTCTCTCTCTCTCTGTGCGTGTATATATATATACACACACACACACACACACACATATATATCTATCTCCTATTGACTCGGTTTCTCTGGAGAACACTGACTAATGCAGTGGACATACTCTAATGTCAACTAACTAAAGGAAAAAATACTCCCAAAGACTTATCAGGGCTTCCCTGGTGGCGCAGTGGTTGAGAATCCGCCTGCCGATGCAGGAGACACGGGTTCGTGCCCTGGTCCGGGAAGATCCCACATGCCGCGGAGCAACTAAGCCCGTGAGCCATGGCCGCTGAGCCTGTGCGTCCGGAGCCTGTGCTCCGCAACGGGAGAGGCCACAACAGTGAGAGGCCCGCATACCGCAAAAAAAAAAAAAAAAAAAAAAAAAAAAAAAAAAAAAAGACTTATCACTTCTCCAGCAGGAAAATTCCCTTTTGAAAGGCTTCGCTATGCAGAATTCATAAAGGATTGTGGATTTCTATTGACTAGAGAGAAATTAAATTTCAGTGTTGAAAAAATTCCAGTGCTGAGATAGTAAATTTCTGGAAGATAGGTGCTTTGCCAGTTTTGTTTTATAGTTCTAGTACACTGAACAGTACGGCAGAACTTTTTAATGTAATGACATTATTTGATGGTGATGTAAGAATGATGATACCAAATAAGCCTTTGGAAACTACTGTTGGCTTGATGATGCAAACAAGGTAATATCTAGGGCAATCAGGAGTGATAGAATGTATTGATGTAAGTCCACCCTAAGTGAAGGTGCTTTCTTCTTGCTGATACTACAAAGAGGTGGGCTTCTACATTCAGCACTGACTGTGGGTCCAGCTTTTTATCTCTGCTCTGCGCTTCTACCCTACTCTCCTCTTCTGCCCTCTCCAGATCCTTTCCAGCATCAGAGCTAAACACAAACCTCTTCTACCTCTCAACTCCATCTCATCCTTGACGGGTCCTGTTTTCTTCCATCCAGTAAAGGAAGGAGGGTGGAGCTGTGCCTTCATTGGCAGCCAAACATCTTGGGTGCTTGCTTCAGGCTCCACCTCCCACACTAACCCCTACCCAGTGTGAATTACACAGCTCTTACCCAGAAGCTGTTTTTCCATCCTAGGAGCTGATCTCATTGTTCCTGGGTCGGGAGCCATCTACAAGGTGACACTTACCAACTGGGGAGTCTAGAGCAGTTTTGTGTTTGTGGCACTGGAGGAGTCATCCTGTCCCATTGTCTTTTATCATAAAGACGGCATTAACAGCCTCCTTTTGTCTTCTCTGAGCACGAACATGGCTGAAAACACGGAATTGCGACTTGCATGTCACACATAGATATAGTCTGTGAATTCACTAGTTCAGGAGCCTTGCTGTCATTTATGAAAACTGCCAGAGCTGTACGGCTCTGCTTCCAGTTCTTACAGACCAGCAGGACGTTCCGGCTCAGTTGAGCCCCTGTCATGGCTGCCACACAAACGTTGTCTGGTGCTGTCATTTCCTGGCAGTGAACAATATTCCCCATTGCCTCAGGATGCTCTCACAGTGTCCTTCTCGTGGCGCTTGAACCAGTCTTCAAAAAGCAAATGTAGGGGCTTCCCTGGTGGCGCAGTGGTTGAGAGTCCGCCTGCGGACGCAGGGGACACGGGTTCGTGCCCCGGTCCGGGAAGATCCCACATGCCGCGGAGCGGCTGGGCCCGTGAGCCACGGCCACTGAGCCTGCGCGTCCGGAGCCTGTGCTCCGCAACGGCAGAGGCCGCAGCGGTGAGAGGCCCGTGTTCGGCAAAAATTACAAAAAAAAGAAAGCAAATGTATAGCTAGAGTCAATCTTTTGGAGAAGACGGGCAGAAACGAGGCCAGTGCGGTATACTGGAAAGAACACCAAATACAGTTCTCTAAGAGCACAGCTACACTCTTTTGATAGTAGAGGAACTAGGCCCCCACTCCCTCACCATTTAGTGTCACAACCCTACATGTGTCTTCCTGCCCCTTCCCTACCTAACCGTGAGGTGGGAAATGTGGCAGCAGTTGTCTCTATTTTATCATAACCACTGACCAGCCTGGCCACACAACACTGTCTACTGGACACCACCACACACTCTCAGTCATCCAGCCAGTCAGCTGTGTTTCTAGATTTTTTTCCACTGATGTGCACTGTTTTCTTGGCCACAGCCCTAACTTTAGGTACATCAATTTCCTCATTATTTAAATGCATTCAGTAATGATAACCCAAGTTGAATCTGCATCCTTAGGAGAGAAAGCGTTCTATTAGTGCAAGCTATGTCTCTTCAGATGTATATTGGGAATAATTAGACTTACTACCTTAGTAATTCATCAAATATCCAGCTAATATTGATTTAATGTCTACTTTGTGTGTGTCATAGTGCTAAGTGCTTATTGTGAAGATTTAACAACAGATTATATACTGCTCAGGAGATTTTTGTCTTCGAAAAGTTAATAATAGTTATTTCATATATTATATGACAAACACCTTTTCAATACTTGGGTTTTTTTTAACAATAGGAATTTAAATGCAACAAAGGGATAAAAAGTGAACAATTTCATTCAGACTTCAGGTTCTGGAAGGACTAATGCTAGTAATAAACAATGTGGACTTCCCTTATTAGAAAGATACATGCTTAGTGAGATCTTTACTGACTCCAGGGTCACCATGTCACCCTCTTTGCAAAACAGTGGTCTCTAGCACCGCATCTTTGTTATTCTGTGTAATTTTTCTTTATTTCCTGGCACCCCCATGAAGGCACTTCCTCATTTTTCCTCCTGTGTAAGTGAAATAAAGGTAACAGAGTCTATAACTTCAGAGGCCTTGAAATTTTATTGTTCTTCACACCGCCACAGTTAAAATGATTTCTGAATTTTTTGTTGCTTTCCCTTCAGCAGAGTTTCATTTGCCAAGTACCTGAGCGGCAGAGAATTCGATTCTGTGGGCGGATATATTTGTGTTTAACAGGCGCAGATATCTCCTAAGAACCCTCCTATCTTCACACTCGTCGCCTTTATATTTTTCAGAATTTTAGAAATACCATAATCTCAGCATATTAAAGATGAAGGGACTCCTTCGGATTCCCAGAGCCTTAAAGTTAGGCTATGCAAATGTGTGCGAGTGTGTTTCCATGGTGCGGAATGAAAGTTACGGCAGGGTTTTTCGAAGCAGCATTTCTATAAGCGTCACTCCTGCCACTGCCTTTCACAAGGGCCCACTTGCTGTGAAATATTTTGAAAACAGAGCTGAAGTGAAGCTAACGCAGAGCGCAAACAGGCGGAAGTACGAATAAACTGAGCGTAGCTGGCAGAAACCGAGAGGTTGGCAGTTTCCGCAAAGGAAGAGAATGCTTGGTAAACCGGGAGGAAAAAACCGCCCAGGGCTGTTGTTTAGAAACCTCCCGACCTCCGTTTCCCTTGCCCCTAGGGTTGGGGGAGCTCCCCAGAGCCGAGGAAGCAGCCCCCCAAAACCGCTTCCGGGACTGAAGCTTCCCTCCTCACGCCCCCAGGGAGCAGCGCCTTCTCAGGCCACGATTCCCTGCGACCCAAAAATAACTACACAGACGTGAGGAAAAGGGCCAAAGCCTGCAGCACAGGGAGGTGCTTGGTTACCGACTTATCGCTTACAGCCAGGACGCTCGAAACCTAACCCAGCGCTAGCCTTTTATACAGAGTCCCTGGAGCCCCGCCCTAGCAACTTCTCCTAGCAACGCCTCGCCCGGGTGCTCCGCGGTCTTATCGGCCTCTGCCAGGCTCTTCCTGTTCCCCTCCCCCAGGGAGCAGGCTCGGCCGTCCCAAGTCACGTGACTATCCCCAGGGGAGGAACGGGAGAGCGGAAGATGTGAGGGGCGGGGCGCTGGAGGGCCAACTCAACGTCATCAAGATACGCCGAGCTGGTTGTGGCGCTTAGCGCTTCTGGGAGTCTTGAGATTCGACGACCGGTGAAATGGCGGAGACTGCGGCCCTGGTGTGGCTTCGGGGCCCCAGCTTCGGGTGCAAGGCGGTGTGGTGTGCCTCGGCCCCGCTCTCCGTACGCGATTTTATCCACCGACACTGCCAAGATCAGGTGAGGTTTGTGGTTCCTGGAAGGAATGGGAAAGCAGGACAGGGGCAGGATTAGGTGCGGTGAGGGTCTGTCGGGGACACGTCTATTCTTTGGGGTTCTCAGTTTTTGAGACTGAGGGTTAGGGTTTTAAGGTGCTTCAAACTGATGCTGAGGCCTGCCTTTGCTTTTGTTTTGTGGTGGTTTTGTCTCACAGAAGGGAGAAAAACCCCTTCGCTCACGGGCGTTTAGTCCGGCCCTCAGTCTGGACTAACAGAATACACTTTGGTATTCTCTTCATCCGTAAATGAGGCAGTTGGACCAGATGATTTTTAAGGCTCATTTCCTTACGTTCGCTCTGTGCCTATGTGACGTGCATTTTTTGTCCACTGATAACACAGCCCTCTTAGCTCCAACCTAGAGAAGTATGTCATATCCAAACCCAGGCCAAAGGATGGTTGAGAAGGAAATGGATTTATCTGGTCACTGTTCGGGGCCAAGCACTCACATAGGTCATGTTGAGGGCATGATTCTTAGGGCCTGTCATGTAGATGTTTTCACTAATCATTATGATGTTCTGATTTGCCCAGACATATTTTTGAAGACCTGTCATTGACTTCTAAAGTTACATGTGCGGTTTACTTAATTATCAAGTAAGCAGGCTTTTACCAACTATATTAAACCTATTCAGTTATTTAAAGAATATGCTGGTCTCAATGAATCTAATTTTAATTTTGACATTTGATCTCCTATTAACACGTTAACACTGCAGTCTAAACCAAATCTTTACTTGGATTGGTTCCATGAAGAAGCAATGTCTGTTTGCAAATAATGTGGTTTTTCAGTTTCCCCATTTTTCTTGCTAGACTTCAGTTTAAAAACTGTCAGAAATTTTTTTACCATCTGAATGGGGAAATATTTTCCAAAATAGTTGGATTTTAATATCTCTGAAAATAACTTTTATCTGATGACCAGTTTTCAGACTTACTGACAGTTGATCCAAAGTGAGACCAGAAAAAAATAAGATCTTAATTATGAGGAGTCTTGGAAAAAATAATTTAAAATAAGCAAGAAATATAAACAAATGGATTCATTCATATACTTAAGACACATGGCCATAACAAATATGAACAAAATCAAAAAACTTATAAAAGGGCATTTGATGAGATACTGGAACGAATAAAAATAGCTCAAGTTCATGCTTATGCCTTTTAAAACAGAACTATTCTGACACATGATAAAGTTAGTGTTAGCTCTCCCTGAGAAAGTAAAAATCAGCCTGGCTCTTCATCAGGCTGGGATAATACACAGATAAAGCTAGCTGCAAAGTC
The DNA here is from genome assembly GCF_026419965.1 of Kogia breviceps. Taxonomy (NCBI): domain Eukaryota; kingdom Metazoa; phylum Chordata; class Mammalia; order Artiodactyla; family Physeteridae; genus Kogia; species Kogia breviceps. The sequence goes on along the minus strand of NC_081310.1, from coordinate 22,621,217 downwards.
AATAGGAAACAGTGTTTCTCCCAAGGACATGGTACAGTGATGAAATGTCATAATGACTTCCTTGAAAGTCGGCTTCTTTTTTAGTCTTTGTGAAACCTTACCTCAAAAATCCTAGACTATAAGAATAAACTGTTGTTGGAAGTTATATCAGTAAGAAGCATCCCACTCTTACCTTGAGAATCTAAGTCACTTTGATGTAGAGAAGCACTCTTGATTTCCCAAGTGCAGAGCTTCAGATTAGGGGTTTCTGGACACAACATTACACATTTATCTTAACTTTGTAGTTTCCGAGGAAGGAGGAGCCTGGATCTCCTTTACAGTCTAGACCTGATGTTGACCCTTATACACACAGCCCTGCTTTATTGTGAGTCTCTCAACACATTGTTTCATTTAAATTTTACCTAAATTCCATCCACCCCAAATCCTATTATAACTATATCTTTTTATTTGTTGGGGAGACACCTCGTGATTCCTCTGGTGTTCACTCCCTCTCTTGTTGTAGTGAGTCAAGAAATTTGAGTTGTTGAACTGTATGTTGTCTCTGGTGGCCTTCGGCTGATTGGCCTAAGACACACATAATACTTTTTGCTTGAAATGCTTTATAATGGTTAAAAACAGTTAAATTGATTGTAAATTTTCTGTTATTTTTCCTACTAGTGATTATTAACTGACAAGAATCTTAACAAGTAGAAAATGCAATTTTGTTAATCAGTTGTCTCGTTAAATAAGCAGTTCTATTTGGAAATGAAATATGATGCATGATGTATAATCTTTCAGCCTTCATGTTAAAGTCTTTTAAAGTTATTTAGGATTTTAGAAGTACCATACCCATTGGATATATAAGACATTAAAAGAAACAAAAGTAGCTTTTAATTTATAAACATTAAACATATAGGAAGTATATTACATGTCTCATTTAATTTTTACAACTCTTTAAAGTAGACAGTATTTTATAAGCAAGAATAGTCCTTCATGTCAATCACATCATTGCATATAGCCTGAGCTCCCTTGCTCCTCTCTCCTGGTATCATATTTGCCTGGGAAAACTCCAGTCAATTTAAATCCAACTCTCCACCTATTTTACCTGGCATCTGGGCAGTGACTGTGGTAGGGGAACTAATCACGCAAACCAGTCTCACTACAAATTCATAAACACCAAACTTGGTGGTGCTTGGCATTTCTATGGTATTTCTCTAACCCAGAGCATGCTTCCACTGGGTTGCAGGACTGCTGAGAATATTGATCTAAGTAGTCCTTGGGCAGCTGGACAGAAGCCAGGACCTCAACACATCTTTAGTAGCTTTGCTCATTTTCCCTAGAGTGTCATCCAAATATTATTTGTGTATACCATGGTGTGAAAAGGGTTGAGAGGCACTGCTCAGTTCATCACTCTTTCACTCTTCTAGATTACTTTTTCACATCTTCTCTCTTTAAATCTCCAAGACTTCTTCCATCCCAAGGACCATACTTTGTACTCACGCAGTAAGGAGAGAATTTCTGCATCGTCACACCAGTGCCTCTGGTAGGTACCTGCTGTATATTCAGCCTTCTTGTCTGTTACTGTGGATGAACTGTCATTATTTTACAAATAATTTGCAATTATCTTCTACTTTGTACAGTAACCCCGCCCCCTCCCCTACTGAAAGGCTTATTTTGGCATTAGTTCTTTCTCCCCTGTATTTTCCAGTGTTTTCCCTTTTTAAAGCATCATTCCTACCAGTGCGCAAACGTGAGCCCACATCCGTTCTAGCTATCACCTTATTTTCTCTGATTTTCTTTATACAAAAATATTCTTGAACATAAAACTTTTCTCCTTTAGAACCCACTCTAGTTAGGCTTTTTTGTTCCCATCACTCCAACAGAACAGCTCTTTGGCATACTGGTCAGTATCTTCTATGTTGCCATATCCAGTGATCAGTTTGCAGTTTTCGTCTTGCTTTGTCTGTCAGTGCCAGTTTGCACAACTGACCAGTTCCCTGCCAGAGTACACTTTTCTCACTTGTCCAGATATCACTCTCAGTTCTCTTCCACCTCACTGGACTGTCCTTTCCAGTCTTTTACAGCTTCCTCCTCATCACCCTGAACTCTAATCTTGGAGGGGCCCCTCCCTCATCCCAATGATTTCATCCATACTCATGGCTTTAACTACCATCAGTATGCTGACAGCTTTCAAATGTAAATCCCCAGTGCAGACCTCTTCCCCAAACTCCAGACTTGTATAGCCACCAGTCTACTCGGCATCTCCCTCTGGCTGTGCAATAAACATCTCAAAATAAAATATCTGAGATGAGACTAATTTTCTCCCTCAGACTTCCTTTTCCCTCTTAATGAATGACAACTCCATTTTCCCATTTAATCAAACCAGATTTTTGGAATCATCTCTAATTCCTCTATTGATCTCAGTCCCTTCACTCAGAGCATTAGCAAATCCTGTTGCCTTTACCTTCAGAGTGTCCTCAGAATCTCACATTTCTCATCATCTCTGCCACTACTGCCCTGGTACAAATAGCCTTCATTTCTTACGTGCGTTGTCACAATAGCTTCTCAGTGATCTCTCTGCTTCTATAGTCTTACTTTCAGTTTAACAGCTAGAGTGATATTTTAAGAGCATGACTCAGATCTCACTTTGTTCAAAACTCTACAATAGTTTTATTCAGAGTAACATCCAGAGTCCTTACAATGGTTTTGAAGGCCTTATCACTCCCCTTTTGTGTACTTCATTCTAGCCTCGTTGGCTGTGTTGTCTTCCCTGAATGCTCCAAGTTCATTCCTGTTGCATTTGCTCTTGTCTCTGTCTGGAATGCTGTTCCCCCTATAGTCACATGGCTCATTCTCTCACTTTCTTTAATTCTCTGCTCAAATGTCACTTGATCAGAGAGGCTTTCCTTGACTATATATATTAAACAGATTACCACCACACCCATCCACATATCTTATCCCCTTTACCCTGCATATCACCACTTGACATGATATATAATCTGTTCATTATTTGTCTTCCCCCACTAGAATTTTAGCTTCGTGAGGCAGGATCTGTATTCACTGTAGTATTCATGGTAGTATTCCAACACTTGAAAAGTACCTGGAAAATAGTAGGTACTTAATATTTGCTGAATGAACGAATGGGTCCCATTGAAATAGCTGTATGATGTGGTTCAGAATGAATGTTCATAGTTTCCACTTCAGGAAGATGCCGGCAATGCATTTTTCCTTTCTATTGCTATTTAGATCTCTCTTTTCTTCATGTTGCAGTTTTAGTTGTCAGCCTCCTAAGTTCCATATAACTTTGGAGAATTCTCTTCTCTTGTCTCATTTTATGGCATTAGAAACTTGTTTAGAAAGACTTACAGTTTTTATATTTTCTTTTCATCATTTGATCTGAGAATTTTTTTGAAATACATAGAGTGGGTTTGGGGGAGTGTACTTGGGCTTCTGCAGTGATTGGCTGGAACTCAGAGGGATGCTGGCAGAAGAGATGAGGCAGCAACTGCCAGCTGGTCCTAAAGCTGTTCAAGCTTATATAGGTAGTATATTAAAAATCATACTTTTGTCTCCTCCTCTCCCCTCTTATTATCCCTATCTACACTTTTCAAGATGTCACTTTTAAACTTGGGGCCACTCAGTGTTCAACTTGATACTACCTGTTTTAAAAAGTCAGAGGAAATGGGACCTTCAGAGTTACTAGATCTGAGCACTGAATAGTCTTCTACCTTGACCCCTATTTCCTATTAGAGAAGGAGAAAGAGCAGGATTTTTGTTTCTGTTTTTGTTTTGTTTTTTTAACATTTATTTATTTATTTGGCTGTGCCTGTCTTAGTTGCGGCACATGGGATCTTCATTGCCCCATCTGGGCTCTTGCAGCATTCGGGATCTTTTTTTTAAGTTGCATCGTGCAGTTGTGGCATGTGGCATCTTAGTTGTGGTGTGTGGGATGTAGTTCCCTAACCAGAGATTGAACTTGGGCCCCCTGCACTGGGAGTGTGGAGTCTTAGCCACTGGACCACCAGGGAAGTCCCGAGAGCAGTTTTTGTTGTTTTTTTTTTTTTTTTTTTTTTTTTTTTTGTTTTTTTTTTTTTTTTTTTGCGGTACGCGGGCCTCTCACTGTCGTGGCCTCTCCCGTTGCGGAGCACAGTCTCCGGACGCGCAGGCCCAGCGGCCATGGCTCACGAGCCCAGCCGCTCCGCGGCATGTGGGATCTTCCCAGACCGGGGCGCAAACCTGTGTCCCCCGCATCGGCAGGCGGACTCTCAACCACTGCGCCACCAGGGAAGCCCCCCGAGAGCAGTTTTAATTTTCACCTAAAAGGCAGAAAGTTCTTCTATATATCATGATTAAGTATTAGGAAGAAATCGTGCCTAGAATACCTCATACAAAATGAGTTTTTTCTTTTAGTAGTTTCCATTTTTGCAATTCAACAAATATTAATTGAACACATACTATCTCCTTATAACTGGAGTAATAAAAAGATAAGCTAGGTCCCTTCCTGCAAGAAACTTGTATTGTCTCATAAACAGCATTGAAAGAACCCCAAACTTGTCTCTAGGATGTTCCAGTGGAATGCTACTTTGTGAAATGCAATGGATCACTTGTTAACACCAGTGACACAGTGCAGCATGGAGCTGTTTATAGTTTGGAACCCAGACTTCGTGGTGGAAAAGGAGGTAGGTCATGAATGTTGATGGCTTAGTTGTAACACATCTGCGTTCTGTAGCCATATGTATTAAATTAACAAACTCCTTGGTGTCTGTAATGTACCAGCCTCGATTTGCCTTGTGAAATCCTTTGTTTGCTTATCTAATTTTGCATCTTTTCTCTTTTATTCTTTTTGAGGTAGATACCGTATGATAAAATTCCCACCTTCTCCAGCTGGATCACTCTTAGGCACCCTAGGCTCTCAAACTCTAGGGAGGATTAGATGAAGAGAGGTGATTATTATTCTGTCCAGTTTGCAGATGAGTGTCAAAACAATCAAATCTCCTTGTGCTTTTCTCAAGATTTTTGCCTAGTTATTGTAGTTCCACGGGAGGTCTAAAGTCACTTTATGAAATACAGCCATTTACAGATTGAGGTAGATTAAGGTCCTGGTTGTCATAACTCATCTTAGAAGAGAAAAATAAACTAAAAGAGAAAAACTGAATATGAACAGTTCTTGGTATTTCTCCTGATGCACTAACATATAATCCTTAGGCTTTCTCAAAATCTGTGGTGATTTGGTTTGGTTTTCAAAGAGCTAACATTTCAGATTATAATCATCCTGCTGTTTGCAATTGTGTCAATAAGAATGAAGCTTGTCGTATCAGCCAGTGACAGCTTAAAATTGCCTCCTTGCAAGATCTCACCGTATAATTTTTTAAATTCTTAATCGTGGAATCTTGGGATTTCTGGCACTAGGTAAAGCCCTCTAAAATAGCCCAGTGGTGCAGGTATTGATACAATATTGCAGAAGTATAAGAGGAAGTGTAAAAAGCGTGAGATTGAATCAAGTTTATCAGTACTCTTACCTTTGCTACCTAGGTTAGAATCTTGATGTACATTTCCTTTAAAACTGAAAAGAAAGTAGAGATCACCTGTAGTCTTATGATATATTTTCACAAATTTGGCTTTTGTCCAGCCTTGAACACTTTTTTAACCTGCTTTCTCCAAACATATTTGCTCAGGTTTTGGCTCTATGCTCCGAGCACTTGGTGCTCAGATTGAGAAGACAACCAATCGAGAAGCTTGCCGGGATCTCAGTGGGAGGAGACTGCGAGATGTCAATCACGAGAAAGCGTAAGATGCCCACCCGTTTCTATTTTCTTTTAAGAAACATACTTTTCTGTCATTAGTGATTGTACACATGCCATGCATATCAGAAATGTAAACTTGAAATACTTAGGCTCTAATTTGTTGTTATCAGATTTAACTTTTTCTGTAATTTAATAATTATCTTTGGGTTTTAGTCAAGTCCATAACAGTATGCTAGTAGTAAGCATGGCACACCTTTCTGAGGGAATATCACAGTATGAACAAGAGTGCATTAATTTGTGTGCGTGGGGTGTTTTATGTATAGAAACACATGTGTATAATATAGCCATTCAGTTACATCTCTTCTCTCCCATCCCCAGAATGGCTGAATGGGTAAAACAACAAGCCGAGCGAGAAGCTGAAAAGGAGCAAAAGCGCCTGGAACGACTGCAGCGGAAGCTTGCAGAACCCAGGCCCTGCTTCACCAGCCCCGACTACCAGCAGCAGTGCCATGAGATGGCCGAGCGTCTGGAGGATTCCGTCCTCCGAGGTGAGAATGAGGATTCCTTAGTGCCATCAGCGGGCATCCCTAAAGCCAGCTGTTCCACACAGAGGGCAGTTCTTAAGCTTTTGGGTTACAGACTTCTGAGAAACTGATGAAGCTGTGGAATTTCTCCCCTCAGTAATGAATACAGTATATCTTACAACCCAGGGAAAAAACCCATATACTCACGCAACATTTGACATACTTGACCCCTGAACTCTGTGGGCTTATGGGCCCCAGGTTAAGAATACTTTTTGTGCTTAATGGGAATAAGCTAAGTCTTCAGGAGGTGCCTGGACGCCAGCATTTCACTTCCATTTTTAGGTCCCTTTTTTAAAGCACAGTTTTCAATGAGAATGATTTTCATTAACTTTTATGTTTGTTTTTAGCATCCAAAGCATTATGCTAGGGCTATTGTGCATTCAGTTGAATAAGAAGGAGTCTTTTCCATCAAAAGGGTTATGGCATAACAGGGGAAAGACAGTTGTGTGCAAATAACAAGCACAAGGGGATGAATCCTTAGGTTTGAGGAGAGATAGGTATGAATCTGTCAGCCTCAAAATTATAAATTGGACATGGTGCTTTAAAAATCCAGTTCAGGAGCCAGAATGCTTATCTTAAATCTGTGTAAATTTGAGATTAGTCTCATTTTAACTGGATTAAATTTTGGTGTGTTAAGAAATTTAAATCTAGAACTTTAGATTGCAGCTGTTTTTGCAATTCAGATTATTTATAAATGCTTAAATTGAACTTAGTCCTGATAGTAGAAATTGAGTTGTTAAAATGTCTGCTTAGGTATGCAGGCTGCCTCCAGCAAGACGGTATCAGCAGAAATCTGTGAGAGTCGGAAACGGCCTAACAAATCAAAAACAGACAGAGCAGCCAGTGCAGAGAAAAGGAAATGCTTTTGGTAAGTATGTTCATTTTCATTTCAAATCGATCTTTGAGAACTGAAGAAAAAAAAATATTTTTCTTTCTGTTTATCCCTCTGGAATATCTTGTTCTGAAACTTACCTACTATATTTTTTTCTTATCTACCTGGAATAAACATACTTTTAAGTAAAGTCTGATGGAAGCTCAGAAATTTTCCACAGTGCTTCAGTTCAGGTTTCAGTGCTTCTCACATTGTATACATTAGTAATGGTTTCTGCCATTAAGTGCCATTCATAGAATCTAAAGGATAATTCTTTTCCTTACAGTGGAAAATCACATAAAAATAGCTTTATACTTGAATTGCTGTTAGGTGTTGAAAGAGTTAACTTTCAGAAATTCCAGGTGGAAGCCATGGCTTTACTTTCCAGGTGGTTCTGTTTTCTCTGTGGTTTTTTGTAGTCATCACTGAGGTCTTTGGTCACTTTGCCAGACCTCTCTCCACCACTTTTGCACTTGCAGGTGAAAAGCACAACAGTACTTTCTCTTATCCATTCTTCGTACAGTTCTCCCACCCTTCCCAGTTGGTCCTCTGGTTACCAGCTCAGTTCCCTTGGGCCGAGTTCTAGAATATGATAAGTGCAAATGGATCTTGGTTTCCTTGTTGGCCTCCCCTTTGGGGATAGAAAGATAATTATTAACTAAACACCATGTAACTCTGTGAGTCCAGCATAGAATTTTTTGTGTTCTTTCTGAAATGTGAATTAAATGTTCCTGAGAGAAAAGATAGTAGTATTTCCTGTGGGTTTCTTTTTTTAAAGCCAGGTTTATTGTGGTATAATTTATATATGGTAAAATTCACTTTTTTTTTTTTTTTTTTCTGTACGCGGGCCTCTCACCGTTGTGGCCTCTCCCCATTGCGGAGCGCAGGCTCAGCGGCCATGGCTCACGGGCCCAGCCGCTCCGGCGGCACATGGGATCTTCCTGGACCAGGGCACAAACCCGTGTCCCCTGCATTGGCAGGCGGACTCTCAACCACTGCGCCACCAGGGAAGCCCAGAATTCACCCTTTTTGAACAGTTCTACAAGTTTTGAAAATTTTATAATATACAGTCATGTAACCATCACCAAAATCAAGCTATGGAATATTTTCATCACCCTAAGAAGTTCCCACGTGTCCCTTTGCAGTTAATTTTCTTCCCCCACCTCCATTCCTGGCAACCCCTGATCACTGGTGTGATGTTTGTTCGTATGGTGTTGTCTTCTCCAGAATGTAATTATGTCTGCTGCTTTCACTTACAATAATGCTTTCGAGATCCACAGATGGTATTATATGTATCAGTAGTTCGTTCCTTTCTATTGCCAAGTATTGTTGCCTGGTATGGCTGTACCACTATTTGTTTATCATCCATTCTCTAGCTGTTAGAGGTTTGGGTAATTTCCAGTTTGGAGCAATTATGAATAAAACAGTATTTTCTCTTTTTTTTGGCCGTTGCCATGTGGCATGCAGGATCTTAGTTCCTCGACCAAGGATTGAACCTGTGCCCCCTGTAGTGGAAACTCGGAGTCCTAACCACTGGACCGCCAGGGAATTCCCAGGATTTTCTTTTAACTGTTTATGATTTTATCTAATTTCCAACAGTTAAAATTCATACAGTATTGGGGAAAAAAGTTTTAAGCAAAACCAGTTTGTTTTAAGAGAGTCACAGCTTTAAAAAGAGATCCTGTTGGATCTTTGGCATGTTGCTTCCAGTCTCACTGAAGTTTTTTTTCTTTTTATACCTCTGGAATATCTTGTTCTGAAACTCACGTACTCTCCATCTCAGGCTAGCCGATACCTTTATTCAGAGTCTGTTTCCTGGACAAACTGCAACTCTTTTTTTTTTTTTTTAAGTAGAAGCTGTAAATGGTGTTAAACCTTTTTGTTGCTTCTAATAGGTTGGGCATGGAAGGACTAGAGACTGCAGAAGGGTCTGGCTCTGAGAGCTCTGATGATGACAGTGCAGAAGCACCTAGTACTTCAGGAATGAGCTTTCACGTTCCCAAAAATGGCAGTGATGGTGTTGAGATGGCAGCCGAATTTCCTAGTAGCTCTCAGCAGGCAAGAGTATTGAGTGCAGACTCTAGATCACGAGAAAAACTACAGACCCCTGTGACGGACTCTGGGAATGGTATTTCAGAAGATTTGTATGCTGAGCTGGGAGAGGCATCTACCCAGGAGTACATGGAAAGGAAGATGGCTATAGAAACAGAGAAAACCCAGGAGAAAAATGAGGCAGAGAGTAAAGAACTCTTAGAAAAGGAAGCAGCTGGAGTTGGACTGAATAAGGAGCAGGAGACCAAAGAAATGACTGATGGGGAAAGAGCTGCCAAGGGAGCACCTGGAGAAGATAGGGAAAACATACTTGTTGCCAAGCTGGAGGACAGCCAGTCAGGAAACACAGTAAGTAAATTTGGGGGGTTGATGTCTAAAGCCAAATCAGTTTAATCTCTGTAGTAAGTCATTAAAATGAAAAGATGTGCTTTTTCCCATCAGCTGCTTAGTGGAAAGGCTTGTTTAATAATTAGAAGTACAGATGATGGTGAAGCTAGCCACGTCCCCCCCCAAAATCCTTAGTTTTTGTTTTTTTTAAAGCTCTGGAATTGGTATTATTTTGCCACTAGGTGGTATCCTTGGTTCCATATTTCATCAATTCTAAGATGCACGTTTTTCACATTTTAATACCTCTGAATTTGGATATATATCACGTTATAGTTTAATTGGTATTGTTATTCTTTCTTAATAACACATGCACTAATAAGGCATACTATGATAGATGGTATTTTTAGCTTTGATAAAATGTGCTTATTTTCCTATTACTGAATTTCTAGTTACTTAGTTTTTCTTTCTCATGTGAGTTACTGAACACAGTTGTCATTTGGATGTGAAGATCTTTCCTGTAGAAGAGGAGCAGCTCCTTTTTAACTTTATCATTAAATCTTAAGCCCCACACTCAGGCTTTTAAAAATTTATTTTCATTGTGCATGCTTTTCCTTAAATAGTTATTTGCTGCCTTTAGTGGACTTACTTCCAGCAAAAATCTTTAATGTTTACTCTTCAGTCTAATGATTTGCTTTTTAGGATAGATGAAACCTGAACTACTTGGCTTCTTTGGTAAACACAAAGCTTATCATTATTTATTTAACCAGCACTTTCCCTACTGGTGCTGGTTAAATAAGCAAAAATGCACATATTGCCCTTTATAGGGAAGATAGTGAAATTTTTTATGCTAAGGGCTTTAAATTGACCCTTACACCATCTCTGGAGTTATAGGCATGTAGCTTTTATGTTACTCATATATGCTAGGAGTTTATCCTAACCAAAGTCTTGGAAAAATGAAGAAAGGACAATAGAATAAAACCTGATTTGACTTTCAATCTTTGAGCTTTTAACTGTGGAAATTTTGTTCTTGATGTAGTTGTAGCTGGTGTATTCATAATAATCACGTACAACCACGTGTGATTCTCCAAAGACACGTAAGTGGTGGTTTATGATTTGGCCATATATAAAGAAGCCAAGATTCACTCCAGAAATCTTAACAAAATGGACTTTAAAAAAAAAAAAAAAAAAGATCACCTAGAAAGATAGTTTGTCCCTAGAGCTCTTCAATATTTTTAAAAAAACAACTTACTGTGAGAGAAAATTACTGACCTTTGACTATGTTTGTTTTTAAAAAACCCTAGGTGGTGAATGTTTTCATTCTTTGCAGAGCACCTGTCATTAGAAGTATTTAATTTAAAAAAAAATTATTTAATTTTGTCTTAAAGTCTATAAAGGTACTTGGTGGATAGAACAGTTGCAAGTCTTTTGAACAGCAGTTAAATTTGTCAAGTTATATAAGTGAGAACTTTGATAATCACAGTTATTTGATTAAAATAGAAAGCTTAGGATTATGGAGTTAGTAGATTCACAGGCATAGGAATCTCATTAAAATGAGGCTTTATAGGATGCTGCTGTTTTCTCTGGTCATAGTATGGGGGTAGGTGACGTACATTATGCTGTTTGAATTTTTACTGGAAAAATCAAAAAAGAAAAGTAATATTAAGAATCTGTTCAAGAATTCTATAACTTGTTACTCTTCTGAATACTTGTTTCTAAGTATATAGATAAAAAATTAATATTTATTAATTATGCATTGACAATGTGTAGAGAATAACATGATTATTAAAATTCAGTAGTAAGATATGGCATATTAAATGAAAATTTCTTGAAAGACAGAAGGTCGATGACAATTGAAGAAAGTTTTATTCAGAGGAATTGACCTATTTAAAATGTTTCTTTCTTTTTCTTCTCAGGATATTGGTCAGGAAACCGTAGATTTACTGGCGTTCAGCTCTGTTGCAGAAGTGGAGTTGCTGGGTTTGGAGAAGCTCAAGTGTGAACTCACGGCCCGGGGACTGAAGTGCGGGGGCACTCTCCAGGAGCGGGCGGCGAGGCTTTTCTCTGTCAGAGGACTGGCAAAGGAGCAGATAGATCCAGCTTTATTTGCCAAGCCTTCGAAAGGGAAAAAGAAGTGAATTTCATCGGAGCTGATTTCCTGTTTCTTAATAGGCTAGCGCTTACAACCTGTATAATGCAGACTCTTGGACATTATTCTTGTTGCTATTAAAGGTGACTTTAATAACCAAATTATAACTATCCTCTTTTTCATTATTAGATTTATAGAATTAATTTGTGAAACCCTCTGGGCCTGAAGTTTTTTTTTGGGGAAGGTTTCTTATAACTTATTTCTTTAATAAATATAGGGCTATTCAGAGTTTGGGGGTTTCATCTTGTGTCGTTCAGGTAAATTATAATTTTGAAGAATTTATCCATTTGACCCCAGTTGTCACATTTGTGGACATAAAGTTATTCATAATAGTCCTTTCTATCCTTTTAACATCTTGTAGAAGCTGTAGTGTTCTTTTTCATTCTGGTACTGGTAATTTCTGTTTTCTCCTTCTTGATCAGTCTAGCTAGTTTATTGTTTTGTTGGTCTGTTTTCAAAGAGCCAACTTTTGGCTTTGTTGCTTTTTAATTGTTTTTAGTTTCATGGATTTCTGCTCTTTATCATTTCCTTTCTGCTACTTAGGTTGGGTTTACTTTGCTCTTTTTTTAAAAAAAATAATTAATTAATTAATTTATTTATTTATGGCTGTGTTGGGTCTTCGCTTCTGTGCGAGGGCTTTCTCCAGTTGTGACAAGCGGGGGCCACTCTTCATTGCGGTGCGTGGGCCTCTCACTATCGCGGCCTCTCGTTGCAGAGCACAGGCCCCAGAAGCGCAGGCTCAGTAGTTGTGGCTCACGGGCCCAGTTGCTCCGCGGCATGTGGGATCTTCCCAGACCAGGGCTCGAACCCGTGTCCCCTGCATTGGCAGGCAGATTCTCAACCACCGCGCCACCAGGGAAGCCCCCTACTTTGCTGTTTTTTCTTTATCTTCTTAAGGTAAGTCCTAGGTCATTGATTTTAGGCTTTTTTTCTAGTATAAATATTTAAAGCTGTAAGTTTTTCTTTAAGTACTCTTTTAGCTGCATCTCAAAATTTTTAATATGTTGTATTTTCATTTTCATTCAGTTCCAAGAATTTTCTAGCTTCCTTGTGAATTCTTTGACCCATGGATTATATAGAAGTATGTTGTCTAACTAGCAAATGTTAAACTTTCAATTTATTTAAACTAAAAAAGTTCACGCATTTCTCCCACCCTGTACCCCCCTGCCTCTGACAACCACCAATCAGTTCTCTGTATCTATCAGCTTAAGGGGTTTTTTTAATTTAAAAAAAGTTTTTTAATTCCACGTTTAAGAGAGGTCATACAGTATTTGTCTTTATCTGACTTATTTCACCGAGCATAGTGCCCTCAAGTTCCATTCATGTTGTTGCAAATGGCAAGATTTACTTCTTTGTTACAGCTGAATAATATTCCTTACCACATCTTCATTCATCTATCATCCATCAATGGATACTTAGGTTGTTTTCATATCTTGGCTATTATAAATCATGCTGCAGTGAACATGGGGGTACGTATAGCTTTTCAAGGTAATGTTTTCGTTTTCCTCAGATAAATACCTAGAATTGGAATTGCTATATTGTATAGTAGTTCTAGTTTTAATTTTTTGGGGAACCTCCATACTATTTTCCATAGTAGCTCCACCAATTCACATTCCCACCAACAGTGCATGAGGGAGGGTTCCCTTCTCTCCACATCCCTGCCAACACTTGTTACTTCTAGTCTTTTTGAGAACAGCCATTCTAATAGGTATGAGGTGATATCTCACTCTGGTTTTGATTTGTATTTCCCCGATCATTAATGGTGTAGAGCAGCTTTTCATGTACCTGTTTGCCATCTGTATGTCTTCTTTGGAAAAAAGTATTAGGATCTTCTGCCCATTTTTTTTTTTTTTTTTTTTTTTTTTTGCGGTATGCGGGCCTCTCACTGCTGTGGCCTCTCCCGCTGCGGAGCACAGGCTCCGGACGCACAGGCTCAGCGGCCATGGCTCACGGGCTTAGTTGCTCCGCGGCATGTGGGATCTTCCCGGACCAGGGCACGAACCCGTGTCTCCTGCATCGGCAGGCGGATTCTCAACGACTGCGCCACCAGGGAAGCCCCTTCTGCCCATTTTTATTATCAGATTGTTTTATTGCTGTTGAGTTATATGAGTTCTTTATATATTTTGGATATTAGCGCCTTATCAGATACATGATTAGCAAATATTTTCTCCCATTCAGTAGACTGCCTTTTCATTTTGTTGATGGTTTCCTTTGCTATGCAGAAGCTTTTTAGTTTGATGTATTCCCATTTGTTTATTTTTGCTTTTGTTGCTTTTACTTTTGGTGTCAGATTGAAAAAAATCATTGCCAAGACCTATATCAAGGAGCTTATTGCTATGTTTTCTTCTAGGAGTTTTATGGTTTCAGGTCTTAAGTTCATGTCTTTAATTCATTTGAGTTAATTTTTATGGATGACGTAACATAGAAAAAATGTTTGTTTTTTTCTCCTAAATATACTTCTGTTACTGGTTTCTGCTTTTAATTCTACTGTGGTCAGAAAATAGCCTGTTTATGATTTCAGTCCTTTTAATTTTATTGAGACTTGTATTATGACACAGTGTATGGTCTGTCTAGATGAATGTTCCATGTAAACTTGAAAAAGCAGCCTTAGAATCCTTGTCTGCTTGTTCTGACACTTGGATCATCTCAGGTTCAGTCTTTGTTGATTCTCTTGAAAATGGATCTCATTTTCCTGATTGTTCGCATGTCAAATAGTTTTAGGTTGTATCTTGGATATGGTGAATGATTTTACAGAGATTCTGGATTCTGTTGTATGCCTTCAAGAGTATTGCTCTTCGTTTGTTTCCTATTAGGCATTTAACTTGGGTGGACTCAAACCTTAAACTCTTTTTCTAGGTGGGGAGCACCTCATATCTCAGTTGCTGCTTAGAGTCTGCCCTGTGCCTGTGTGGTTCAGGGGGCAGAGTTAATGTAGACAGAATTTTTGGCTTACCTACTCTGGCTTTGCCTTCCAGGACCTCCTCCCTCACTTTCCTGCAGCTGTGATTTCCCTGAATTCTATCAACAATACTCTGCAATTTTTCCATCAGAGTTCTAGCTGCCTGGCAAGGTATAGAGTAGGGACTAAAAACTGTAAAAGTGGGAGACTTCCGCAGTGCCAGTCCTTCCTTTGAGGTGTGAACTCTGCCTGCTTCTGGTCATTCTCCAGTGCATTCAGTTAGTTGTCTTTTGTATTTTGTCCAGAGTTTATACCTATTAACAACAGGAGGGTTGGTCCAAAAGAAGCTGCTCAGCCATATTAGGAGCAGGACCTCTAGTACTGCATTACAGATGTGTGTGTGTCTATATCTTTATAAACTGAATTGCAAGAGTCCATATATTTTGAGTTATGAAGGGATGATTTTACGTGGTGAAATTGTTCATACACACGTATTAATGGTTCCTAGCAACTCAGTAGGGTTGTCTGTAAAACTACAAGTAAAATTATAGGCACAATTTTGTGTGTAAGTGCTTTTATTCTGGAGAAAATGAAGCATTTTAGTGTAGTGATGGAGAACTTGGATTTGGAGATATTTCCATTCCTAGCTCATACACTTCACAAGCTATGTGGCTTTGGAAAAATTACTTAACCTCTCTGAGAATCAGTCTGTTCAGCTGTAAAAGGAATAATGGTAGGGTTGTGAAGATTATATAAGGCATAAATGTAATGGACTAAACTCTGCACAGCATTTATTAGACGTGCTTAGCTATTGATTTTGTCTGATTTTTCAAACGATGTTCCTGTAAAGGAGAAAGCCACTGCCATAATTCCCTTCATGGTATTACCAGGGGCTCTCTGTTTATATAGAAGTATGGTTATTACACAG
The DNA here is from genome assembly GCF_026419965.1 of Kogia breviceps. NCBI lineage: Eukaryota > Metazoa > Chordata > Mammalia > Artiodactyla > Physeteridae > Kogia > Kogia breviceps. The sequence continues at coordinate 22,605,687 of NC_081310.1, read as the reverse complement.
AAAACAGCTGTTCAATGAAATGCTTTGGGCAAAACTGGACAGTAAATAGTTACCTAAGGAATCAAAAAGAAGTGCATTTTTTTCTTTATTATCTTCTTTCAGGAATATTTTGGACATTACCTTGGTTCATGATGATAGAAACAACCTTATGGAGACACAGCTCTGTTTTTCCTGGTTTCCATTAATTGCTTTTTTTTTTTTACTGTATCTTCACTCCACTCCCTTCCCTTCCCTTGGTAATGTCTCAGTTTTTATTTGGGCCCAAATTAATGTTCCAGTATCATACTCCATAGTCTGGCCAGTTCTTTTATTATTACTATTTTTTTGTCTTCTGCTGGTATTCTTAATTTCTTTCTTTCTTTCTTTTCTTTAAATAAAGAGTATATGGGGGCTTCCCTGGTGGCACAGTGGTTGAGGGTCCGCCTGCCAATGCAGGAGACACGGGTTCGTGCCCCGGTCCGGGAAGATCCCACGTGCCTCGGAGCGGCTGGGCCCGTGAGCCATGGCCGCTGAGCCTGTGCATCCAGAGCCTGTGCTCCGCAATGGGAGAGGCCACAACAGTGAGAGGCCCGCGTACCGCAAAATAAATAAATAAAAGAGTATATGGGTGGTGCACTTTCTGAACCCTCACATACCTGGCAATGTTTTTCTGTTAACTTTGCATATGTGATACCGTGACTGGATATCAAATCCTTAGCTTACGATCTTCTTTAAAAACAATAGATATTTGCTTTTGTTTTCTGGGATAGAGTATTGCAGAAGCAATACTTCATAATTCTGAAATTGCCCCTTGTAGCATTAAAGACCGGAAGTAAGGAGGTTCACAATGAACAGAGACTGACCATCTTGACATCATTATATGTGGCTGTAGTTTGTCCAGCTCTCACTGATGCACGGGTGGGGATGTTAATGAGCTTCTGCTGGGGTCCATTCCAATGGCTCACACTTTTATTTTTCCCGCTTTATTGAGAAATAGTTGACATACATCACTGTATAAGTTGTAGACGTGCAGCATGATGATTTGATGTACATATATTGTGAAATGATTGCCGCAATAGGTTCAACTAACATCCATCTTCCCAAATATATACAATAAAAGGAAAAGAAAAAAGGAAAAAATTCTTGTGGGGGCTTCCCTGGTGGCGCAGTGGTTGAGAGTCCACCTGCCAATGCAGGGGACGCGGGTTCGTGCCCCGGTCCGGGAGGATCCCACATGCCGCAGAGCGGCTGGGCCCGTGAGCCACGGCTGCTTAGGATTTACCTGTAACAACTTTCCTACATGCCACGCAGCAGTGTTGGCTATAGTCCTGTCATACGTTACATCCCTAGTACTTAAAAAAAATTTTTTTTAAATTTTATTGGAATATAGTTGATTTACAATGTTGTATTACTTTCGGTTGTACAGCAAAGTGATTCAGTTCTACGTATACATTTATTCATTCTTTTTTAGATTCTTATATAGGTTATCATAGCCTAGTACTTTTTAATCTTATAAATTTGTACCTTTTAACTATCTTCCTCCAATTCCCCCTCTCCCACCCTCCACCTCACAAGTCTGATCTCTCTCTCTCTTTTTTTTAATGAGTTTGATTTTTTTCCTTATATATAAGTCAGATTGTGAATTTGTCTTCCTCTGTCTGACTCATTTTACTTACTTGCTCACACTTTGATTTGAAGGTAGCAGCCTTTCTCTCTGCTCAGTTTCTAGTACTAATACAGAGTTTTCTTGTTATATTCCTTTGGTCACTTAAGTGGGAGTTTGCAAGAAGGAGTTAAATGTATGTTCTCAGAGTACCATCCTGAACCAGCCCCTGTTAGTGGGTTTTCTAAATTAAAAGTGCCTCCCAGAAAGTCCAATATTTTAATAGCAGGTATTAACAAGTCGAGGCTGGCTCTGATCAAAATCGGGAAGGTACCAACTGTTAAACTTCATGACACTCCTGGTGTCTGAACTAGAACACGGGGAATCCAGGTGTCACTGTGTCACACAGGCCCTCGCTCTAAGCCATCTGTCTGTCGACGTGTTTCTGGGGAGAAGTCTGATTCAGGTAAGGAATCAGGAGTAGTAAGGAAGAGAGTGAGGAATTAGGAGTGTAGACAAATACTCGATGAAAATGGGCATTCAGTACGGAGAAGGCCCCCAGTGCTGGATACCTCAGTTTACCAACTAGATCACTTGCTACACTTTGAGGTTTAGCATAGGAATGACAATTAGTCTAGGAAGGCCTGTCATGTCTGCTTGTTGAAGTTCTCATCTTTCAAGACAGCTCACGTTGCCTCCTCCAATGTGGGTCTCAGTGAAAGGAAACAGTGGGCTGATTTTAGAGTTCATTCTGCAGACCTCTAGTTTCCAAACATTAATTGTGCACATCTATCAGTAAAACACTTGGGGGTGTGTACCCCAGATCATGTCACTTATCTATTTAGAGCCCCATCTGCCTGTGAATAAAAAGCCCAAGTGCTTGGGCTTCCCTGGTGGCACAGTGGTTGAGAATCTGCCTGCTAATGCAGGGGACACGGGTTCGAGCCCTGGTCTGGGAAGATTCCACATGCCGCGGAGCAACTAGGCCCGTGAGCCACAACTACTGAGCCTGCGTGTCTGGAGCCTGTGACCTGCAACGAGAGGCTGCGATAGTGAGGGGCCCGCGCACCGCCATGAAGAGTGGCCCCCGCTTGCCACAACTAGAGAAAGCCCTCGTACAGAAATGAAGACCCAACACAGCCAAAATTTAATTAATTAATTAATTTTTTTTTAAAAAGCCAAGCATTTGAAGCCCTTTAAAAAAAAAAAAAAAAAAAAAGCGTAAGTGCTTGCTTACAATCCCGGCAACCCCTTCACAGTCTGTGCCCTCGCCTCGCTCTGACCTCATCTCCTCCCTGCCTCACTCCACCTCAGCCAAGGCGGCCTCCTTGTTGTTTCCTGGACAAACCCAACACACCAAAGACACTCTGCTTCCAGAGCTTTGCACTAGCTTTCCTCTGCCCGGAACATTCTAGCTCCAGATATCCTCACTTCTCTAATTTAAAAAGGCAACTACCCCTCCCCCATACACATCCGTACCTTTCTTTCCTGCGTATTCTTTTTTGTACCACCAATTTCATGCTATTTATTGGACTTATTTATTAAATGTCCCTCTCTCCCCTGCCCCCATAGAGATAAACTCCATCAGGGCAGAAATATTTGTCTGTTTTCTAGTACCTGGTACACAGAAGCTGCTCCAAAAATATTGACTGAACGAATGAATGTACTACTGCCCTAATATGATGTATTTTATAAAAACAATAAGCATAGGATTCCGAATATATTCATCATCCATCATATGGCATATCCCATGGAGTGCCTTTGAAACCTTTGCTTGTGAACGTAGGTGCCTTTGAAGGTCGTTGTGGAAAATGACTGGAACTTAATATTTTATCAAAATAAAATCTGAGAGCAATCTCAAGTTGGGCAGGAAGGGCAACCCTACAGAAAGGGATTCTGATTTTCACCACCAAGCAACAAAACACTGCCAATTTCTGGAGGAAGAAAGACGTTTCCTGTTGCCAGTAGAGGGTGCTGGGCACCAACAAATGTGAACCGGAGCAGGGGCAGGATGGGAACCTGCTCCGGGGTGAGGTGACAGACAGCGGGTCAGGTGCAGCTGCCCTGGATTTGACCAGACTCTATCCATTCTGATTCTTAGATTCCCGTATTGCATTTCAGCTTTCACTCTACCACGTGTTAATAAATCATTTACAGGCTTGCTGAATATCCCAGAGCTACTTCTCAACAAACAACTCTCCCCTAATCATTTGCTGTTGTTTTCTGCCAGAGGAACTGGAGTATCCTTGTGTAACAATTGCTTTATTTTTGTGTTATAAAACAAATTAGGGGAGGCGGGTACAGCTGTATTTTGTACACCTCTGCCATATTTATTTCTGCCCGGTGTCCTCAGGTCACTTTAGTGGGAACTGTGTGCACTGACGCTCCAGTTCGTACTCCTGCCCCTCACGGCCCTCACACCAGCTGGCAGAAGAGGCCTCTGACCAGAGCCGGCCTCCTGTCCCGAAACGCAGAGACACAAGAAAATGTACCGTCTTCTCTTCCTTCTCTCTCATCTCTGCAGAAAGGTTGTTGGAAGGTTCGACCACAGATTTTTTCTTTTTTAATTAACTTATTTTATTTTTTGTTGCATTGGGTCTTCCTTGCTGTACACGGGCCTTCTCTAGTTGCAGCGAGCAGGGGCTTCTCTTGTTGCAGAGCGCGGGCTCCAGGAGCGCGGGCTTCAGTAGTTGTGGCACACGGGCTCAGTAGTTGTGGCACACGGGCTTAGTTGCTCCGCGGCACGTGGGATCTTCCCGGACCAGGGATCGAACCCGTGTCCCCTGCATTGGCAGGCGGATTCCTAACCACTGCGCCACCAGGGAAGCCCTCGACCACAGACTGAGTGAGAGGGGACTGCAGGAGAGAGGCAGAAGGGAGAAATCAGGCTGGGGGTAGGGAAGACAAAATCCCAGCCTCTGCCCTGGAAAATCAGAGATAAGTGGCTGCTTTTGTTTAAAGACAATCCCCCAAGTCACCCTATGTGAGTGTCGAGGTAGATGGGGTTCCTCAGAGATGCCTCTTCCTCTCCGCTGTTCACTTGGCGGAATTAGGGAGGCTCCTGGAACTGCCTGGAAATCTTGACTGGTCACAGCCTGGCATGGGGAGGGAAACCCATCTGCCAGGCTCCTGGGGAGATGGCAGGTCTGTCCCCTTCTCTATGGAGCTGCCACAGAATCCCAGGGTGTTCAGGGTGCTGTGATTCTGTGGGTGTGGCTCCTCCGAGGCTGTAATATAGCCCCAGATGAAAGCTATTTGTCTTTATCTAAATAGCCTTAGTGTGCGAATTGACTGATATTACCACAAGCAAATACCAGGCTTTTTGACTTAGAAAATGATTTTACTTGAATAAAGTATTATCTCTTTGTATATTGGAATTCTATATAAGATTCAATTTATAAAAACAGGGTTTATTGATAAAGCAATTTTGAAAGCTTCGAGACATTAATTCTTTATATTGTTATTTTGGAAACATGATTTTTGGAAAAATGGATAATCAAGAACAAAGTGGGAAAAAAGAATGAAAACTGACCTTGAGATTTAAGAATGAAATATTGTAACAGTTGTAATGTTAAAAGAGTCCAGATTTTTAAATTGCATGTATAAATGACAAAATCATTATGTAAAAACAGAGCACATCTAGGAAAAAATGACTGGAAAGAAATACAGGTTGGGACTTCCCTGGCGGTCCAGTGGTTAAGACTCCGCCCTCTCAATGCAGGGGGCCTAGGTTCCATCCCTGGTCAGGGAACTAGAACCCACATGCCACAACTAGAGATCCCACATGCTGCAACTAAAGATCTCGCATGCCAAAACTAAAGATCCTCCACGCCACAACAAAGATCCCGCCTGCCGCAGCTAAGACCCGACGCATCCAAATAAATAAAAATAAAATAAATAAATATTTTTTAAAAAAGAAATACAGGTTAATGTTTACCAAAATTATCACTGGGGGATGTGAAAATGGATTACTCCCCCTTCTTTCTAATCTCATATATTCCCTAAATATTCTATGATCTATGATCAGGTTACTTTTTTGGGGGGGGCAACTACTAATCTGTTCTTTGTATCTACAAGTCATTGTTTTATTTTGTTTTAGATTCCATATATGAGGGAGATCATACAGTATTTGTCTTTGTCTGACTTACTTCACTTAGCATAATGCCCTCATTGTCCATCCATGTTGTCAAAAATGGCAGGATTTCCTTTTTATGGCTGAATAATATTCCATTATGTATATATGTGTATATGTACATAATTTTTTAAATTTTTATATATCTGGTTTTGGTTGTGTTGGGTCTTCGTTGCGGTGCACAGGCTTCTCATTGCGGTGGCTTGTCTTGTTGTGGAGCACCAGCTCTAGGCATGCAGGCTTCAGTAGTTGTGGCACATGGGCTCAGTAGTTGCGGCTCCCAGGCTCTAGAGCACAGGCTCAGTCATTGTGGCACATGGGCTTAGTTGCTCTGCAGCATGTGGGATCTTCCCGGACCAGGGCTCAAACCCATGTCCCCTGCATTGGCAGGCGGATTCTTAATGACTGCACCTCTAGGGAAGTCCCATGTATATAATTTTTATAACAATGAAACATGTTATGGCTCCTTTGCTGGAACGTCATTTTGTTTTATTTCGATTTTATTTAACAAATACTCATTGAGCACCTGCCCTGTTCTCTACTCTCCCTGGCCCTGGGAATGCCTTTCTCACAGAGCTCAAATCCAGTGGCCAAAGTAGGTGTCTATAACGTGGTTATAGTAGTTTTTTATCAATACATAGAAGGTGCAATAATGAAGCGTATTCATAGGCGACACAGCACCACGAAGGAGGGCTCATTCCATCTGGCGGAGTGAGGTCAGGTCACTGGGGAGGTGACTGGGGGCCTGGGTTTTAAAACATCTGCCACCCCAGACAAAAAATGGGTATAAAATGACAGCGTTTAGGCTTCCCTGTTGGCGCTGAGGTTGAGAGTCCGCCTGCCGATGCAGGGGACACGCGTTCATGCCCCGGTCCAGGAAGATCCCACATGCCGTGCAGCAGCTGGGCCCGTGAGCCATGGCCGCTGAGCCTGCGCGTCCAGAGCCTGTGCTCCACAGCGGGAGAGGCCACAACAGTGAGAGGCCCGCGTACCACGAAAAAAAAAAAAAAAAAAAGACAGCGTTCTTACTAAGAAGTAGCACGTGCATGCCACACAATGATTCATAAAATCCTTCCCTGTCCAGTGGTAGTGACAAAGGCTGGCTGAGGTGGGGAAGCTTAGCTGCTGCTCTTTGCCCCCATAACCTCCAGCAGACCCCTCCCAGGCCTTCCAAATAAAGAGACAATCTGAGTTGAAAACACTGTTCAAATACTTTAATTTGCTCCTCACCACAACCCTTCAAAGGATATTGTTATCATCCTTGTTTTACAGACAGGAAACGAACGCTTACAAATAGGAAATGCCCAGCCCCAGGGCACACAGCTTTGAGAATGCGGAGCTGGGGATGAAACCGGGGACTTTGAGGCCACAGCTCTTTCCACCCACCTTCCGGCCTCTTCTGTTGACCCTCCCCGAGCCCAGCCTCATGAGGTGGTGCCCCCTCCGCAGAATGGCCTGGAGCATCACTAAGCCAGGCCGACACAGCTTCGCCGGACACACCCACCAGAGGAGAAAGTGCCAGAAAGGCCCAGGCCCTCAGGACCCCTGATCACTCTCTGCCCCTGTTGGGCCCAGAGGGTTGCAGGGTGAGACCCCGTCCACACCTCCTCCCCCTCCTCCTTTGCTATGAGGTGGCTTATTGGTCCACCTGCACCCCTCGCCCTCAGGATCCACCTAGTGCCACTGTGGGACAGAGTCGCACTTGGCTGGTGAGCAGGGCCCATCCTGCCAGCTGCAGACAGCAGAGATTCACCGCTTATTCAACCTCTAGAGGTTCAGTCCCTTACTTTAAAATAGGGACTGTAGTCCCTGCCTCATGAAGTGGTCTCCAGGATTCAACGAGATCATTTCCCTAAAGCCCCCGTCACGGTGCCTCGTGTTTTCTAGAGCTTTTGGGACTGCACTTGCTCCCCTCCGCTGTCAGACCAAAGCCGGGAGTCGGGAGGATGCTAAGCTCCTGAAGCAGACCCCACCGGAACACGACCCTGCGGACGGGGGTCTGACGCAGTGTCCTGCGCGCTGAGACAGGCCGGGTTTGGAGACTGGAAGTGGCCTTATGTGTGGGTTTTAAAATCTTGTTGAAAAAAAGATGCATCGTTTTCGAATACAACGATGTTAAAGACAATTCTGAAAATGAAAACATGAAGTGCCAGGCTAGCACAACTTATTTGGGAATGCTTTCTTGTTACTGCATTTCGTATTCTGCTATTGTCATTTGTTGTTAGGTCACAGACATATTGACCTCTCCCTCCCCTTCTCCCCAGTCCAGTCCGTGGCCAAGTCCGGAATGACCTGGACGGCGCATCTGTCCGCTCCTCGCACCCCCATGGCCACTGCCTAGTCAGGCCTGCACCCTGCCTACAGGCTGCCCTCAGCACTTTAGTCTTCGGAGGTCTCTCAGTTTCGTCTCTGAAGCTCCAACTCTGCTGTTCATCCTCTACACAGCAGGTAGAATTATCTTTAAAATGTTTTTCTTTTATTGTGGTAAAATATACATAACATACAATTTAATTTACTATTTTAAGTATTTTTAAGTGTACACTTCACTGGCATCAACTACATGCACAATGTTGTGCAACTGTCACCACGGCCCGCCTCCAGAACTTTCCAGAACTTTCTCATCTTCCCAAACTGAAACTCTGAACGCTTTGAACAGTAACTCCCCATCCCCCCTGCTTCTAGCCCCTGGCAGCCACCATCCTACTTTCTGTCTTTATTAACTTGATGACTCTAGGTACCTCCCGTATGTGGAATCACACAGCAGTGGTCCTTTTGTGACTGGCTTATTTCACTTAGCATAATATCCTCGAGGTTGTAGCATGTGTCAGAATGCCTACCTTTTTTAAGGCTGAATAATATCCCATTGTATGTGTATACCACACTTGGTTTATCCATGAGAATTATCTTTTAAAATGCGAATCAGATCGTGTCCCTTTTTTGCTTAAGACTCCTCAGTGGCTTCCCATGGCTCTCAGTCAGAAGCCTTCCCATGGCTGGGGTGCCCTCCTCCAGCTCCCGCCCCTCGGCCTCTGTGCTCTGGCCACGCGGGCCGCTTCCTAATCCCGGAACACGCCAAGCCCTTTCCCAGCCCCACACTCACGTTGCCCTCTGCCTGGAACCATCTTCCCTGCTCCCTTGGCACTGGTTCATTCTCACTCCAGATGTTGCCTCCTTGGTGAGGCCTCTCCCCAGTCACTCTCTCTTTCATCACCCTGTTTACTTCCTTCACATTATCTGGCTTCTTTGGTGGCTTGTTTATTGTCTGTCTCCTCTCCTTGGAATGGGAGCTTCACAAGATGCAGGCCTGGCCGTCTGGGTCCCTGCCGTGGGCTCGGTAAAGATGCTCTCATGAGCGCCTGGCTGAATGGGCGCTGTCGGGCTGTCTGCAGGGGGCGTGACCTGCCGTGATTTAGTGTCACTTGTCCTAAATGCGCTTTTATAAAAGTACTGGTATTAGAAGGTAGTTGTGACCTTGCAAGGGGCTGCACTTGACTGGTAGGAACCCAGGTTTTCTCCCTCTCTTCCTTGTATCCACAGCCTCCTGATCAGGTGGCTGGACTGAAGGCCTCAGTTTCTCCTTCCATCGAATCAAGGTGGGGCATGTGTGTCTCCTCCTGACTTCCTAGCACTTTGTGACGATGTAGGGAGGGAGAGAAACTGAGAATATCGGGTAAAGAGCTTTAAAAAGAAATATATCAGGGCTTCCCTGTTGGTGCAGTGGTTGAGAATCTGCCTGCCGATGCAGGGGACACAGGTTCGTGCCCCGGTCCGGGAAGATCCCACGTGCCGCGGAGCAGCTGGGCCCGTGAGCCATGGCCGCTGAGCCTGCGCGTCCGGAGCCTGTGCTCCGCAATGGGAGACGCCACAACAGTGAGAGGCCAGCGTACCACCAAAACAAACAAACAAACAAACAAACAAAAGAAATATATCAAATCTTTTAACTAGAGGAAGAAAGAAACCAAGAACAACATAAAACAATTATTTGAAAAATTTCCCCAGAGAAAGAGCAGAATTTCCACTCATCTGCATTTAAAAGTTTGTAATGAAGGAAAATCTGTTCAATAAACACACAAAATAATTTATTTTCAAATTACACATATCTATAGAAACACATAAAAATGCATAGTTAGAGAAGGATGAAGAGATCTTAAAAGGAAAAGCCCTTAATTTAACATGCTGGCAAAGAGCTAAGTGATGTATGTACCGGCATACTTTTTCTGTGTTGCAAATATCTCCTCCTACTCTCAGCTTGCCTTTTCATCAACGGGGTCTTAAAATAAACATATTATTGAATATAACATACATACAGACAGAACAGTGAATACATCATACAGTACAAGGTGAATTGTTTACAAATGAACTGTGTGACCAGCATCCAGATTGAGAATCAATATCACCGGCATCCCCAAAGCCCCTTTATGCCTCCTCTGGTCACCACCCCTCCAGGGTAACCCCTATCCTGACTTACGTACATGGGAGATGAGGAAAGTTCTCTTCGGTGTGTGCTTGCGTGTGGGATTCAGTGCATTGATTTGGGCAGTTGTTATTAACTCATGTTTGTTGCATTATTGCAGTCTATTACATGACAGTTTATCCATTCTATGATTGATGGACATTTGGATAGTCTCCAGTTTGGAGGCATTACAAATAGTGCTGCTGTGAACATACTCGTATGTGCTTTTGATGAGCACAAGGGCACGTTTCTGTTGGGTATACACCTATGCTGGTCACAGGAAGTGTATATCTTCCTCTTTAGGAGACGCTGGGAGACATACCAACGCTTGGTACTTTTTGTCTTTTTCATTACAGTGGGAAGATGCTGGTATTGTACTGTGGTTTAACTTGCATTTCCCTGATGATGAATTGAGCATCTTTTCATATGTTTATTGGCCATTTGGATAGCCTCTTCTGTGACACACCTGTTCTAGTTTTTTGCCCATTTTTCTGTTGGATTGTCTGTTCTTGTCTTATTGTCCTTTTCTTACTGACTTTTGGGAAGTCTTTCTATATCCTGAATACAAGTCCTTTGTCAAATATATGACTTGTGAATATCTTCTCCCACTCTCTGGCTTGATTTTTCACTCAGTGGTGGCTTTTGAGGAACAGAAATCTTAAATTTAATATAGTCTAACATCAATTTTTTTTTCCTTTATGGTTAACTCATTTCTGTTTCTGTTTAATTAAAATATCTTTGATAAGTAAACATCTCCAATTTTAATATAGTCAAATTGAGCAATCTTTTCTTTTATGATAGTTCTTTAAGTGTCTTATGTGTCTAAGGAATCTTGCCCTACCCTACATTCATTGAGATATAAACCCTATGTTCTCTCCTAAAAATTTTTTAGTTGTGCCTCACACATTTAGGTCCATAATCCACCAAGAATTGATCTGGTGGGTGGATAGGGAGAGGGATGGACTGGGAGTGTGGGGTTAGCAGATGCAAACTATTACATACAGGATGGATAAACAACAAGGTCCTACTGTATAGCACAGGGAACTATGTTCAATATCCTGAGCTAAACCATAATGGAAAAGAATATTAAAAAAGAATGTATGTATATGTATAACTGAATCACTTTGCTGTACAGCAGAAATTAACACAACATTGTAAATCAACTATACTTCAATTAAAAAAAAGAATTGAGGGACTTCCCTGGTGGCGCCGTGGTTAAGAATCCGCCTGCCGATGCAGGGGACACGGGTTCGAGCCCTGGTCCGGGAAGATCCCGCATGCCGTGGAGCAACTAAGCCGGCGTGCCACAACTACGGAGCCTGCGCTCTAGAGCCCATGAGACACAACTACTGAGCCTGCGTGCTGCAACTACTGAAGCCCGTGTGCCTAGAGACTGTGCTCCGCAACAAGAGAAGCCACCGCAGTGAGGAGCCTGTGCACCACAATGAAGAAAGCCCGTGCACAGCAACAAAGACCCAACACAGCCAAAAAAAAAAAAAAAAGAATCCACCTGCCATTGCAGGGGACATGGGTTTGATCCCTGGTCCGGGAAGATCCCACATAGCGCAGAGCAACTAAGCCCATGAGCCACAACGACTGAGCCTGCGCTCTAGAGCCTGGGAGCTGCAACTACTGAGCCCATGTGCCACAACTACTGAAGCCCACATGCCTAGAGCCCGTGCTCTGCAACAAGAGAAGCCACCACAATGAGAAGCACACGCACCACAATGAAGAGTAGCCCTCACTCACCTCAATAAGAGAAAGCCTGTGTGCGGCAATGAAGACCCAATGCAGCCAAAAATAAAATTAATTAATCAAAATTTTTTTTTTTTTTTTTTTTTTGCATTACGGGGGCCTCTCACTGTTGTGGCCTCTACCGTTGCGGAGCACAGACTCCGGATGCGCATGGTCATTGGTCATGGCTCACGGGCCCAGCCGCTCCGCAGCACGTGGGATCCTCCCGGACAGGGGCACGAACCCGCATCCCCTGCATCGGCAGGCGCATTCTCAACCACTGCGCCACCAGGGAAGCCCCTAAAATTTTTAAAAAAGAATTGATTTGTGTGTATGATGTGAGATAGGGTCCGAATTTACTTTTTTCCATATGGATACTTCAGTGATACGGCACTGTTTGTTGAAAAAGAATTCTTTCTTTATTACAATGCTGTTGTACATTTGTGATAAATCAAGTGTTCATACATTCATGGGTCTGTTTCTGACTCTCGCTTTTGTTCTATTGCTGTACCTTTCTATCCCTACCAACGCCATGCTGTCTTAATTCCGTGAAAGAATTTACTTTTTAATTTTTTATTTTAGAACAAAAAATTTTTTAATTTGTATGGAAACACAAATGACCCTGAATAGCGAAAGCAATCCCAAGAAAGAAGAATGGAGTTGGAGGAATCAGGCTTCCTGACCTCAGACCACAGCACAAACCTACAGTAATAAAAACAGCATGGTACTGGCACAGAAACAGACAGGTACATCAATGGAACAGGATAGGAAGCCCAGAAACAAACCCACACACCCATGGTCAATCTATGACAAAGGAGGCAAGAATACACAATGGAGAAAAGACAGTATCCTCAACAAGCAGTGCAGGGAAAACTGGACAGCTATGCACAAAAGAATGAAAGCAGAACATTCCCGAACACCATACACAAAAATAAACTAAAGATGGACCAAAGACCCAAATGTAAGACTGGACACCACAAAACTCCCTGAGGAAAACATAAGCAGAACACTCCCTGACATAAATCACAGCAAAATCTCCTTCGATCCATCTCTTGTGACATGTGATGAAGAGGGGGGCTTCGACTTTACTGTTTGTTTTTTTTTTTTGGCTGCACATGGTCTTAGTTGCGACATGCGGGCTCTTTAGTTGTGGCATGTAGTGTCTTTAGTTGCGGCATGTAGGATCTAGTTTCCTGACCAGGGATTGGACCTAGACCCCCTGCATTGGGAGTGTGGAATCTTAGCCACTGAACCATGAGGAAAGTCCCTCAGCTGTACTGTTTAAAGTTTTTAAAAATCACAACACAAATATCAGCAAGCTTCCTGACATTCCTTAGTAGATTTGTCCTTTGGCCACCTTTCCACATCTGGTATGTCTGCAGTGCTTACACCCTATTCAAATGCCACCATCTTAGGTCTTAGATGAGCTCTAGGGGATCCATGAAAAACTTTAAAGACAAGTTGCCCCTCCAGATATAAGTGAGGATATTACCTCTTGATATTTTCTGCAACTGATGTCTAAAATTATCCTTTTTCAACATAGAGAGTCCAGGAGAAATAAAACATTAAATATGAAAAATAACTAGAATTATAAGGAAGGACAACTTAAACAATCCTGAGGTGCTATTGTGTTGATAGCTACTCAAGAAATCTACTTTGAAAATCCCCTGCACTGTTGAGAATTCTGGGAAACAGATACACTCATTTCATTGCCAGAGACTTAGAAAATGTGAACATTCCTTTGGAGGGCAACTGGGCAAACAGAGCATCAAAAATGCCAGTACCACCTATAAATCTACACCTGCATCCTGTCAGTAAAAAGAAGAAAAGTGCTGCATGCATAGAGATGTTTATAATAGCAGTGCTTCCAACAGTGAAAACTGGAAACAAACTATGGTGTCCCCATGTGACGATAACATAGAGCAATCAAAATGATGAGTACGGTAACTACATAAAACAGGGAAGAGTATGAAATTCTATTAAATTTAAAGCAAAATCCATCTCAAAGAGCTATCTGCACCTCCACGTCCACAATAACCAAGGGAACAACCCAAATGTCCATCAATAGATGAATGGACAAAGCAAATGTGGTCTAGACAACAAAATATTATTCAGTCTTAAAAATGATGGAGAGAGGGTGGGAGGGAGACACAAGAGGGAGGAGATATGGGGATATATGTATACGTATAGCTGATTCACTTTGTTATAAAGCAGAAACTAACACACGATTGTAAAGCAATTATACTCCAATAAAGATGTTGAAAAAATAAATTAAACAAACAAACAAAAAAGCAAAATCCATCAAACTTGGGTATAGATTATCTACTAAAATTTGAGGTATATACGGATCCAAGTTGTAAGGGAATGAAAGGAGGAATGAAAATTGTAGGATTATCGGTACAATTAATTTTATCCCCCCACCCCATTTTCAACTTTCAAAATGATCATCAAAAATCTGGCTGTTTGGGGACTTCCCTGGTGGCACAGTGGTTAAGAATCCGCCTGCCAATGCAGGGGACACGGGTTCAAGCCCTGGTCCGGGAGGATCCCACATGCCACAGAGCAACGAAGCCCGTGTGCCACAACCACTGAGCCTGCACGCCACAACTACTGAGCCCACATGCCTAGAGCCCATACTCCGCAATGAGAAGCCACTGCAATGAGAAGCACGTGCCCCGCAAGGAAGAGTAGCTCCCGCTCGCCGCTACTAGAGAAAGCCCACCTGTAGCAATGAAGACCCAACACAGCCAGAAAAAAAAACCTTTAAAAAAAATCTGACTGTTTGGGTGTTTTCAGCTTAAAAGTAAGAGTGGGGAGCAATGAGTCACCAGCCTGGAGCAGGTAGCCTCTCTTTCCACTGCCCTGCCTGGCTAAAGCCTACTCATTCTCCATGTACCATATTAAATGTCAGCTCATCACAGAGACCTAACTCCCTGTCTCCCTAAATTAGACCCCAGATACGCACTTTCCTTTTCTCTGCAAGTGCTCTATATACTTCACCTTCTTAGCTCTTCTCCCTTCCCTCTAGAACCAGACGGCTTGAGTTTACTTCTCAGCCCCAAGTTACTAACAAGTTGCTCACCACGCTGTGCCGCGGGCTCCTCATCTGTGAAGTGGGGGCAATGATAGCACCTTCCTGAGAGGGTCGTGGTGAAGAGCTGTCGAACTGGTGCTTGTAAAATGCACCGTGTTCTGGGTTCACGGTAAGAACAGCTGTGGACTGAATTGTGTCCCCCCAAAATTCATATGTGCAAGCCTTAACCCTCAGTGTGATGGTATTAGGAGTTGGGGGTATTAGGACTTGGGGGTCTGTTTTTTTTTAAAAAAAGCCTTATTGAGATATCACTGACATAGAAAATTTGTATATATTTAAGGGATACAACTTGATGTTTTGATGTACTTATATAGTGTGAAATGATCCAGCTAATTAGCTGGATCCACAATCCAGCTAATTATTGTATCTATCACGTCTATGTACTTACCATTTGTTTGTGTGTGTGTTGAGAAGATTTAAGCTACATCCTCTTAGCAGATATCAGTTATACAATACAGTATTATTAGCTATAGTCACCATGCAGTACATTAGGTCTCCAGAACCTATTCATCTTGCATAACTGAAATGCTGTGCTTTTGACCAACATCACCCCACTTCCCCCTCCCCTCACCCCACCAACCACCATCCTTCTCCCTGCTTCTAGGAGTTTGACTGTTTTAGATTCCACATAAAGTGAGATCATGTGGTATTTCTCTTTCTGAGACTTGCTTATTTTGCTTAGCGTAATGTCCTTCAGCTCCATCCCACTCATTCAAATGGCAGGATTTTCTTTTTTGTGGCTAAAAAATATTCCAATGTGTCAAACAATTCTTACCAACAACAATCCCCAACCCTTGAACAGCTCTTGACAACTTTTGTCTGCAAGACCGTTCTATGAACGCTCTTTCAATTGAATGCTTGGAAGGAAATTTCTTTGTGTGGGTTGATGAATACAGCTTATGCAGCCAAGAAGCACTTCCTTCTGAATGTTTTTCAAAATTGTAAGGGCAGCGAAGCCAGTCTGTAAACTCTCAAAAGGTCTATTCTGACATCCCAAGGGAGGATGGGACTCTTCCTCAACAGCATCCCGCCTGGCCTAAGGTGTGGTGGACGGAACCGCCAGGTGCTGGCTTTGCTTCATTTTCTCATCCTCCGATCTTCATGAAGTAGGTATTCTTTTCCCCATTTTGTGGTGGATCAAACCAAGTTATCAAGAGTGCTTAGATAACTTGCCCAAGCTCCTAAGCAGGCAGGTTATCGTCAGAACTTATCTGTTTTAACTACAGAGATTGTGCATTAAAAACAAAGCAAAGGAAAACAAAAATCTCATTTTCCTGATTACTAAAAAAAGCCTTCAGAAATTCTGGAAAATACAGAAGAAATATAAAGATGATACTAAAAATCACCCAGATTTCTTCAACTCAGTAGTAATCATTGTTAACACATTGGTAAAGTTCCTTTTCTTTTCTTCTGTGTGCGTTGACTGAAATCATACATTTTATTTTTTTCATATTCTTTTCCATTATGGTTTATTACAGGATATTGAATATAGTTCCCTGTGCTATACAGTAGGGCCTTATTGTTTATCCATTCTATAAACAATAGTTTGCATCTGCTGATCCCAAACTCCTAACCCAACCCTCTCCTGTACCCCCTCCCCCTTGGCAACCACAAGTCTGTTCTCTACGTCTGTGAGTCTGTTTCTGTTTCATAGATAAGTTCATTTGTGTTATCTTTCAGATTCTACATACAAGTGATATCATATGGTATTTGTCTTTCTCTGTCTGACTTACTTCACTTAGTATGATAATGGCATTATTTCATTCTTTTTTATGGCTGAGTAATATTCCACTGTATATATGTACCACATCTGCTTTATCCATTCATCTGTTTTTTGGCATTTAGTTTGTTTCCACATCTTGGCTATTGTAAATAGTGCTGCTATCAACATCGGGGCACGTGCATCTTTTCAAATTATAGTTTTGTCTGGATATATGCCTGGAAGGGGGATTGCTGGCTCATATGATAGCTCTATTTTTAGTTTTTTAAGGACCCTCCATACTGTTTTCTATAGTGGCTCCACCAATTTACATTCCCACCAACAGTGTAGGAGGGTTCCCTTTTCTCCACACCCTCTCCAGCATGAAATCATACATTTTGATGATGACACATATTCCTTTTTAACTGACATTGCATAGTGTGAGCTTTCTTTATGCCATTTAAAATTCTTCTGAACATGGTTTTAATGACTATTTAACAATTTATTTTGTGTATTTATCTTTCTTTTGTTGGGCATTTTCATTTCCTTAATTTTTTTGGTAATTGTATGAAATGCTGCAGAAAATCTTTGTGTTTCAACTGTTGTCTAAATCTCAAATTATCTCTGTGGGACAGATTCATTTAAAAGGAGACTTACTGGGGCAAGTTTATGAATATTTTTAAGGCCCTTGATACATATGACCAAATTACTGCTGAAAAGGTGGCATCTGTAAATGTACCTGGCACCCTCTCACTGCTCTCTCTACAACATTGACTGTTAACTTCTCAAAAGAAGTCTTTACTAATTTGGTGCCTGAATAATGCTACCTTCCTGTTTTTTGGTTTTGGTATTGTTTATTGAAGTTAGTTGATTTACAGTGCTGTGTTAGTTCCAGGTATACAGCAAAGTGATTCAGATATATATTCTTTTTCAGATTCTTTTCCATTATAGTTTATTACAAGGTATTGAATATAGTTCCCTGTGCTATACCATAGGTCTTTGTTGTTTATCTATTTTGTATATAGTAGTTTGCATCTGCTAATTACAAACTCCTAATTTATCCCCCCACCTTTCCCCTTTGGTAACCATAAGTTTATTTTCTATGTCTTTGAGTCTGTTTCTGTTTTGTAAATAAGTTCATTTGTATCATTTTTTAGATTCCACATGTAAGTCATATCATATGCTATTTGTCTTTCTCTGACTTCCTTCACCTAGTATGATCATCTCTAGGTCTTTCCATGTTGCTGCAAATGGCATTATTTCATTCTTTTTTTATGGCTGAGTAATATTCCATTATATATATATATATATATATATATATATATATACACACATACACACAATGGAATTATATACATATACACTGCATATATATATATATATATATATATATATATATATGTATATATACCACATCTTCTTTATCCATTCATCTGTTGATGGACATTTAGGTTGCTTCCATGTCTTGGCTATTGTGAATAGTGCTGCTGTGGATATTGGGGTGCATGTATCTTTTTGAATTATAGTTTTCTCTGGATATATACCCAGGAGTGGGATTTCAGGACCATATGGTAGCTCTATTTTTGTTTTTTGAGGAACCTCTATACTGTTTTCTACAGTGGCTGCACCAATTTACATTCCACCAACAGTGCTACCTTCCTGTTGATTAAGCCTGTCCTCTTTTGACTTCTCCATGCTCCACGGATGGGATCCTGGCTGAAGGTAATGGGGCCACTGCCTCTTGGATTCCTTCTTTTATTTTGTTTAGAAAGCCCTTCCATAGTGTTTTCCATGTCCTGGGAACTGTTTAAGTGCTTAACAAATACTAATTCAAATAACCCTACAATGAAGGCTCTATTGTCATCCTCCTTATTCAGTAGATGTGGAAACTAAGGCACAGAGGGCAGCTCAAGGCCACCTGACTTGTGACAAGGTAGAGCTGGGCTCGGTCTGGGAGCAGGGAAGGGTTCCTGCTGCGCCAAGAAGCCAGCACCTCTGATTTGGGTCTCAGCCACGCGTTCTCTGACTCATCACCCTTCTTTCTTTCAGGCCCTGTCTTATTTCTTCAGGTGCCTTGAGCACCAGTTCATGGACACTGTTGCCAAGCCTGGTCACATTAACGGGCCTACAAGCAGCCTGGCCAGTGTCCTTGGGGTGTCAAGAATGACACTTGCTTTGTAGTCAAGGCTGTGGCACATGAGAGGAGCTGGTTGACCAGAAGTGGCCCACCTACTGAGATTAAGAGGTTGTCTACCCACGAGATTAAGGTGCTGTGGGCACAGCCTACCCTAGTCAGGAGGCCTGCGTTCAAATCCCAGTGGTGTCCCTGACATTCAGGCTCATGGCCTTGGGTGATATTTGTGTGTTTTGGCCTCAGTTTTCCTTCTCAAAGGCCCCCATCGTTGTGAGGGCAGAAATGGAATGTATGTGATGGCAAGGAGACCCAGGTAGATGTAAACGATGGGCGCTGAGCCTTTGGACCGGGATCTTGGAGCCTCAGGGTCTGCTCTCAGTCTCGCTCCAAAAGCCGACACCATTAGGGGTTCCAGGGTTGACTTTCCTGCCCTACTCATAAATGCTTTTCCTGAAGGGAGCTCTGCCCTCTTGACAGGGCTTCAGCCTCTGGGAGGCAGGAAGCTGATATGCCAAGACCTCTGGGGTCTGGCTGGACACGTTTCACATCGGCTGAAGCTGGACTCCAGGAGGTTCTAAACTTCCCTCCCACTGGTAACAAATTAAGAAGGTGCCACGGTGATGCTGTGAAGGCAGAGGAAGGAATAGGGTACCACAGAAGCAAGGGCCCATCTCTGCTGCATCCTCTGTGAAACTCCTCCTTCTACCCGTCCCCATTTTCTCTTTCCTGGCATTCTCCTACGTAGGCCCAAAGGGGTGGCAGGGGCTCAGCCTCCCTCAGCCTCCCTCCTCTGGCCTCCCTCAGAGGGGGATGGCATTCTGGGACAAGGCAAACAAGTCCTCAGGACTGAGAGACCTGCCTTAGGGCTTTGGCCTCAGGGTCCTGTCCCCAGACCGCCTGGCAGAGGTCATCCATCCACTCCAGCTGGAGCCTTCCTTCTTGCAAGGACTCTGAAGGCTTTGAAAAAAAAAAAAAAAAAAAAAGTATTATTCTGTTTACAGACACCCAGTAACAGGCCATGTTAACATACGGCGATAGCAACATCTCCCTCTGAGAGGCTGCCCGCTGTAAGTGGTCGCAAGCAGGTCAAGGGGCAAGGGCTGCGCTGAGCTCTTTCGCAAACAGCATGTCAGTTTCAGCCCCCGAGTCTCATTCGCAATCTCACTGCCTCTTCAGGCTTCTGTGGGGCACACCGGTTGCTTTCCTTCTGCAGGATTTCGGGCAAAGTGTTGGGCTCCTACATCCCAGTCCTTCAGTTTGTCCACCTCAGAGGCTTCTCCAGGCTCTGGGGGAAGTTGGGGAGGGGAACCCTTTTCTTAGAGAAATCTTCCTCAGGAAAGAGTCAAGGGGCTGCACAGTTCTGTGGTTAGTGCCCCGGGGGAGCCTAGAAACTGCCCTTGGACAAGGGACTTGGGTGATGTCCAGGGAAGTCTCTTTTGCTCACAGAGCCCTGGTCAGCCTCCCACTGAAGATGAGGCTGAAATGCATGCATCCTCGTACAAGAAGCACGCTGACCTCAATTCACAATGAGGAGACATGGCCTCAGGTCTTTGCCAAAGAACACATTTTGATAGTGAAAACCCACAGCCCTACTTTTCTCCAAAGTAATAGGTGATTCCTTAGGTTGGTCCCCTTTGAAGGACTGACTCTGGAGCAAACAAATATTATTTGGGAACATAAAATGCTCAAAAATTATAATTAGTATTCTCAGAATGATTTTTAATTGAATATATAGTTGATTTCCAATATTGTGGTAGTTTCAGGTGTACAGCAAAGTGATTCAGTTATACATATATATATACTTTTTTCCAGTTCTTTTCCATTATAGGTGATTACAAGGTATTGAATAGAGTTCCCTGTGGTATACAGTAGGTCCTTGTTGTTTATCTATTTTGTATATACTGGTGCGTATCTGTTAATCCTATACTCCTAATTTATCCCTCCCCCAGTCCTTAGGTTGCTTTTCATTTTGTTTATGATTTCCTTTACTGTTCTAAAATAACATTTTTACAGAATTTCCTGAAGGTCCAGTGGTTAGGACTCTGCACTTTCACTGCTGAGGGCACCGGTTCAATCCCTGGTCAGGGAACTAAAATCCTGCAAGCCATGCGGTATAACTAGAAAATAAATAAATAAAATAAAATAAAATATTTATTTAAAATAAGAAACAGCAACAGAAAGCCTAGGCTATAAAGTCATGAATATTTCAGAATGTGAAGCCACGGGCACTGACAATAAATATAAATAAACAAATAAATGAATGAATGAAATGAAATGAGAAATGTAGAGTTTCACCCAGGTCTGGATATAGAGAACAAAGACCACAGAGTGGGGATGGGCAGGGCTGGAGGATGAAATTTTATTAAAAGAAAAAAGAAGAGGAAGAGATTTCCTAAAGTTAACTTCAGATGAGAAGGGCTCACAGATCTTGGAGTAAAGAAGGCATTCCTTTTTTTTTTTTTTTAATTGAAGTATAGTTGATTTACAGTGTTGTGTTAGTTTCAGGTGTACAGCAAAGTGATTCAGTTATACATATATATTCTTTTCATATTCTTTTCTATTATGGTTTATCACAGGATATTGAATATAGTTCCCTGTGCTATACAGTAGGACCTTGTTGTTTATCCATTCTATATATAATAGTTTGCATCTGCTAATCTTAAACTCCCAGTCCGACCCTCTCCCACACCCCTTCCCCCTTGGCAACCACTAGTCTGTTCTCTATGTCTGTGAGTCTGTTTCTGTTTCGCAGATAGGTTCATTTGTGTCATATTTTAGATTCCACATATAAGTGATATCATATGGTATTTGTCTTTCTCTTTCTGACTTACTTTGCTTAGAATGAGTGGCTAGTACAGGGTTGGGAGACCAGGCTGGGTGAGGAGGTGCAAGACATGGTTGCTTCATAGTCTAGTTTTACATGATGCAAAAATAAGACACTGTCTGCAGCTCAGGGAGCAAGAAAATAGGTTTTCATATATTGTTTAAATTTGCAAAAGTGATGAAAATAACTAAAATTACCAATGCATTTATTAAAAATTTGAGAGGAGGATGGAATCCAGAATGTGGGGGGGGGAGAGCTAAATCCTTGTATTTCGTAGCAGGGAGTCAACAGGTATGTCTAAGGTAAGAAATCAAGCATACTGTTTATGGTTTGGGAGGTAAACTGTCAGAAGTGACGTTTGAAGAGTGTGGAAGGATGGAGTGGGAGACTATTACTTTTCATTATAAATCTTTCTTTGCTATTTGATTTAGTACCATAGATACGTCTTTGAACACACACACACACACACACACACACACACACACACACACACACACACACACACACACACGGCTCTTCAGAAAACTCATCAGCTCCCACCAGGAAACTCTCAGAGCTCCAAGAGCAAGCAGCAGGCCAAATGCTCAAAGGACAGCTTAGAGCTGCATTGCAGAGGAAGCAAAAAGTGTTTCCAGGAGGTGTCGGGGCTGCTTGGTGGCTGGAGTGTCACATTCCCTAATGAACATGCAGGAAGCGGGTAAAACACACCAGTAGCTTCTCACCAGAGTGGATGGCAAAAGCTCGTTTCCTTTCCATGATAGTTGCAGTGCTGAGCTATTAACAAAATGCTGAAGTATCTGGGAAAAGGATCTGGCTCAGCAGGACAGAGCTAATCCTAGGGATTCCCAAATGACTCCACACTCGTTATTATGTATTTTGTTTACTCAGGCCACCTTCCCAATTACCCGTCAGAATGTGCAAATGCTTCCTCCCTGCTTTATCAGGTATGAGAGGTAGAGAATCAGGTAGAGAATAGGATAATGATATCAGTACCATAATAATGATTATGATAGCAAATATCAATTAATGATGTCAAATATCAATGCCACCGCCCTCCATTAACACTCTCCCCTGGACTGGTTAGAACTCTGGCTCCACTAGGATGAACTTAGTACTGACAGCCTAGAAAATATGATCTGATCCAGGCCTTAAAGAACTTTCCATCTAGAACAGGTGATCCTAAGGAAAAGGCCAAGGGAGTCTGCCTGTGCCCCTCGGCCTCGCCACCCGTCTCTGACTGTCCCCGCTTGTCGCCTGTGCCCAGTCAAGCCGGGCGGCAGGCACGAGCAGGCCTAACAGCAGCCCCTGCTCTCCTCAAGCCCCTCTGCGGGAACCCTGGCTGCCGCCATCCTGAGGCTGCGAATCCTGAGACTCCAAACTCAACCACCTCCAGAGAGGCCAGCATCCAGCCTTCATCAACTACGACCAGCCAAGGCTATGTTTTACCAGAAAGCAAAATCATGCCAAATACCGTTTTTTTCTTTGGTAGTGGAATTGATGTTAGGATGCATGAAACCGAAATTGCGATGTTAGGATGCATGAAACCGAAATTGCAAGTTTCTTTGCTAGATATGGTTCAGTAAAATAAGTGAAGATAATCACGGCCTGAACTGGTGTGTCCAAAGGCTATGGATTTGTTTCATTTTATAATGACATGGATGTGCAGAAGATAGTAGAATCACAGATAAATTTCCATGGTAAAAAGCTGAAACTGGGGGCTTCCCTGGTGGCGCAGTGGTTGAGAGACCGCCTGCCAATGCAGGGGACGCGGGTTCGAGCCCCGGTCCGGGAAGATCCCACATGCCGCGGAGCGGCTGGGCCCCGTGAGCCACGGCCGCTGAGCCTGCGCGTCCGGAGCCTGTGCTCCGCAACGGGAGAGGCCACAACAGTGAGAGGCCCGCGTACCGCAAAAAAAAAAAAAAAAAAAAAAAAAAAAAAAAAAAACAGAAAAAAAAAGCTGAAACTGGGCCCTGCAATCAGGAAACAAAATGTAAGTGTTTATCATGTACAGCTACGTCCTTTGGTTTTTAATCCTCCTCCTCCACCACAGTTTCAGTGTAAACCAAGCCCTGGAGTAATCCCAACACTGAAACTTACATGCAGCCTCCAACCACGATGAATCAGTATGTTCAGGCTTATCCTCCTTATCCAAATTCACCAGTTCAGGTTATGACCGGATATCAGCTGTGGGTTTATAATTATCAGATGCCACCTCAGTGGCCTACTGGAGAACAAAGGAGTTACGTTATTCCTCTGGATTATACAGCTGTTAACTACCACTGTCATGAAGTTGATGCAGGAGCTGAAGTTCTGCCAAGTGAATGCTCAATTCATGAAGCTACTCCATCCTCCGGAAATGGCCCACAAAAGAAATCTGTGGGCTGAAGCATACAGACGGTGGAAGCGTGTCTATTTAATCCAGAGAACAGACTGAGAAACTCCCTCGTTACTCAAGATGACTACTTCAACGATAAGAGTTCATCACTTTAGAAGAAGTTGGGCAGTGCTTAAGTCTGTTTGATCTTCTCTGCTGACCTTCTAGTCTCATAGGGAGTTGCAGGTTTTGAACAGTAAGAAGAGACTGAAAGTTTTTCAACTATTACAGAAATTTAATTCTGAATTTTGATAAATCACACTCAGACTTTTCTATACAAGTTATATTAGATTGCCTAGTTTTATTTTACAGTGAAACTGTTTTTCATTAGACATTTACTTAGAAACTGATTCTGTGTTCAATATATAGTTAAAAGTTAAAAAATAACCGATACTGAAAGGAATAACTTTAAGATTTATCTGTAAGGATTTTTTTAAATTGACATTTTAAGAGTTTAAAAGCAAATGCTGGGGCTTCCCTGGTGGCGCAGTGGTTGAGAGTCCGCCTGGCGATGCGGGGGATACGGGTTCGTGCCCCGGTCCGGGAAGATCCCACATGCCGCGGAGCGGCTGGGCCCGTGAGCCATGGCCGCTGAGCCTGCGCATCCGGAGCCTGTGCCCCGCAACGGGAGAGGCCACAACAGTGAGAGGCCCGCATACCACACACACACACACACAAAAAAAAAAAAAAAAAAAAAAAAAAAGCAAATGCTGATTTGCAAAAAAAAATTGTTTTAGAAAACCTATTTTGAAAGGTCAGAATTTTGATAGTTTAAATACAAGCACTTCACTTCTCCAACAACTACCTGTGAACAGTACAATATCTATGATGTTGTGCTTTTATGATTTGTCCAGAAATTTACCACAAAAGCAGAGTTTTTAAAACTGCATATTTAATCAGTGGAACTCAGTATATAGTTAGCTTTATTGAAGTCTTCCTTATCTAAACCCAGTAAAACAGATTCCAAACAAACAGTCCAATCAGTGGGTCTTACATTTATTAGTTCAAAATATTTTATCTTATCTAGAATCCACACATAGAGATATCCGATTGGGATGGTAATTAGGATAATTAAATTCTGGGCTTAATTTTTTTTAAAGACTCCAAAGCAAACTAAACTTTATTAAGTACATAAGCTTCTTGATAAGTTACCATTCTCCTTTTTTTCTTTAGTTTTTTTTTTTCCCTTGAAATGCTAAACTGAATGGCTGTATCTTAAATTGTGCAAAATATTGGTATTAAAGAAGGCTGATACTTTTTTTGGGGGGGGCTGTGTTGGGTCTTCGTTGCTGTGCACGGGCTTTCTCTAGTTGAGGTGAGCAGAGGCTAGTCTTCGTTGCGGTGCGTGGGCATCTCATTGTGGTGGCTTCTTGTTGCGGAGCACGGGCTCTAGGCACACGGACTTCAGTAGCTGTGGCTCACAGCCTCAGTAGTTGTGGCGCATGGGCTTAGCTGCTCCACGGCATGTGGGATCTTCCCGGACCAGGGCTCGAACCCGTTTCTCCTGCGTTGGCAGGCAGATTCTTAACGACTATGTCACCAGGCAAGCCCTGAAACTTTTAAAAATGTCACTTAAAAGTTACTCAGAGGGCTTCCCTGGTGGCGCAGTGGTTGAGAGTCCGCCTGCCGATGCAGGGGACGCGGGTTCGCGCCCCGGTCCGGGAAGATCCCACATGCCCCGGAACGGCAAAAAAAAAAAAAAAAAAAAAAAAAAAAAAAAAGTTACTCAGAGCACCTGAAAGGAATTGTTTCTATAAAAACATTAAAAAATTCGTTATTTGTTAAAGAACAGATACATTTTTATTTTTGTTTTTTAGCCTATTATATTTCCTTTTTTAAAGTAAAATATGTCCAGGAGAGTCAAGGAAGTTTTGGCATTTCTAAACCAAAAAAGTTGTTTAGCAATAAGCATATCCCCAAAAATATACTAGATTCAGAGTTAACAGTCCATTTTTAGATCAGCTAGGTTCCTTGTTAGACAGCGTAAACCGTGACAAATAACTAGAGATCCAGAGGCCATTTGCTGTACCCACAGCCTTGCTTTTCCAGTCTGTAGCACCATTCTTCCAGGAGGTTTGCTCCTAGAACAGGTGATGTGAAGAAGAGAAGTATCAGTATAAACAATTTGAGGGCTAAGCCTTGGAAAGGTAGCAATGGGATAATACCTTTCTAAGGGAAACACTTGTATCAGCATCATTTGACCTGCCATGGACGTGAGTTTAAAGTGGCTTCCTGGGCTTCCCTGGTGGTGCAGTGGTTGAGAGTCTGCCTGCTGATGCAGGGGACATGGGCTCGTGCCCCGGTCCGGGAGGATCCCACGTGCCGCGGAGCGGCTGGGCCCGTGAGCCATGGCCGCTGAGCCTGCGCCTCCGGAGCCTGTGCTCCGCAACCGGAGAGGCCACAACAGTGAGAGGCCCGCGTACCACAAAAAAACAAAAAACAAACAAACAAACAAAAAAAGTTGTATGTGTTGGTTATTAGTTTCCTGAATCAATAGTGGCCTTAATCTGGACTAAGATCTCATGTGTCTAATTTCCACCCATCTACTCTTGTCTTTTTCCCCTGCTGCCCACCCCCTGACTCTCTCCTTTTTCAGCAAGTGCAGTTCGAGCACAAACTATCTGCGGGGCGCCATGTTAGGCATGGTTACACCTAGAGGGTGTCCGTCCCTCGCTGAGCAGGTGCTCTACCGGGAGAGCTGCACCCCAGCATCTCTCTCCAGAATGTCACAGGGAGTGTCATCCCCGTTTTCACGAGGGACCAAGGGCATCCAGAGAACATAGTGATGAACTGGGATGGATGGGGGTGCTCAGAGCATTAGGAAGGGTTTTCCAAAAGGAAGTGAAATTTATGCTGAGACTTGCCAGATGAGAACATTTCAAAGATAAAAGAGAGATGAAGAATGAGCCACTAGGTGACCCTCCAGGGGATGTTCTGTGAGAGGCCTGAATGCTGAGTGGAGGGTGGCTGGGAGGGGCAGGACGTGGGGGTGGGAAAGCGGGCTGGGCCTCGGGGGAGGAACCTCTGTCTGTGCTCCGTGTGGCCACGAGAGTGACAAGTTAGGCGTCACGTGGGCAGAGAAGCACGGTTCAGAATCACCACCCTGGGCCCCTGTGTCCTATGTAACGGTCCTTGAACGTGAAAATATTCAGAAGTACTGAAGCTGTGGGGAAAGACACAAAAGGGCTTTTTACCAGAGGGAGAAAAAAAAAAAAAACCTTTCTGTTTGCCTGCCTTTATTCTCAAATGTTCAGGGAAAGCCCAGAAAAGACCTCAGGGAAAAAAATTCTTTTCCTGTTTTTTCCTGGTCACTTTATTTCCTCTTATCACAGGCAATCAGGAAGCTGAGGAACCCTCTGGAAAGGGCTGGGTTACAGTTCTCCTTAATGGTAGGATGGGATGCTTTTCTCCGACAGGACTGCTATCGCACTGCCACCCAACCCTGCTCTCCTCCACCCTCATGTTCACGCACAGAAGCTCTAACATTCAGATTCCTGGCCCCGGACCCCCATGCGAGCCCTTAAGGAGGTCTGGGCTGGGGTCCAGGAATCCGTAGTTACACCAGCTCCTCAGATGATTTGCCCCCAAGGGTCTCCTGTGGAAAAACACCCAGACCTGGCGGAAGGTGGGAGGCGCCCGAACAGGGGTTGTAGAGAAGCTGTCTGGGGCTGAGGGGTGGAGAGGCATGCGGGGGCCACCCCTGACACTCAGGGTCTGCGGACTTTGTGGCTCCGTGACGGCCAAGCTGTGCTGGGTGACCGGGCCGGGTGATGCCAGGTCAGGGAAGGCGGCTGCAGGAGCCATGGACTCTGGTCTGGGGAAGACAGAGCAAGGCTGCCAGTCTGGGTTATCTAAAGGCCACCGGGGCCGGGGAGGAGACCGGTCGTAAATGTCCCCAGTCCTAACGCATGTGCATGCCAACAAAACAGACAGGAGGCGGATTAATTGCATGCTTGTCCAGAATTCACACGATTACGCTTAGAGCATTCACAGGATACTATCTCCGGGAAAAAAAGTCTTCACAAACTTTTGAAACCCCTCACAACATAGGTTCGTAAACAGTATGCACTCCTTCTACCTTAGAAAGGTCTGATTCAGACAGCTTTGTAAGTAGTCTCCCCTCCCACAAGGTCAGTGGAGGCTCTTTTACAATTTTTCCACTTTTCAAGCCCAACCTGACCCCACAGACTGCCTGACCAGACTCTCCCACCAGATCCACAGTCGGAGGGGAGGCCTGGTTCCCAGCTCTGCATGACAAAAGGCAGCTGCCCTTCCTCCCTGCAGCTAATAGGTCTCTTGAAAAAAGTCTCCCAATCCACATTCACCACTAGCTAATTGCTCAATTATTTTATTTCCCCAACAAAACTCTTCAGTCCGCCTGGAATCCACATTCAGGACTAGGAGTCTGTGTCCAGGAAGCCTCAGGGGTCTGGGGGACTTGCCCTCTGTCTGTCTGCCTCCCCTGCCCAGCCCAGACTCGACCCTGGATTGACTGAGTCCCCAACTTGCCTGGGGCTTATGGATGCTCCCAGCCAGCTTCAGGGGGTCCTGCAGGACCACGTGCTGGAAATAGTTTGAAGGCGTGGAAAGATTTGGGGCTGCGAATCGGAAGACCTGACTTTATGCAGGCCTCCATCATTATCTGTGTGAGCTTGGAGATGCTGTCACCTCTCTGGGCCTCAGTTTTCTTAGCTCTAAAAACCCGGGGGCAGGAGAATGGATTGGATGGTCCACTTCAGCCTTAAGCCCTCTGATTCTACAAAGTAGCCAGGAAAAGGCCAGGGATGGGGCACCTTGCTGGACAAGTCCTCTGAGGGTGACAAATGCTCCCAGGCTCTTGCGCCTTAAGGGAGATTGGGACGGATTCTCAATTTCCAAACCGTGGACCATCTGCCCAGGCACCAGTGGCCGTAGGAGCTCCCTGAACACCGGACCCCAGAAGCCCATCCACGAAGGCAGGACTGGTCCCGGTCAGTTCCAGTTCCCATGAAGGACTCAGTCTAGAGTCGGCTCCGTGCTGGGAGGCCAGCCCAGGAGCCCAGTGAGACACCTGGGAAAGGCAGAGAATCCGGCGGAGGAGGGTGCTTCCACTTTACTTTCTTATCTGAAAAACTAAGTTTCAGTTTAACTGGTCAGTTACCCCAGGTGCAGAAGCAGCTTCTGACCAAGGGGTACTCCCAGAAGTCCTCAGCCCTGAGGCATCTCCTCAGCGCACCGGCTGGTCAGGGAGCTGCAGCACAGGGGCCCTGCAAGGCCTCACCGTGAGCTTCCAGCCCCGGGGAGCTCCGGGGGGGGGGGGTCTAGATGTTGGGGGCCTGGAGAGGGGGCCTCGGCTTGCAAGGGCAGCCTGGGTGTTATATCCTTGGCACCGCCCTGGCCAGTGATAAGCCACATCTCTTCCTCTCACCCAGCAGTGAGGGTGGTGGACTACTGCATATTTATGGAACAACTTCCAGGGACTGAGGGCCACAAGTCCTGGGTCTCCTGTAAATGTGACACTTCTGCACCTTTTGGCCTGACTTAAGGCCCAAATGTTTGCATCAAGTAAGTCCTTTCCTTGCTAATCACTTGCAAAGAAAGGCAACAGCTCTCCTTTTGAAGAAGGCTACACTTTTCACAGGGAGAGCAGGAGGGTCCCCTCAGGCCGGACCCAGAGGTGGCGCCTTATATTTCAGGGGGTGTCGGAACAACGTGATATATGAACTCCAAGATGGGATTTGAATTCTGCCTTGTGAATTACACAAATGCTGAGGAAACAGAGGTGCAAGAGAAGGAAAGGGGAGCAGAGAAGCAGTCAAGGTCATGATTGTGTTGCCCCCTGAGAGGCTCCCAGCTCTCCCGCATCCATTACCCCTCCCACCCCGTTCAACTCTCAGGATTTCTGTATTTCCTCTTACCTTGTCCTGTGAGTGTGTTTGACAGAATCCTTGTTTCCTTCCCTTCCAATAACCCAAGCTCTGCCACTTACTAGCTGTATGACCTTGGGCAAGTCAGGTACCCAGTTTTATGCCTCAGTTTCTTCATCTATAAAATGGGAACAATCATGGCAAATTGTGAGGATAAAGAGTTAATGTACATAAAGCACTCAGAACAGTGTGCAGCCCATAAACAATATTAGCCATTATGATTATTATCAGCATTATTATTATTTCTCCCCTTCCTCAGATTCAAAGCCTCCCCCAACCTTACTACTAAAACCCAAGCAAATGCACACACGCAGGTATATGCATACATCTATCTATCTATCTATCTATCTATATATGTACGCACATAGGAGTATGGTGGCAATTTGTGCCCTCATCCGGGGGCAATTCCGCCCTCGAGCACCGGAAGGTTCTCTCTTCCTCTGCCTGGGACATGTGAGGAGCACAGAGGCAGGGGGATGGCATGAGAGACCTGTCAGTGACACAGCATACCCACAGAGGAGGCCAGAGTGCCCCCTGCTGGGAAAGGGCTCAGGGGTGCTCCCTGCGCACTGGGCGCCTCGGCCCCCAACCACTGTCCCCTTCCACCGTCATTGCTCACCTCCCATGTGACAGGACAGGGGGAGGTGAGGCTGTCTCATTTTTCGAAAGGCTTCCTCCTGCGACGCGGCGTTCTGACTTCACATCTGGAACATCTGCGGATGCTGGCACCTGCCTCCTAGGGCTGTTGTGAATACGCATTCAGGGCCCAGAACACTGCCTGGCACAGAGCGACACTCAGGAAACGACTGCTCTTCTTGTCATTGTCATTTTTAGAGAGGTGCCCCCGAGACTGCAAGAGCAGGCAGATGGTGACCAGAGCAAACCCTGTAGGGTGCTCACTACACCAGGCACTGCACCCAGCGTCTTACGCATGTAATCCATTCAATCTTCACACTAGCCCGTGAAGTAGACCTGTCATCGCCCCCTCCTTCAGAGGAGAAACTGAGACACTGAGAAGTTAGGGGACTTGTTAGCAGGTCAAATAGCCAGCGAGCAGCAGGCCCCCTACTTGAGCCCGGCCAGCCTCAAATGTGTGTTCGAGGAGGCACTGGGGGCTCCCACCCACGTGACTCTGGGCAGCTCTGTTGTTCTGAATCCGGGCATGACCTGGGCTCAGACTGCGCTGGTGCTGTGAGCCGGCGGCGGGCTGTGCAGAGGGCTCTCCAGCAGGATGCTGCACCAGAGGGCCTCCTCGCTGCAGTCCTGTGGTTGCAAAGACATTTGCAGAAATCGCTTCTCCTGGGACTGACAGAGAGCCGAGCTGCCAGCTTTCCTGTCCTGATAGCGTCTAGCTTCCTTCTGTCACGGGGAGGACAGGGTCACCTGAGGGACTGTGGCGATGAGTGGGAGGGGGCTTGCAGGGACTGGAGAACGGAGGGAGGCGACTCAAGGGGCTTCTGTGAAAGTGCCCTGAATGGGGCCTGGAGCAGAACAGGCAGGAGTGCAGAACACGTTCCCTCCTTCCTCTCAGTGAGCAAACCTAGACCCAGACTGGCCTGCAGGAAAGAGATTTAAGCAACCGGCTAAATGGGACACTCGTTTTCACAGAATAGGCTCGCCTTTTCATAGACTAGGACTGGGGTGGGGTCAGGGAAATTCAATAGGCACTAAAATTATTATTGAGCTGCCAGACAGCAGCGGTCAGAGGCCCCAGGCCCGTGTGGCATCCAGACAGCCCTTTGTGCCCTTTCTAGACAGCCCCCTCCTCGGGGCTCAGGGACCTGTCTGGCCGCTGAACTCCCAGGAGGTCCGAGGGGTGTGACCTCCCTCCCTCCTGGGCTCCCTCCCTCCCACCACCCAGGCCCAGCCCAGGCCTGGCTATAAAGCTGGCCCAGCCTGGCCCTCAGCACACCCAGCTGGGACCCTCCCCGAGCCTCCTCCGGGGACACGTCCTCTCTGCCCCTCCCTCTCCCGAGCAGCACCATGCGGCCCCTCTGGCTCTGCTGGGCGCTCTGGGCGCTGCCGCTGGCCGGCCCCGGGGCGGCCCTGAGCGAGGAGCGGGTCCTGGGCAGCCTGCTGCGGCAGCTGCGCCTCAGCGAGGCTCCCGTCCTGGACGAGGCCGATGTGGAGAGGCTCATCATCCCCGCGCACGTGAGGGCCCAGTACGTGGCCCTGCTGCAGCGCAGCCACGGGGCCCGCTCCCGGGGGAAGAGGTTCAGCCAGAACTTCCGAGGTGAGGCCCTCCCTCCCTGCTGCAGCCTGGTCCTCGCGGGGGGTGGGAGGGCCTGCTCTGGGGAGGGCACAGGGTCCACAGGGCGATGAGGAGGGACCATGGACTGTAAGGAAGGCTGGGCCCGGGTGCCTGGTCCCTTGTCTGCACCGAGGGCCCCACCCCTCGGGGCCAGCAGGAGCTGGACCAAAGCTAAGGCATCAGAGAAGATGAGGATGGAGAAGAGAAAGCAGAGCCAATGGGAGCGTGTGGGTGTGGCAAGAACCCTGGCGCAGTCTCAGGGAGCAACGTAGAGCCAAGGCTTCCGGGGTACCGTTTTCACATCGCCACTAGTAGCCTGACCTTGAGCAAATGGTTTTAGAATCATCTTTTTGCTTCTCTGTTTGTTCCTCCGGAGCACTGGTGTGACTGTAGCTGACCCATCTCCCAGCGCTGTGAATATTAAACTGCGTTATTGTGGATGAAAAGGTGTAGGGACAACACTGTAGTGTAACGCCCAGCTATTCAGCTGTCAGGGATGCAGCCATCCTGAGTCCTAACCAGCCTCTTACCTCCCTGGGCCTGGACTCACCTCCTCAGTGCCCAGAGCTAGACCCAAGGCCAGGTGCCCCCAGGGGGATCCTGATCTTCAGCACCTCAGCTGAGGTAGCCCTGTCAGCCCTGCCAGCCTTCCCGCTGGGCAGAGGTTGTTACAAACAAGGCCCAGACCCATAGGGGGATTTTCAGGTAACTGGGCTTGGCCCAGGGAGACAGAACAGGGGCTGGTCTCTCCCTGCCTGGCCACCGCCTCACTGGCCCTGCCACCCTCAGAGCTCCCCTGGTGCCCGGAGGGGCCCCGCTGACCCCGCTCGTGTCCCCAGAGGTGGCCGGCAGGTTCCTGGTGTCCGAGGCCTCCTCGCACCTGCTGGTGTTCGACATCGAGCAGCGGCTGCCGCCCCACAGCGAGCTGGTGCAGGCCGTGCTGCGCCTCTTCCAGGAGCCGGTCCCCAAGGCCGCGCTCCGCAGCCACGAGCGGCTCTTCCCGCGCAGCGACCGCGCCCGGGTCACCGTCCAGTGGCTGCACGTCCGCGACGACGGTTCCAACCGCACCTCCCTCATCGACTCCAGGTGGGGAGGTGGTGGCTGGGGTGTGGGGCGGGGGATGAGGAGGGGGGCTGGGCCCGGCGGGGAGGAGGGGTGGCCTGGGGGAGGAGGGGCGGTGCGGTCCCGGCAGGCCCCTGGGGGGGGAGGGGGGAGGGTGGGAGAGGGGCCCCCCCCCTGGGGCCACCCCAGCCGTCCCAGTCCCCACCCCTCAGCTCGGGCCTGTGTCTCCGTGCGGTGTCGCAGGCTGGTGTCCATCCACGAGAGCGGCTGGAAGGCCTTGGACGTGACGGATGCCGTGAACTTCTGGCAGCAGCTGCGCCGGCCCCGGCAGCCGCTGCTGCTGCAGGTGTCGGTGCAGAGGGAGCACCTGGGCCCGCTGGCCTCCAGCGCCCACAGGCTGGTCCGCTTCGCCTCGCAGGGGCCGTCGGGCGCCGGGCAGCGGGAGCCCCAGCTGGAGCTGCACACCCTGGACCTCAGGGATTACGGGTAGGTGTAGGGCCAGGACTCTAGTAGACTGGGTTGTCCAGGCCCACAGCGGCGGGGACCAGCCCCAGGATGCAAATGATTCCCCACTACATGTTAAGAGTTTCTAATGGTAGAAATTTTTATTATTCAAATATTTTATTGAAAATATATTCAGGGAATTCCCTGGCATCCCAGTGGTTAGAACTCCTCTCTTTCACTGCGGGCGGGGGGTGAGGGGGGGGCCGGTTCAGCCCTGGTCGGGGAGCTAAGTTCCGCAAGCCAACCGACTGGCAAAAACAAACAAACAAAACCAAAAACCGAAAACCAAAAACCAAAAAACTTCAGGTATTTTCAGCGAGCTTTGTGTTGTCATTGATACATATACATTATTGTAATCATTTGTTTTCACTCTACCCTTTTCCCTGATTAATTCTTTGAAAAATATTAGCATTAGTGGTTACTAAGGTTGAACAGCTTTCCTCTGGCATTAGTGAATTCTTTCTTCTTGGGACAAGTTAGCTATTTGGAGTGGATGGAGCTGTGTAGCAGGGTGATTAATAACAGGGCTTTGGAATCATACAGCCTGGGTCCATGTAGCTTTGCCTTCTACTGCTGCAGGAACTCTGGCATGTCAGTTAACACCTTTGGGTCTCTGTGTCCTCATGTGTAATAGGAATGATACTGGAACCTCTTCAAGGTTCATCTGGGGATTAAATGCAGGTAATATATGTAAAGTACTTAGTTCAGTGCCTAGCATAATAGGAAACCTTTAGTGAACAGTAACTGATTTATAATTTGTTTTGGATATGTTTATTCATTCACCACTTATCACAAATAGCCAGCATTTTGAACATAACAAGAGATGGACCATAAATCTTCCTCCAGATGCCCCACTAAGCCCCGCCCTGGGCCCCCTGACCTCTGCCCTCCCAGCTGACCTCTGACTCTGCCTCTCCTTACCCCATACAGAGCTCAGGGAAACTGTGATCCTAAGGCACCAGTGACCGAGGGCACCCGCTGCTGCCGCCGGGAGGTGTACATTGACCTGCAGGGGATGAAGTGGGCTGAGAACTGGGTCCTGGAGCCCCCGGGCTTCCTGGCCTATGAGTGTGTGGGCACCTGCCAGCAGCCCCCAGAGCCCCTGACCTTCAAGTGGCCATTTCTGGGGCCGAGACAGTGCGTCGCCTCAGAGACGACCTCTCTGCCTGTGATTGTCAGCATCCCGGAGGGAGGCCAGCCCAGGCCCCAGGTGGTCAGCTTGCCCAACATGAGGGTGCAGAAGTGCAGCTGTGCCTCGGACGGGGCGCCTGTACCAAGGAAGCTGGAGCCGTAGGTGTGGGGTGCAGCCATGGAGGGCTCTGACTAGACACGTGCGCAAAGCAGGTCTTAACATAGGTCTTAATTTTCTACTTAGCAAGTTACCCCTGCCCCAATTGAGTGCCCCTATTTTACCTTTCTCGTGTGTTCTTTCATTTCTTGCTCTCCTGTCCGTCACCCACCCTAAGCACTTACATGAGTAATTAATGCAACCCGATTGCAGAGCTGTAGAAGGAAA
Organism: Kogia breviceps; assembly: GCF_026419965.1. Classification (NCBI taxonomy): domain Eukaryota; kingdom Metazoa; phylum Chordata; class Mammalia; order Artiodactyla; family Physeteridae; genus Kogia; species Kogia breviceps. The sequence continues at coordinate 22,570,422 of NC_081310.1, read as the reverse complement.
TCCCAGCCTACTTGTTAAAGGATATTAGCTGAGCAGGGACAGATTGTCAGCTAGGAGCTTCTGTTCTCTAGCAGATTCTCAACCAAGTACGGGACAACCGACCCTACAATGAGAAGTGGGAGAATAGACTGATTTACTCTATTATATGATGAATTAAAACAAAACAAAAAATCCCTCTGTTTCCCCTAGGTAGGGAGGAGGTCTAAAAAGAACCCCCATTCACCAAACTGTTGATCTACTCTGGGCTTTTGTACATATACTTGGGTCCCCAGTCCCCCGAGAGAGTGCTAGAAGGGAGGATGAAGGGCTTTAGGCTAGGGGCAGTGGACGGGGTATCAGGACACCTGGTTTCTGGATCTAATAGGGCCATAAACTGTGACCTGAAACAAATGCAGAAGGCGTTGGGCCACCATTTCCTTTTAAAAAGGAGGATTTGGGATTCAGCTCTAGGACTTCATTGCTCTGGGGATCAGACAGCCCTAAACTCACCCACTCCTCTACTTCTCCAGACACAGAGCATTGCCTGTGCATATTCAGGTTATTTCCCCCACTGTTTTAGAGAACTTATCACCAGAACCCACATGTATTTACGTGTTTTTTTTTTTTAACTTAGCAAAAAGGGAACAATCGAATGTAGATAATCTGCTGAAATTAAAGTGATGTTTCACTCTGTGTCTTTGTATTTAATTTCTAGTGTCCTTTACGTAGGAGAGAGGGAGCTATAATGGGGAATGAGAGCGACATAATGATCTGAAGAATGGGCGTGACCAAGGTCCCCCAACCCCTAGGTGGCACTGAAGACTGTAATAACGGTTTAGATTCTGCTTTTATTTGTAATATTTATATCCCTCCAACTCTCATTCCAAAAATAGTATTGTAAACAATCACTCATATATGCCATCTCCTTAGAAAGCACTTTAACCTTTGCAATAGTGGTTCTGGGGACAGGGCAGGCAAGCGAATGTTTACTGAGCATTCACTCTGAACCTGGGATCTGTGCTAGGCAACCTCATATACATTATATGACTTAATTCTTGCAACTACTCCTTGAGGTAGGTATGACTATTCCCATTTTTCAGATGAAGAAATCAAGGCTGAGGCAATGCAAATCTATGGGGTAGAGATCAGCATGCCCCATGCTCTGCTGATGACACAGGCATTAGTTAACATGTCATTTGGAAGCTGCCACATCTGGCAACTCCCCTACATTTACCTTTCCTGCTCAGCGGGGTTTCCTTATGCCTGACTTATTGAAGTTCATGGATTTTCTATTTTGCTGTACAAAGCTAATTAATAGCAACTGAATAGCAAAGGGGAAAAGGAGCTAGTCTATGGACAGCCAGGACTTGAGGACTTGGCAGGAATATTGTTGCAGATGGGGAGAGAAGGTTTGTCTCTGACTTGTAAATGGCTATCTTACCTCTATAAGACATCAAAATGAAGAACTGCCGCTCGGCATGTTGTGAGTACCAGGGCATACAGTCGCTTTCTCTACAAGAAGGATATCAAAATCATCTAAAGAATTCTACCAGCTTCTCAGTGACGTATCTCTAGCTCTAAAAGGTCTGTGGACTCCCAACCAGTCACATGCAATCAGTGGCAAGGATGGGCCTGCTCACATCATCCCATGTGAGCTAAAAATATCTAGGAAATCGGCTTCATTTCAAAATGTAAGGATGTGCTCATCAGCACAGGGAGACAATGTGGTAGACAAAATGTTCTCCCCAAATACGTCCATGCCCCGCAATCCTTAGAAACTGTGACTATGTTCTGTTACATGGCAAAGGGACTTTGCAAATGTAATTAAGTTTACAGACCTTAAAATAGGGAGATTGGTTTGGATTATGGAGGTGCACCCGATCTAATCACATGAAAGCAGAGAACTCTCTCCAGCTGGAGGCAGAAGGGGAGGTCAAAGAGATTCAAAGCTTGAGAAGGACTCAATCTGCCATTGCCGGTTTGAAGATGAAAAGGACCATGAGCCAGGGAACGTAAGTAACTTCTAGAAGGTGTGAATGACCCTCAGCTGACAGCCAGCAAGGAAAAGGGACCTCAGTCCTACAGCCACATGGAACCAAATTCTTCCAACAACCTGAACGAGACTGGATGCCGATTTCCCCCCAGAACCTCCAGATAAGAACCCAGATCAGTTGACACCTTGATTTGGCACACAGAAGCCAGTTGGGCCCACTCAGATTTCTGACCCACAGAATGTGAGATAACAAATCCGTTTTGTTTTAAGCTGCTAACTTTGTGGTGAATTCTTATGGCAGCAGCAGAAAACTAATACAGTGAACCAAATCCCATTAGAAGTGAGCTGTAATTTTTTTTCCACTGAATAGATAAAGTAACAACATTACAGATAATTTTGAATGAAGTGAAAACCACCCATAATCCCACCATCCTAAAACAAAATTGTTTCAGTTTTTTTAGTTTTTGGGTTTTTTTTTGTGGTACGCAGGCCTCTCACTATTGTGGCTTCTCCCCTTGCGGAGCACAGGCTCCAGACGCGCAGGCTCAGCGGCCATGACTCACGGGCCCAGCCGCTCCACGGCATGTGGGATCTTCCCGGACCGAGGCACAAACCCGTGTCCCCTGCATCGGCAGGTGGACTCTCAACCACCGCGCCACCAGGGAAGCCCTGTTTCAGTTTTTGAATCTCTTGTTCATACACAACCTGACCTGTTTACATACAACATGAGTATGTACCTGTTTTAAAAAATCAAGGTTGGCTTCCCTGGTGGCGCAGTGGTTGAGAATCCACCTGCCGATGCAGGAGACACGGGTTCGTGCCCTGGTCCGGGAGGATCCCACATGCCGCGGAGCAACTAAGCCCGTGAGCCGTGGCCGCTGAGCCTGTGCGTCCGGAGCCTGTGCTCCGCAACGGGAGAGGCCACAACAGTGAGAGGCCCGCATACCGCAAAAAAAAAAAAAAAAAAATCAAGGTTAAGGGAATTCCCTGGCAGTCCAGTGGTTAGGTAGGACTCAGCGCTCTCACTGCCAAAGGCCCCAGGTTCGATCCCTGGTCGGGGAAAAAGCCCAATCCCGCAAGCCGCGTGGCATGGCCAAAAAAAAAAAAAAAAAAAAAAATCAAGGTTAAGGTGTGCCTTACCACATATGAAAAAGAGTTGTAGAGTCATATTCCAAAAGAGTCACATTGATTCTCTTTAGGTGGTGGGATTAAAGGCAGTGTTCATTTTTCCATTTGATCTAATTTCTAATTGTTCTACAATAAACATGGATTATTGGTATAAGAACAACAACAACAAGGCAAATATGCATGCAAAGTGTGACTGCCTGGAGATTCCTATATCAGGAAGGACTAGGAGGGAAGGGGACGTGCCATCTGACTGGCTGGCAGCAGCTTAGGATTTGCCCTCATTCCCCGGATCATCTCCATTCTTAGGAAGATGAGCCTGCTATCCAGAGACAGACCAGGAAGGATGTCCTTGAGAGTGAAGACCCTGGACAAGTGAAGGCAGAAATGAAGCACTGTCCACTTTGTTGGGACAGCTGGAGGTGAAGAGGCGGCAGGACCGTGGGGTGGGGGGGTGAGAAGGGAGGAAGGGCAGGAACAGCTCAACCCATCTGACTGGTAGATGGGAGGATCAGAGAGGAGAGGAGTGAGGTGGGCACTCCTGGAAGCTTAGTGAACTCCCTATTGTTTTCTGGACTTCTCTGTCTGTTCAGATCGAGTAAAGTGATAGAGTAGCCACCCAAGAAGACAGGTGCCAGAGAAGGAGAGTATATGTCCATGGCAGAATGGCAGCACCAGGCTTCCTGAGGGTATGTCCTAAGTGGCTGGGTGGGGAGGATGGGTCTTTTCTCATCTCATCTCATCTCATCCATCCAACACTTGTACCCAAAGGAACTTCACAGGCATCAAACGTCATGGCCGTGGGAGCCACAGCAGGGGCCACTGCGCAGATGAAATGAGCCTTTAGAGCCAGCAAGGTCATTACAAGAAAATGAAATGGGATTGCCTACAATTAAAATATACATTTAAAACTTTGTACGCATAAACTTTAAACTTTGGAGATGAAAAAAAAAAAAAGATCACAAAGTACCACAAAAAATAGCCAGTTTCTGGTCAGGAGTTCACATGTTCAAGCTTAGTCAGGAGGACCAAGTCCTTTGGCTGCTCCCTGTCTTACGGGGCCTGCCGTGGCTGGGAATCAAGCCAGCACTGGGGGCCACCAACTCGGCCTCCTTTCCCAGGCTCTCCAGTCCTCCTCATATTTCACCTCCACTCCTGGAGGCTGAGGCAGAAGTTACCAAGGCAACCAGGTAAGGGATGGATGTGTGTAAGGGGACTGACAGGTGTGAGATACTGGTGTGTCCTACACCTCACCCCACTCCAACACTCACATACTCACGCACACACACACACACTCAGTGCACAACCTTTTGTACTGCAGGTCAGAGCCAGACAGCCAGGGGGCCCTGTAGCCTCCCAGTGGACCATGGGGAACCCGAGCATCCCCCAGAAGCACAGGCAGCGTTAGAAAGTTCTGGTTCCAGTCCCCAAGGTCCTCGTGATGTAGGTTCTCCTCCTGGTTAATGTGCTCCTCGGCACCTTTCCTAAGGGCTGTGTCGTAAGTCCCCCTCTTCCTTCAGCTAGTTTGAGCTGTAGGGCTTCTGGTGTCAGAGCCCACGCTGGTTGACAATTAGGCTGGGCTGCAACATGGCCACTATGGGAAGCATTTAAGGCTTCTACACACAGAACCCTGAGAGCTCAGTTTCAGGGATCCAGGCTAAGGAAATAGTCAAAGAGTTAGGCAAAGACTTTCTCACAGTAGTATGAACAATAATTTTTAAAATGGATATAGGTTTTATGAAGATAAGGACTTTTGTCTGTTATGTTTTCTGTGGCTGGATCCCCAGAAACTGGCTCAATAAATATATATTGAATGAATTAATAAACCTAATGCTGATCTTTGAGAGCATGGCTAAATTAGTACAGTGCATCCATTTAATGGAACGCTAAGTAGTCACTAAAATCTTGTTTTAAATAACTTTTCAGTGACATTGGAAAATATTTATTGTATATCTAGTATAGAAATTTCAAAACCACATGTATATCACTTATTTCCAATGATGGAAAAGGTATGTATGCATACAAAACAGTGTGTAAGGAAACACACACAAAAATGTCTGCAGAAAATGATCCTTAGGAAGTATGGCTATGGGTGATTTTGACTTTTACTTTTTTTGTATTTTCTAAATTTTTTCTCAATATACATGTATTACTTTCCTAATCAGAGAAGGTTATAGCAATGTAATTTTGCTTCATAGTAAATATTTGGTCCTCACTTTTTAAAAATTAATTTTTGGCTGTGTTGGGTCTTCCTTAATGACAGAGGAAGGGGGGGCTGCTCTTCATTGTGGTGCGTGGACTTCTCATTGTTGTGGCTTCAGTAGTTGTGGCTCGCGGGCTCAGTAGTCATGGCCCGTGGGCTCTAGGCGCGCGGCTTCAATAGTTGTGGCGCACTGGCCTAGATGCTCCACAGCATGTGGGCATGTGGGATCTTCCAGGACCAGGGATCCAACCGGTGTCCCCTGCATTGTCAGGCGGATTCTTAACCACTGCAACACCAGGGGAGTCCCTGGTCCTCACTTTTAAGAGTCCAGAAACTCAAGAACCAGGGACTTGTCCTCCTGGACGTGATCAACTAGAGGAACTTTGCAGAAAGCATCCCGCTGCTGGGGTTTGGGGTGTGGATTATACGGAAAGGCCTGTAGGAAGCCTGAGAGAGGCGGTGGGGAACCAACGTCTGTTCTGAGACACCTCCTCTTGAGATGCCATCTCCTTCCTCTGTCACCTGTTCCCCGTAGTACTTATATTTACTACTGATGAAAACGTAAACATCACATCTGTGGAGCATTTTAAAGCAAGTGGCGGTGGTCGGGGTTACTTTAGTCAGGCTCTAAGGAGCCCATCATTTCCTAAACAGAGGAACTGACCCTATTCGCAATCTAGTTAATAAGACCAATCGCGTGAACCACGCAAGTTCAAGTGAGTAACCGCGGCTGCCCCGCCGCCTCCCCGCGGGGGCCGGGAGGGAACGGGCGGCAGCCGGGTGCCTCCCAGCTCCAACCCGGGCGCACCGAGGCGCCTGGCTCGGAGCCCACAGGTCCCCAAGCTCCTGTCTGAAGCCCCACCAAGAGAGTCACATTCGTCCCCTCAAATCAGCAACCTGGAGAGCTCCTCTTGCCCTCGAGGTGCGGCTCATGGCCAGCACCAGGAATAACATTAGCCAGACCTCTGCCCGGCCTCAGCCCTGAGACCCACGCAGCTTCCAACGGCTGGACTCCCCGGCGCGCAGGGATGGGGCCCACAAGAGGCGGAAATCCCGGCTTCGCGCGCCGCCTACGAGATTCCACCCGCCAGTCCCGTGCGCAGGAGGCGGGCACACGGCCTCGTCCAGGCCGAGGATTGGTCGCCCTGGGGGGGCGGAGACACTTGGGCCCCTGCGGCGCAGTCGGTGAGTGTAAGTGCGGAGGGGTGGTGGGTTTCGGCCCGGAAGCTGCGGGTAACTCCCGGGATTCGGCTCCGGGTCGCTGCGCGTGCTGGGCCCTCCGGTCTCCACTCTTCTTTTAGGGCACCTTTGAGCCGATTTCTGCGGCGGCCCGGCAGACGCAGATCCTGGAACCATGAGCGTGGGCTTCATTGGCGCTGGCCAGTTGGCCTGTGCCCTGGCGCGGGGCTTCACGGCCGCAGGTAAGCGCGTGGAGGCGGGAGGCGGATGTGCGGACGGTCCCCAGCCTACCCTGTGAACCGCCCTCCATCCACCCCACGAACGTGAATGAATGAAGAAAGGGGAATTTGTGTCTGCTGGGGTTGAGGAAACTCCTCTTAAGCAGCAAGAGAGTCATGCTTGCATAAGGGATTGAGCGGGGAGAAGGACACTAGCAGCCGTCTCCACAATGGTCAGAACGTCGTGGGTTTTGACTCTGCTTTCCCAGAGAACGCATGGGAACCGGCTGGGCCATGATCCCCAGTTGAAAAGCCCTGTCTTCTGCAGGCATCGTGTCGGCTCACAAGATAATAGCCAGCTCCCCGGACATGGACTTGCCCACAGTGTCCGCGCTCAGGGTAGGTGGGGCAGGGGGGTAACGGGAAGAGGGTGAAGGTCCAGGAGAAGGTTGGCCTGATGAGCTGAGCCCCTGTGCTGGTCCATGGTCGGCGCTGACGTACCCACTAGGAGCATCATAATCCTCCACCTTCCATGGGGCAGCTCAGGGTGGTGGGAGCACCCAGGCAGACAGACTTGGGTTCCAATCCAGATACTGGGGTGGTTAGAAGGTTAGTTGAGGTTTTATGTATGGAAAGCACCTGGCACATAGTAGGTATCCAATAAAATACTCACTTTTCTTCATCCACTGGCTAAGTGGCCTTACGGTACTTGGCTACTCTCAGACTCAGTTTCCTCATTTATAAAATGGAGACCACGATAGCCACTTAGCTGAATTATTCTGAGGCATAAAAGAGCGTGTTGGGAAAGACCCCGGCAGGTTAGTTGTTCTTCTGTCTAAAAAAAGAATATCCCAAGTCTTCACCCCAAACCTGAGCAGTGTGGGAGAGGATGTCTAATGAGGCGGGCAACAGGCAGTGTCTGTGCCTGGGATGGCTGATGTTACCAGCACTGGAGGGCCCTGCTTCTCAGTATGGAGTCTTAGAGAGATGGGTGTCCTCCAGCCCACCGCTGGACCACACAGAGACTGCACTCTGATGAACAAGTGTCTGGAGTTGGGATATGGCCTCGCTCCCGACCATTGGGACTACTAGCATTTCACCTTTCCCTTTGCCACTTTCCAGCCATGGAGACTTCTTACCTGGCAGAGGGGTGCCTTGGGTGCCAGAGAAGTGGTGGGGATGGGGGACAGCTATTTCCTGGTTGCCATGGGGAAGCTTGTCCGCGTCCAGCTCCTATGCTCGCTTGCCCGGTAGCAACATTGGAAAACTTCGTGCCGGTGGCAGTAGGGGCGGACCCTGAGGGGCTGGGGCAGGGAATTCCAGGCTTGTCGGGGGGTTCAGCTGCTCCTTGGGGGGCCCTGGGCCTAGTGAGGCTGCTGCACCCTGTGAGCCCAGTGGTCTCCTCCCGCAGAAGATGGGTGTGAACCTGACCCGGAGTAATAAGGAGACCGTGAGGCACAGTGATGTCCTGTTCCTAGCCGTGAAGCCACACATCATCCCCTTCATCCTGGACGAGATCGGGGCCGACGTTCAAGCCAGGCACATTGTGGTCTCCTGCGCGGCAGGCGTCACCATCAGCTCTGTCGAGAAGGTGCCCATCTCGGCCCTGGCAGTCCTGTGTGAGGGGAGGAGGGGTGGGTGCTAGTGGGACTGGCAACTCACTCGGCCCTCTGCCTTAACCCCAGAAGCTGATGGCCTTCCAGCCGGCCCCCAAGGTGATCCGCTGCATGACCAACACGCCCGTGTTGGTGCGAGAGGGCGCAACAGTGTACGCCACGGGCACCCACGCCCTGGTGGAGGATGGGCAGCTCCTGGAGCAGCTCATGAGCAGCGTGGGCTTCTGCACTGAGGTGGAGGAGGACCTGATTGACGCCGTCACAGGGCTCAGCGGCAGCGGGCCTGCCTATGTGAGGCCTTCATATACTTACGCAGCCTTCCGGGGACCCAGGGGTGCAAGATGGGCTGGCAGGCAGGCCTGGGCTGGGGCTGTCACCCACCTCTTGGGCAAGGCAGGCTGGTGGAGGAGGTCAACCCTTGGAGCTAGTTCCAGTCATCAGGAAAAGTAGACCCTAGGGCGTGCCCCTGAGTGCCTGCTGCCCCGGGGCTCAGTGAGTGTCTCCACAGGCGTTCATGGCCCTGGACGCGTTGGCCGACGGTGGGGTGAAGATGGGCCTGCCGCGGCGCCTGGCTGTCCGGCTGGGGGCCCAGGCCTTGCTGGTCAGTATCTTCGGCCTGCGTGTTCTGGACCACAGTGTGGGGATGGGGTTCTTAGGGGGTCACTGGGCCGGGGCAGGGCTTGGTTGGGAAGCTGGGATAAGGATTGGGGAGCAGCAGTGGGTGTGGAGAAGCTCATCTCAAGGGGCACCAGCAGTTTTCTGCTCTAATGCTTCCTTCCTGCCCTAGGGGGCTGCCAGGATGCTGCTGGACTCCGAGCAGCATCCAGGCCAGCTCAAGGACAACGTCTGCTCCCCGGGGGGGGCCACCATCCACGCCCTGCATGTCCTAGAGAGTGGGGGCTTCCGCTCCCTGCTCATCAACGCGGTTGAGGCCTCCTGCATCCAAACACGGTGGGTCTCTCTCCTCTGCCCAGGCCCCCTACTCCCAGCCAGCCCCAGTATGGGCTGCACACCGTCTTGCAGAATCTGCCATCTTTGGTCCCATTACCAGTGCTGGAGTCTGTGCTCTGTTAATAACCACGATTTATTAGACTTTGTTAGCTAAGGGTTTGCAGGCCTTCATTTAATTCTCACACAGTTCTGATAGCTGGGCTTAGCTTGATGAGCTAAGGAAGATGAGGAAGTCGAGGCTTAGAGATACAGCTTTCCCAAGGTCAAACAACTAGTAAGTGATGGAGGCAGGATTCGACCTCAAGTCTTTGACCTCCAGTCCTGTGATTTTTCCACACTCTCTCTCCCCATCTGATCACAGATAACACTTAAAGCTCTACCTCTATGTAGTAACCCCTACTCAGTTAAATAGCACTTCTAGGAAGCTTAGGGGAGTTTTTGGTTTGGGGTCCTAAGTTTGGCTGGTACCAAGTCAACAAGGGTTGGGGGTTAAGTGGATGGGGAAGCCTCGTGCAGCCCTGGCTCCTCCTTCAACCTTCTGGGGCTTTGTCTGCAGAGAGCTGCAGTCCATGGCCGACCAAGAAAAGATCTCCCCGGCTGCCCTCAAGAAGACCCTCCTGGACAGAGTGAAGCTGGACTCCCGCCCAGTGACCTCACTGACCCCCTCCAGCTCAGGGAAGCTCCTCACAAGAAGCCCAGTCCCAGGAGGCAAGAAGGACTAAGGCAGCCTCCGTCTGCCCTTCTCTCCGTGGCCGGAGCCCTCGGATGAGGGACGCTGTGCAGTGCAGGGGTAGGCTCAGTCAGTCTCCGGGTCCTTGTGATAAAACCTCCTTAAGTCTGTTCAGACCAAGCAGCACTAGTTTCCTCTCCTGTCTCGGGTTAGAAGGTGCTCTGAAGGGGTGGTTGATGCTGGAAACCAGATGCAGCCCTGCACACCTCACACGGTTACAGGAGAGAGAGGCTGCGACTCCAGTCAGAGCCCCAGCTCCATAGGGAGGTCTGGAGACCTTCAGCTGATGACCCCTTCAACTGGGGTCCTCCAGCTGGAGCCCAAGGCAGGGTCAGTTTGTTGCCAAGTCAAGGAGGTGAGAGGTACAAAACATGACAAGAGCTTTTCTCTTTGAATTGGTAAATGGAAAAGAAGCGAGGGACTTAGAATTATCACAGTTAATCAGAAATACACATATTAGACTGTGTTATATTTAACTCTTGCTTCAGAGGTATACCATTGAAAGTGTGTTATTCAGTGCTGCTAAGCTTAGCTGCTTTAATAAAGCTTTATTTTTTATTACCCTGCTTTTCTTATGCTTTATCTTAAGTCATCATTCTGGAGAACTCGAGGCTCTCTCCAGGTGCTCCAGCTTGGGGAGAGTACTGCCTAAAGGCAAGTAAGGATGAGAGGAAATAAGGGGCCAGGCCCTGAGAGCTGTAATGACACCCTGCTCCAGCCCGGCCCCTAGGGTCAGGGACAGGAGATTGTGTTCTAGGATGGGCCAAAGCTCAGGGCAGAGAAGAGCCAAGTGGCCTTGGTGGGGGGCTGGCCGCAGCCCAGACACAAAGGAGGAAGCTGCCTGCTTGTAGTGGGCCAGGCGCTAGCTACATCGGATCCAGACAGGTGCCCTCCGAGGGAGGAACTATTTTTTTTCTGACTTTATAGAAGACGCTGAGGCCTGAAGGAGATAAGCAGCTTACTCCGGTTGAGTTGTTCATCAGTCGTGGGGCCGTGTACACAGCTGGACTGAGCCTGCAGTCTCCCCGTGCAGGCCGTGTGCCTGGTGCTTGTCCCCACCAGCTCCTGCCTGTGGCACTGGCTTCAACATCAGCTCTGAGGTCACATCTTAGTTCCCATCACTTTCAACTAGGCGGCCTTGGAGAAGGTACTGAATATCTTGGACCTCAAGGTTACATCCCTAGAAATATGGAGGTCATGCTTCATCAAAGCGTTCTGGTGGGTATGAATTGAGATCGTGTGGAGTTGCTCAGCAGAACATCTAGAACATGTGGACCCTTGTGCCAGTGGAGCTCATCCTTCACCCTCCCCTGAGGAGGGAGGGCAGCTGGGCCCCAACTCCAGCGTATTCCTAGGGGGCCAAAGTGACAAGAGTACAACAATACTGAAAGCTGTCATCTTTAAGCCCTCATTATAGGGCAGCCCCTTTGCAAACCCTCTGCATAAAGTCTCATGGCCTTAGGAGCTGGGTATAATTAAGAGTAAGAGGTTAAGTAAGTGGCCCAAAAAGATGATAGACATTTCACCAAAGAAGATTTACAAATGGCAGATGAGATGCTCGACATCATTAGTTATGAGGGAAATGCAAACCAAAACCCAGTGAGATACCACTTCACACCCACTAGTGTGACTTCTAGTTAAAAATAAAAAGGATAATAGGGGCTTCCCTGGTGGCGCAGTGGTTGAGAGTCCGCCTGCTGATGCAGGAGACACGGGTTCGTGCCCTGGTCCGGGAAGATCCCGCATGCCGCGGAGCAGCTGGGCCCATGAGCCATGGCCGCTGAGCCTGCGCGTCCGGAGCCTGTGCTCCGCAATGGGAGAGGCCACGACAGTGGGAGGCCCGCGTACCGCAAAAAAAAAAAAAAAAAAAGGATAATAATGTTGGCAAGGATGTGGAGAAGTTAGAACCCTTCTGTATTGCTGGTAGGGATGTAAAATGGTGCAGCAACTCTGGAAAACAGTCTGTTAGTTCCTCAAAAGGTTAAACAGAGTTGCCATATGACCAGGCGATTCTCGTAGGTACCTACCCGAGAGAAACGAGAACAGATGTCCACACAAAAACTTGCCCGTGATTGTTTGCGGCAGCATGACTCAAAATAGCCAAGAAGTGAAAACAACCCAAATGTTGAAAAACTGGTGAAGGGATAAAATGTGTTATACCGGGCTTCCCTGGTGGCGCAGTGGTTGAGAGTCTGCCTGGAGATGCAGGGGACACGGGTTCATGCCCCGGTCCGGGAAGATTCCACATGCCGCGGAGCGGCTGGGCCCGTGAGCCATGGCCGCTGGGCCTGTGCTCCGCGGTGGGAGAGGCCGCAACAGTGAGAGGCCCGCGTACCGCAAAAAAAAAAAAAAGATGGATTTTATTCAGTAATAAAAAGGAAGTACTGACACATGGTACAACATATGAACCCCCAAAACATCATGTTAAGTGAAGGAAGTTGCTTGCAGAAGGCCACAAATTATATGATTTCATTTACATGAAATGTCCAGAAAATGCAACTCTGTAGAGATAGACGGGTTGCCTAGGGCTGGGGTGGGAATAGGAAGAGGACAGGGTTTCTTTTGGAGTGATGAAGTGATTTAAAATCAGATTATGGCAATGGTTGCACAACTCTGTACATAGTTATTGAATCGTAAACTTAAAGTGCATGAATTTTACGGTATGTAAGTTACACTTCATAAATCTTTAAAAAAAAAAGGAAATAGGCAGTTCCCTTGTGGCATAGTGATTAGAATTCTGGGCTTTCATTGCTGTGGCCTGAGTTCAATCCCTGGTTTAATTAGCTAGGAAGTGGTACCAGGACTCAAATCCAAGTCTGATACCAAACTCTGTCATTTCTGTACCTAGCCTGCTGGCAAGCTGTCTTAGGTGACAGGAGACTGTCCTTCATCTCCTCTCCTCCGCGCCCCTGCAAGTCCACCTCCTTCCCAGGCCTAAATCCACCAACATACATTTACTGAGGACCTACTAACTGCCAGGCCCCGGCTCATGCTTTGGTGTGTAAGTCTACCTGGCTCAGGTGAGTCCTCACCTGCTCAGGACCCTCTGCCCTTTGCTTCTGAGCTTCGACCAGGTGTGGTCAGGACTAGATTTCACCCAAGGTGGCTGCGGCCCCAGTCCTCCAGGGCGGAGGCGAAGAGGGCCACCCCTTGGAAATCAGTTCCCGTCGCCTTTCTGCGGGGCCTCAGGCCCGCCCTTCTCAGCTGCCTGCCTCCTCACAGGGCTGATGGGCTGGAGCTGCAGAGGACACCCCGGACAGAGGGTCTAGAGGCTGGGGCCCGAGCCACCAGGAAAGCCCGTGAATGCCTCCTGATGCCTTTTAGGAGTAAAAGCTGGTGTGAGAGGCTAGGGCAGCCTTCCCGAGAAGCACATGCGCAGCACTCCCTCTGCGCCAAGTGCCCTGTGAGGCCTGGGCGTGTCGCAGTCAGGAAGACTTGGTCCTTGTTCTGAGTTGCACAAGGGCTGAGGAAAGATGTGGACACAGAGAGGAGAAGTGGAAAACACGGGAAGGCAGAGGAAAAGGCAGCACGGAGATGGGTAAGAGTGAGGAAGGGTGCCAACTGACCCCCTGCCCGCCCTCCCCTACCCTCTGCTCCTCCACCTGGACTCTGGGGGCAGCCGAGCCTAGAGCAGGCACAGCTGTCATTTCATAACTGGCTTCACTCAGGACCCCCCCCCCAAACACTCCCTCATCTATTGCCTCAGTTTTGCCCTCCTGTGAAATGGGGGCACAGACCTCCAGCCCAAAAGTTAGCAATAGTTACTTTGGGGCAGTGGAATTGAGGCTGACTTCTCAGTTGATTTTCTTTCTCTGGTTATTTTGCTTTAGATTGTTGCTTGCAATAAGCAGTCACGATCTCCATAGTTAAAAGATTTTAAAATGTTTCCCCTCATCCCCACTGGCAGGCCGCCTGGGGCACAAACACACCCTTCTTCATCCTTGTCTGCAAGTGACCATTACTAAGCAGCACTCTGGGGAGGGACACCAGAGAGCCTGACTGTGCGTCTTCCCTCGCCTTCCGCGACAGTGACGGGCCTGTGATGCTGATGGCGTAGACAGGCCTTTCTGCACATCTAATCAAATACTTCAAGCCTTGACCTGTGCTCTGCTTTTACCAATCAACCAGAACATAGGCAGAATGGATATCGTGTCTACTTGAAATCAGTAGCGTTTTGAAAATGAAATGCACCTCTTTTCAAGGTCCAAGCCAGTGTGGATAGCTCGCTACCTTTATGTAAGAAAAGGAGGAAATACGAAATTGGATGAAGAAACTCTAGAAGGATACACAAGACACCAAGCAGGGGTACTTGTGGGGGGGACAGGGGGTAAGAGGCTGACGGGAACAGGGGCTGGAGTAACATCTCATTATAAACCTTTTTGTAATGTCCTGATTTAGGAATCACCAAATACATTCTGTAGACCTTCGGGGGGCTGCCAGGCTGCCCTGGCTGTGCGGTGCTCTAGCAGGACGCATTGCCCCAAGGCGGTCAGTCAGGGCTGGAGGGACCCGAGTGCCCTACTCTGGTCTCGTGCTGCATCCAGGAACACTCCGGGCGTGAGTGTGTCCTCCTTGGCAAAGGTGGACAGATGGGTGCTCTGGGCACAGCCTCTTCCTTCCACCTGGGCCCACCTTCTGTGTCACTGTGGGCAGGAGCCCAGCTGTGGGCTCCTGTGGAACCTGGGACTCCTCCCCAGTGACGCTGACCGCGTCGCGTGGTAATCTTCTGTTTTCCTGTCTGCTTCTGCCACCAACTTGGGTGCTTCCAGGTGTGGGGAACAGGCTGGTTGTGGGCCATCCCTCCTGGTCCTCATGCTTGACACCCAGTAAACGCAGCTGAATGAATGCATACAGTCATGAGTGAATGAATGACAACTCTTCTGCTTAAATGTCAGTTGGGGCTCTTCCTTGCTTTTCCTCGAGAAGCTTCTGGTTTACTGGTGAGAAAGCACTGTGCAGCTCCCAGCCTGACCCTCAACTGTTGAGTTCTGACTCTTTTATTCAATCAGCCAGTGTTTGCTGAGCACTTCTGAGATGCTGTGCTCGTGCTAGATTGGCTGGGATGTGGGGAACTCTTAGTGAATTTATATCCTGGCCACTCTGTCTTGGGGGCACCTCTATTAGTGCACCCTGTCCCTCCCTCAGGGCTGCCTGAGAGCTTTTTCAGCATGTGGACACCTCAAAACCATCTGTAATTTCATACAGCTCTGGGGTTCCTTAGGTAAGAGGGAAGCACCTCAGGAATGTTTAGGTAAAATGGGATTGGGATGGAAATCAATTTCATAACAGCTTTCAATTTTAGAAGGGGTTACATGGATAAGTGTTCGCTCTTCCTTGAAGATTAAAAACAACCAGGAATGCACTCGGTGGGCTGGAGCAGCAATATATTTGGTTAGACATCAGAGACTTTTCCTGTCAATCAAGATACGTCGATAGTGGTGACCTGGAGAAGCTGAGAAACCCCAGCACCTCTCAGTTACTGGTCACCCTGAATTGTAAGACCTGAATATTGAACTGGAATTTCACTTGTGGTATGTTTTCAATTACATCACAGTAAAGATTGTTTTCCTTCTGCCAGCTTGGTTAATGCATTTCTGGTAACAGAAAGAACAAAGGTCTGGGTTCTAATCTTCACTAGCCAGGTGACCTCGTGCAAGTCATTCATCTGCTTTGGTTTCAATTTATTATTATTACATTAAAATGGAACAATAATAATAATTGCATGTGCTTCTCCCAGGGTGGTCTTTGCTTTGGGTAAAGCCTTAGTGAAGGCTGAGTCACCTCGCAGCCTGGTGGCACCTCGGCAGATGACAGCGTTGCCCGGACACAGTGGTGTGTCCCCCGCCCCTCTCCCCTCGCCTCCCCCCACCCCGGTCTCCCTCCCCTCCCCCCCCCACCCCTTTCTGCAATCCCACACCGCAAGGTTTCCTCTTTCCTGAGATGGGAAAGCCTGGCCGACATTCCTTGTCAAGCAGCTTCTCATTTATAACCTAAAACATAGAAACTTCCTTAATACACTGACATGTATTTTCTTCCTAAGTGCCAGGCACAATATTATATATGCAATAATATACATGATCTCATTGAATCTTTAATTGAGTAATTATGATGTAGTTATTATTTCCCCATTTTACTGATGGGAACGCCGAGTTTGGGAGATGTTAGGAACAGAGCCAATGAAGGGAGAAGCCTGGGTGCTAGAAACCAAGACTCTTTCTCTGAAGCACTGAATGTCCTACCTCAGGCGGGCATGGCCGCCCTCCTCACTGCTCTAACTGAGGGGCCCTCCTGCCGGAACACAAGGAACGACCGGAAAACTAGGCTGAGGGGGGATGCAAACGGGGGATGTGCAGGGGTCCCTGGCGGGTGCCCAGGAAGCAGACCCAGAACACAGGCGGGGTCAGGACTGGCCTCATTCCAGCCTTCAGCGGGGGTAGGGACCTTTCTTTGCGGGTACCAAGCCACGGGAAAGCCACTCAGAGAAGTAGATATTTTAATTATTTTTTCATTTTAGTATGGAAGCAAATATAACCATCATTTTGAATGAAGAGAAAGGAATGAGAAATGAGTATTTACGCACCGTCTTTTCCAACGCCATTGCCCACATCTCCCCCCAAAGGCTCCCCTTGCCCTACACACATGGGCCTGTCTCTGCTGAACCCCGTGCCCCCACGGTCTTGCTCACTCCATCCCTCTATTGCCTCCCCTCTCCTCAGCCCTCTGCCCCAGCCCTTCACTGGTCCTTAGCATCCTGGACCTCACTCTGGTGGTAATTTCCTTATGATCGCAGTAATTTGCTGTCGCCCATCACATCCCATAGGATTCTCACAAGATCTTGGGAAGCAACCCCGTTGCACACAGGAAGAGCTAAAGCAACCGGGGGCCTTGGGTCCCAGCTTTCGGATTCCAAGTCCTCTTTCCGGTTTCCCCCACTCATTTCACAGATGGGTTCTCAGCGACAGTAGGTGGCTCCTCAAAATACCCTTTACACAGTAGGCCCCGAGGAAAGCTTGTCCTGGCTGCCCGGGCCAGTCAGGCCCCCACGGCTCAGCTGCAGAGGAAAGGCTCCCTCGCGCCACTAGAGGGCGCCAGGCGCCAGCCGCTGAGCACCCAGGCCGCCTGATTCCGGTTGCAACACGCGGAACACCTGTGCCCCGCGTAGAAACTCAGAAACACGGATCCAGCTCGGTGCCCCGCGTAGAAACTCAGAAACACGGATCCAGCTCGGTGCCCCGCGTAGAAACTCAGAAACACGGATCCAGCTCGGTGCCCCGCGTAGAAACTCAGAAACACGGATCCAGCTCGGTGCCCCGCGTGCCAGCTGCAGCAGGTGATTTCATGTATTCACATAACAAAGCAGCTTAGTGTTGGTTACAGAGGGAAGCACTTGAATCATC
This sequence comes from Kogia breviceps, assembly GCF_026419965.1. Lineage (NCBI taxonomy): Eukaryota > Metazoa > Chordata > Mammalia > Artiodactyla > Physeteridae > Kogia > Kogia breviceps. The sequence continues at coordinate 22,553,031 of NC_081310.1, read as the reverse complement.
TTTCCCTGAGCAGCCTTTGCCCTCTTCGCCTCAGCATCGTCATCCCTGGTGGGAAAAGCGGGACACCTGACTGCCCACACCGGGTTCCCTCCCCTGGGCATCCCGGGCTGAGGGAGAGGAGCCTTCTCGAGGGCCCCTGTGTCCAGGCTTCTCATAGGTCATCTCAGTCGATACACACCAGCCTTGCTCAAGAAGCCTCGAATAAATAAGGACCAGGGATATAATGTACCACATGATAAAGGTAACACTGCTGTATGTTATAAATGAAAGTTGAGAGTCCTAAGAGTTATCATCACACGGAAAAATGTTTTTCCTATTTCTTTAATATATTTAATATTTATATGCGGTGATGATGTTCACTAAGCCTACTGTAATCGTTTCATGATATATGTAAGTCGAATCTTTACACTATACACCTGAAACTTACACAGTGCTATATGCCAATTATATCTCAATAAAACTGGGGAGAAAAACAAGCGGCCTTGAGTCAGATCCTTTAGCGGTCCTGTGACCCTGGGCAAGTTACTTACCCTCCAGGCACTTATCTGCTGCATAAGGATGATAACAGTCCCCACCTTGAAGGGTTGAGATGAGGATTAAATGAGATAAAGGTCTGGGCTTGGTGTCTGGAAGGAGGTGAGTGCTAATGACTGGAGGTGCTGTTGTTTTTACTATAATTGTTCAGGAACCTGAAGCTCAGAGAAGTTAAGCAGGAGGACAGGTCCAAGAGCCAGGGCCTGGTGTAGCCAGAGTCAGGCTCAGGTCTGGGTTGTGTGCATGGCCCCTGTTCCCTGGGCACCACTGACTCCAGACCTGGTTCTCAAACCAGTTGGTCACCTGCCTTTTGAACTAAGGGAAATGTAGAGGAAACTAGCATTTTAAAATTTCCATTTCCAATTTTATTACTCTTTTTTTTTTTTTTTTTTTTTTTTTTTTTTTTGCGGTACGCGGGCCTCTCACTGTTGTGGCCTCTCCCATTGCGGAGCACAGGCTCCAGACGCACAGGCTCAGCGGCCATGGCTCACGGGCCCAGCCGCTCCACGGCCTGTGGGATCTTCCCGGACCAGGGCACGAACCCATGTCCCCTGCATCGGCAGGCGGACTCTCAACCGCTGCGCCACCAGGGAAGCCCCCAGTTTTATTACTCTGGAATCTCCAAAATCTGGGCCCCAGACTCACCCATATGCCCTCCACTGCTTTTGCTTATCCCCTTTCCTGCACTGGAAATGACTTCTCCCTCTCTTTTCTCTTCTCTAAATGTGGCAGATCCTCATCTCCCACTAAAACCTCAGAATCAGAGATTCCAAGCCTCAGCCAGTGTGGGAGCCACTGCCCAGCACTTCACAAATGGTTGTTGAATTGAGCTGATTGTGGCCACAGCCAACGTTCCCGGGTATCCATGGAGATAGACCAGAAAAAAGATGACGACCAGAGAAGAATAGCTACATGACCACCAGTCAACACGTATTCACTTAGAGCGTATTATGGGCACATGAAATGCAAATCATTCAGGTACCAGGACTCTCCGTGGTTTGGTGTCAGTATCCTGAGCCTTTCAGGGCAGAGAGGGAAGCTGGCTCTCCTGTAACCTTGTACTTCCTCAGCTGTGTGGGGATTAAACGGGAGGAGGTGTCAGAAGCATCTGGCTCAGTCTGACTCGCCTGCCTTTGTCATTTATTCACTCTGCACTTGTGGAGCGCCCCCGTGTGGCAGGCACTGGAGCAGCAAATGTAAGCCGACCTGATCTCTTCCTCCCCTGATGGGGTTCCTGATCTAGTGGAGAAAACAGATATGAAAGAAATCACTGCAAGCTCCACACTACAAGGTGATAAATGCTGTGATGGAGACAGTAAAGCCTTGGGAGTCGAGAGGAGGTGTTCGGGAAGATCTGGTGAAGGAAGTGACGTTGGAGCTGGTTCTTGAAAGGTAAGGGGAGTTTTTCAGTTAGAAAGAGGTGGCTAAGAGCAAAGGTGCGCTAAGGAGTGACACCCAGGTGGTGGGCACTGCCTGTGCCCAGGTCTAGAGGTGGACAGAGGCCAGTGTCTCTCACCTGGCAAGAGTGAAGGATGTGGGACTTCCCTGGTGGCACAGTGGTTAAGACTCCGCGCTCCCAATGCCAGGGGCCCGGCTTCCCTCCCTGGCCGGGGAACTAGATCCCACATCCATGCCACAACTAAGAGTTTGCATGCCACAAATAAGGAGCTGGCGAGCCACAACTAAGGAGCCCACGAGCTGCAACTAAGACCCAGCGCAACCAAATAAGTAAATAAATATTTTTAAAAAAGAAAAAAGAGTGAAGGATGTGCTGGAGGAGATAGGTGGGAAGACAGGTGAGGCTGCACCGTGTAGAGGAAGGCCCACTGAAGGCAGGTGCAGCCAGGGAGAATTTTAAGCAGGGAAGGATCGGGTCTATTTTTGCTTAAGAAAGGAAATTCTGGAAGCCTTTGGGAACAGTAACTTGAGTCTTGCAGCCATCTGGGTAAAAGATGAGCCAGCCAAAGAAGGTGATTCACTGGCTTAAGGACCCCTCCCCCTCTTCCCCCAGCATACCCACCTCCATAGTAATTGATTGTTTAAAACTCAGTTTGTTTATTAATGTGCAGATAAGCTGAAGCTCCTCCCTGCCCACAGGCTTCATTCATGCTCGGGTGCTCAGCAGAGCACAATGGCTGTTGTTTAGTAGGTGCTGGATGATGATTGTTGAGTTAATGAAGCAAACACAGGTCAGATCCAGGAAGTGGGGGCAGGTAGGGGGGTGCAGGTGTGGAGGCCCCTCTGAGGCTCTCAGCTTGGTGGTTCCAGGAGCTGACCTGGGAAATACTGGGTCAGGTTTGAGAGAAATAATAAAAATAACGGCTGCCATTCGTTGAGTCCCAAGTAAAGGTCAGACCCAGGGCTGGGCCTTTGCACAATCTTCCCAAACCCTTGCAAGCAACCCTGCTGAGTGGGTGTTTTGATGCCCACTTTTACAAAGAGGAAATTGAGGCTCACCCTTTTGCCCTGGGGCTGTGGCACGCAGCAGCGGAGGCCAGAGCCTGTGCCCACCCCACTCTGCTGTCAGGGGTCCCACTTGGGGTGAAGTAAGGGTTAGGTAGAGACCCCCAAGGTGCAGGCTCAGAAGAAGCTTTGAGAGCCGGGTGTGGATTTGTGACCCAGCACCATGCTTTAGAGCTGAGCAGAGCTGGAGCTTTGTGGGCATCTGTGTGGGAAAAGCAGAAGAGTAGTTTGCTAGGGCCGCTCTAACTAAACACTGCAGACTGGGCGGCTTAAGAAACAGACATTTATTGTCCCATAATTTCGGAGGCTGGAAGCCCCAGATCCAGGTGTCTGCGGGGTGGGTTTCTTCCTAGGCTGGTAGACTGCTGCCTTCTCACTGTGTCCTCACAGGGCGTTCCCCGTGTCTGTGTTCTACTTTCCCTCCTTATAAGGACACCAGTCAGATTGGATTAGGGCTCACGCTAATGGCCCCATTTTACCTTAATTCCCTGTTTAAAGGCCCTGTCTTGGGACTTCCCTGGTGGCCCAGTGGTTAAGACTCCGCGCCCCCAATGCAGGGGGCCTGGGTCCGATCCCTGGTCAGGGAACTAGATCCCGCACGCTGCAACCGAAAGCTCCCACACGCGGCAGCTAAAGATCCTGCATGCGGCAGCGAAGATCCCGCGTGCTGCAAGTAAAACCCGGTGCAGCCAAATAGATAAATAAATATTTTCAAAATAATAATAAATAAATAAAAGCCCTGTCTGAGGACATCCTGGGAGCGTAGTGGAAGCCCTGAGGCTGGCAAATGACGGAGGCCCCGGGTGATCCAGGGAGAGGGGAGTAGGGTGACCGGGGCTGTGTTCCTGAACTCAGAACTGTGAGAAATGGGAGGAAGTTCAGGGGGAGGAGGAAGTGGCTGGAGTGGCCACCTCCAGCTAAAGCATCAGTCAGATCTGCTTCAGACAAAGGTCAGCGCAGTTGTGGAGGCACCTCTGGTCAATTGCCATCCGGGACTGTGGTGTCTTCATCGGTGGGGATGAAGTCCACTCCCCAGAGCTGGGGGCCAGGGGCGCCTGCTGCACTGACCACACCCCTGCTAGCGTGACCAGCTGCAAAGCCAGGCCACAGGGAAGCAGGCTCTCTCCAGGCGTGTCCACTCCCATCAGCGCGTAGTCTGCTTCAAGCACAGCCCAAGCCTGGGGCAAAGGTGGTCCAAGCATCACTGAGCCGCTGAGCTACTGACTACAGGACCCAGAACGCCAGCCCAACCCAGGTGTGTGAACCATTTCCAAAGGGGCCGGTTTGTTTCCTTTTCTTTCCGCATCCTGTCCATCTCTAGAATCTACCTATAGCCACTCCCATATGGAGAACAAGGGAACCTGGCCTTGTTATTAGACGCATTCTGGGCGCCTCAGGGGTACCTGCCAGGAGCAACCAGCCTTCCCACTGAAACACAAACAAAACATTTCCTGGGACCACCGTGAGCTCCTCTGTGGTCATCGTGCAGTTACAGAGCCCGAGGTCCTGCCCTTGGTCAGCTTGTAGTCAGGGAGGGGTTTGCACACCCACGTACACACACACTCACACACACACACACACGTGCACACCCAGAGGATGCTTCTGTTTTACCCAATTGCTGCTGACGCGGAACTAACACACCTCAGGATCTTCTTATGAAAAACACCAACAGTAAAAATGGAGTGGAAATAAAACAGAGACACATCTTGGATGATTCCTAACTAGAGGAGACCGCCATGGTCAAGGGATGTGAAGGTTATGCGGGTCAAATCCCTCTCTGTCCAGAGAGGGTCCTGGGCTGCCCAAGATCACACAGCTCGAAGGCTTGTCCCGCGTCCACTCCCTCCTTCAGGCCCTCTTGGTTTGACTTCAAGACACGAAGCCCAGCCTCAAGTCTACCTTTGTCAATGCTGACCCACAAACAGATGCTGGGGTGCTCCCACCCGGTCCTTTGGTTCCGGGTGGGGACTTCAGCCTCCCACACAGCCTCCATCCTCTTTCAGGAGGCCCCAGGAGGGAGTTTCCCATGCAGGAAATGAGAGGCTGCTCCCCCTGCAGCCCTGGGGACCCTCTCCCTCCTCACTTCGCATGTTCTTTCATTTTTAATTACAGAGCCAAGGCAGCAAAGCCTCCGAGGCTGAACCAGAAAATAGTAAGCTTTCTAATTTGACTTTTGTTCTCCTGATGGAAAGCCTTGCGGGCCCACTGCATGGAACATGGAGTGAGGGGCTCAGTGGGGCCTGGAGCTTGGAGATGCAGGGGATTCTGTGACCTAGACGTTGGACTCCAGCCTGGCTCCGCCTCGGCAGGCCTCGGTTTCCCCATCTGCGAAGGAAGGCATTGGGTCAAAGCTTCCCCTCAGGTCCCTTCCTGCACTAAAATTCTGTGAATCCTGAACAGGCCTTCGCTCCGCATGTGTACAGCTTTGCAGGGCCTCTGACCTGTCTTCCATTTCTGGGCTGTCCTCTTTTCTGGAAATGGTCAAAGCCAGGTCTCCAGACTCCTGCCCCTGGGGTGTCCAGGGCTGCTTTGCATGCCATGTCATGCCCTGTCCCCAGCCCCTCACCACCTCAGGTGCAGGGAGCTCTCGATGACTGTAGCACAGACTGATTTCAGCAGGACCTGCCACCCTGGGGCTGAGGGAGGCCAGGCCCCTGATGCTGTCTCCCTCACCAAGCGAGGCCTCCACAAAAAGCACAGGGTGCCCTCCTGTCAGGAGATGCCTCGGGGGAGGGTGACTCTGGGAGGTCCTGGGTGGCCAGAGTCCTTCCTGGACCCAGGGAGACCAACCACTTAAATGAAGAGCTTATTTTCCTGAGGAGATGAAGTTGAGCCCACCTCCTCACCAGACACATCCTGCAGGCTCTGGGTCAGCCTTACAGCACAGAACCAACTGGGGCCACTGTGTGGGGCTGAGCTCCATTCCTTGCTGGAGCTGAGCCCCGGGCAGGTGCAGAAACTTCCCTGTCAGCAGCGGGGCTCACTGCTCAAGGGAGAGTCCTGCCTGTGAGCATGGGCCTGACACTCAGAGGGCTGCTGGGTAGGAAGCCCACAGCTGGGAAATGGTCAGCCCTTCCTGGTCCTGGGGAGACCAGCCTTGGCAGGAGTCTGGCAGCATCTTACACTGGTGGCTGTTTGTCCAGGGAGACGCCCAATCCACCCTTCTCCTCTCTTCCAGTGCTGTGGAGCTGGAAGGAAAATCTAGTTTATCTCCCTCATTTTACAAAGAAATTGAGATCCAGAGACGTTCACAAAGCTTGCACAGGGACTTCCCTGGTGGCGCAGTGGTTAAGAATCTGCCTGCCAAAGCAGGGGACACGGGTTCCAGCCCTGGTCCAGGAAGATCCCACATGCCGCGAAGCAACTAAGCCCGTGAGCCACAACCACTGAGCCCCCAAGCCACAACTACTGAGCCTGCGAGCCACAACTACTGAAGCCCAAGCACCTAGAGCCCGTGCTCCGCAACAAGAGAAGCCACCGCAATGAGAAGCCCGTGCACCGCAATGAAGAGTAGCCCCCGCTCGCAGCAACTAGAGAAAGCCTGTGCGCAGCAAAGAAGACCCAACGTAGTCAAAAATAAAATAAATAAATTTATTAAAAAACAACAACAAACAAAAAACAGAGCTTGCACAGCTAAAACTCCCACTTTTTAATTAACTCATTCATCCAACAAGTATTGGCCTACCCGCCACAAGGGCTGGACATTGTTCTCAGCACAGGGACACAGCAGTAAACAGGTAGACCAAGTCACTGAGCTCCTGGAATCTACATTCTAAAGTGGAAGCAGTCAATAAGCAGTTAAACAAATGGATGAAGAAAGTAACTTTAGATAGTACTAAGTGCCATGAAGAAAATAAACCAGGGTGATAGGGGAGATAGTGACTGGAGGAGACAGGAAGGGTTGCACGGTATCCCTGAGTGGGCAAGAGAGGGCCTTCTGAGGAGGTGACATTTGCTCTAAGTCCTCAATGATAAGAGCTAGCTAACCCTGCAAAGGTCTGCGTGCAGAGCCTTGCAGGCAGCGGGAACAGCTAGTGCAAAGGCCCTGAGGTGGGACCAGCATGGCATGTTTGGGGACAGTAAGAAGGCCGGTGTGGTTGGCTCTTGAGGAGCACGTGAGGAGTGGTGGGACCTGAGGTGGGAAGATGAACCCGGCCCAGGTCAGCCTGGGCTTTGGTGACATGGTAAGAAATTTGAATTTTATTCAAAGGGTCGTAAGAACTCATTGGAGGTTTTTTGTTTGCTTACTTGTTTTGTGTTTTTTGAAATAGACTTTATTTTAGAGCAAAATTGAGTGGAAAACACAATAGAATTCCCTTATAATCCCGTCCCCCTGCCCCAACATGCACAGCTTCCCCTATTATCAACATCCCCCACCAGAGTGGTACATTTGTTACAACTGATGAACCTACACTGATACATCATAATCACCTAAAGCCCATGGTTTGCATTAGGGGTTGCTCTTGGTGTTGTATATCCAGTGGGTTTAGACAACTGAGGAATGACATGTATCCACCATTACAATATCATACATCTAAACTACAAAGTAGTTTCACTGCCCTAGAAATCCTCTGTGCTCCCCCATTCATCCCCCCACCAACCCCTGGCAACCTCTGATCTTTATACTATCCCCATAGTTTTGCCTTTTCCAGAATGTCATATAGTGGAATCATGCAGCCTGTAGCCTTTTCAGATTGGCTTCTTTCATTTGGTAATATGCATTTAAGTTTCCTTCATGTCTTTTCATGACTTTAAAGCTCATTTCTTTTGAGAGCTGAACAATATTCCATTGTCTGGAGGAACCACAGTTTATTTATTCATTCACCTACTGACGGACATCTTGGTTGCTTCCAAATTTTGGTGCTTATGAATAAAGCTGCTGTGAACATCCATGTGCAAGTTTTGTGTGGACATAAGTTTTCACCTCCTTCGGGTAAATACCAAGGAGCACAATTGCTGGATCATGCGGCAAGGGAGTATGTTTAGCTTTGAAAGAAACTGCCAAAGAGTCTTCTAAAGTGGCCGTACCGTTTTGCATTCCCACCAGCAATGAAGGAGAGTTCCTGTTGTTCCACATCCTCACCAGCATTTGGTGCTCAAGATTTTGGCCCTTCTAATAGGTGAGTAGTGGTATTTCATTGTTGTTTGATTTACATTTCCCTGATGACATACTATGTTGAGCATCTTTTCATATACTTATTTGCCATCTGTATATCTTCTTTGGTGAGATGTCTGTTTGGATCATCTGCCTATTTTTTAATTAAGTTGTGCATTTTCTTGTTGAGTTTTAAGGGATTTTTGTATAGTTTGAATAATAGGTTTTTTAATTAATTTATTTATTTATTTTTGGCTGCGTTGGGTCTTTGTTGCTGCGCGCCGGCTTTCTCTAGTTGCCGCGAGCGGGGGCTACTCTTCGCTGTGGTGCTCGGGCTTCTCGCTGTGTTGGCTTCTCTTGTTGCGGAGCACGGGCTGTAGGCTCACGGGCTTCAGTAGTTGTGGCTCGCGGGCTTAGTTGCTCTGTGACATGTGGGACCTTCCCAGACCAGGGCTCGAACCTGCGTCCCCTGTACTGGCAGGTGGATTCTTAACCACTGCGCCACCAGGGAAGTCCCTGAATAATAGTCTTTAATTAGCTGTGTCTTTGCAAATGTTTTCTCCTAGTCTGTGGCTTGTGTTGCTGTTCTTTCTCTCTCTTTTTTTTTTTTAAAAAATATTTATTTATTTATTTATTTTTGGCTGCACCAGGTCTTAGTTGCGGCCTGGCCAGGGATCAAACCTGGGCCTCCTGCATTGGGAGCGTGGAGTCTCACCCACAGGATCACCAGGGAAGTCCCATGTTACTGTTCTCTTGACAGTGTCTTTTGCAGAGCCAATGTTTTTAATTTTAATGAAGTCCAGCTTATCCATTCTTTCTTTTATGGATCTTGCCTTTGGTGTCGTGTGCAAAACATCACTGCCGAACCTAAGTTCATCTAGATTTTCTTTTATGTTATCTTCTAGGAGTTTTATAGTTTAGGACTTTATATTTAGGCCTATGATGCATTTTGAGTTAATTTTTGGAGGATTTTAACAGATAGAGTTCATCTGGTTAAAGTTTGCCTAAGAT